>NC_034009.1:40679157-41017700 GCF_000346465.2 Prunus persica | reverse complement strand
TCCTGTTCCTGCTCTTCATCCTCGCCCCCGTCCTCGAACCCATCCCCATCCCCCATACCGACCTGAATCCCCAATTTTATTTTTTTTTTGCATAAAAAAAATTTATCATACATTTTAACATTAAGTTTCATATTAATTTATCATTCAACACATCCAAATTAACCATAAAGTTCAATTCAACTATTCAAAATCACTTTAATATGAAATTCCAAAGAAGATTAGGAAGAATTAGGAAGGGAGGTTAACTTAGTGTTAAACATAAATATAATAATATTATATATATTGGACGAATATAATTATATATTTATTATTTAAATATAAACATATATATTTTCGGGTCGGCTTCGGGGATGGGGACGCCAATACCATCCCTTCCCCATATCCATCGGGGATTTTTCAAGTTAGGGGATCCTCGTACTCGATATCCATTTTGTCCTGAAATCTCCCCCTGTAAGAGTCAGGGACCTGATGGAGACCCACCCTTGCGGGGATTTTTACCATCCCTAGGTGAGGGATTGGTTTGGGAGTGGAGGGTGGTGGTCATGGGGGAATGAGAGGAGAAGAAAAAACGAAAGGAGAAGTGGGGTGGGGTGGGTTCGGGGGATGAAAAATACAGAAAAAAGAGGTGGAGGGAGTGTCGTGGGGGTATGGGTTGGTCTAGGAGTGGAGGATGGTGGTCATGGGGGAATGGGAGGAGGAAGGGAGGAGATGGAAGGAGAATGAGGGCTGGGTTCTTCGGGTTGAGGGGAGGGATGGGTTGGCGCTAGGTTTACTCTTTTTCTTCAATTGTTTCAAAAAAAAATAATTTAAATGCTTTAACTGAAAATTGGAGGAAATGTTGAGGATTTAGACGGTGGGGGGGAAATTGGTGAAAAAAAGTTCATATCTTTTATTTTATTTTTTTTGGTAACTTAATCTTTAATTTTCTAAATAATAAAAAATATGAAATAAATTGTAAGGTAGATACAAGTTCAGGGAATAAATCACTAGTTAACCCTAGATAAAATAATCTCTTCTTTTTGCAAACGGGTGCTACAAAAAATCTGACTTTCCATTAAACACTCTTTTTGAATTGGTCTTTACCTAGAATACAAATTGCCTACTGACATATATATGCCATGTACGATAAGGGTTCAAGTAGCACCCTATTTTGGAAAGCCAAAATGGATAGGAGCCTTTCTACTTATCCTTGGCATTAGGGGTGGGCACGGTTCGGTTTGGATCGATTTTTACCTCAAATTAGAACCGATCCGGTACTATTTATCCGGTTTGGTTCGGTTCAATTTTAATAAAAAAAATTCAAAAACTGTCCGGTTCAGTTTAAACCAGTTTCGGTCCAGTTCTGGTTCCGGTTCGATTTTGAACCGGATTATAAAAATTATTTTTTTAAATTATTTTTTAATACAATTCTAAACTGAAATATTATTATTTTACTTGAAAATTAACAAATTATTCAATTTCATATAAAAAATAAATATTAAAGTGAGAAAAGGGAGATATTTTGACATTGAACTTGGATAAATGTTAGGGTTTTTTTAGTGAAATTAAAAATATAGCATTAAATATAAATATATATTGAAATTATATATTTTTTTAGTTTCACCGGTTCAGTTCGGCCAGGTTCGGTTTTTGAAGACATGGAACCGGATCTGGAACCGGTCCAAACCGGTTCGGTTCGGTTTTTGACCGGTTTGTGACTTTTTGGTCAACTCGGTTTTTTTCCAGTTTGGTTCGGTGCAGTTCGGTTCGGATTTCCAGTTCGCCGATTTGAGTGCCCACCCTTACTTGGCATGGCATGGCATATGCACATAGCTTTTTGTAGCATCAATTCAACCCACAACATCTAATTGGTAATTTGGTGCAGAGACAAAAGACAACCAAAGTTTGTCCCTTTCATTGCTTACTTTATATTATCATTTGAGATTTGATACATAACACCTTCAGGTTAACCTAAAACAAGTCATCTTTAAGAACTATAAAGCAAAAGAATACATTGAAGGAAAGGAAAATCTAAACACTTTACAATAAAACAGTCAAACCAACCCAAAAGGACTCTTCCAAGTCTCGACTTTTGTTATTTTCACTTTCAACCCCATTCACAAAAAAAAAAAAAAAAAAAAACCCCAAATCCAAGTGGGATCCATTTATCTCCTTCCAAATTTCCAATGACTAATTTGCCCTTCCAAATACCAAAATTCAAGTCAACATCTGATGGTAATCTGGACATTTCTCACCATCTTACCTCGACAAGTATTCCGCGGTTTCGACGCGGGTCTTTTGCGCTCTCTCTCCCGCTGTGAAACTTCCAATATCCAATTTCCAACGCTGACACGCCAGTAGGCCCTCTACTCAGAGTTGAATCCCCAGAGTTTACTACTTTTTTATATTTTTTATATTTTTTAAAATTTATATTTTTCGATTTTCAGCAGACTACAAAGCTTTGGGTAGAATTTCCCAAAGCTTTGAACCCTTCTTGGGATTTTGATCCACCCGAGTCGTCTAAAGGAGATAGAGGTTCTCTGCCACTCACAGATTCTGATGGGTGGCGATAAAAGGAACAGAGTATTTGCATTGACGGCCTTGCTCATTCTGGGTTTGTCTGTAACCTTCCCATGTTGTTTCTCGGCAGCCAATCAGCCCCAGACCAAGAAAAAATCGGCCCAAGCGAATAAATTTGGTTCTTCAGCTGTTTTTCCTCTTCATGGAAATGTGTATCCTCTTGGGTATGATTACCTCTTTCGCTTTGGGGTTTGAAGTTTTCCTTTCAATTTTTTTTATTGCATTATCAAGTATTCTTGTTGTATTGTTTTGTTTTTCATTCTTGAATTTCTCTGATTGGTTGTTGAGGTGTGATTATGGGTTCCTGGACTTGGTTTCGGGTTAAAGCTTTAATCTTTCATATATTCACTAAGCATGTTATTAGAGTTGGAAATCTATTGAAGTTTCTTGACCCACTTTTTCATTTTTAACAACTGCTCGGTTTTGTTGACTCTGCCTTGTATTTTTTTTAATCCTCTGCTTATACTACGAATACCCTTTTCCAGTTTCTGATTTTTCTTTTTTTATTGCCTGAACTTTTTCTTAGATCTCTCACTCTCTTCTGGAAGCTTTTTATCTAATAGCATACTCAAAAAGTTTAATCTTTCACTGTATAAAAAGTGAAAAGCTGTCGGTCCGATCCCTTTTTCCATTTTCTTTTCTTTAGGTAACTCATTTTCCTTCATAGTTTAGTTGTATTCCTGCACTACATATGAGCTACGCATATGCCTGCCAGAATTACAATTTTAATATGTTTATTGTTTTCCACTTGTTGCATGATTATTTTTATGAATTTGAAGCTTCTATTTTCTTGGTTCATTAAATTTAATGCTTTTAAAATACTTTTTTTGGTGATGTTATGAATTGGTGTTCTGTTCTGGCTTTTCTTTTTGCCTCCATTTTTATATTTTTCTTCTTTCTTTTTATCAATATGCGGTGAATGACCTCAAGATTTGATTGTATTTTCACTCCGCAGGTACTACTCTGTGTCCATCAACATAGGCTACCCAGCCAAGCGCTTCGACCTCGATATTGACACTGGCAGTGACCTCACTTGGGTCCAATGTGATGCTCCTTGTACCGGTTGTACCAAGGTAAAACTTTTATGGATATTGAGACTGTGAGACTAACATTCTAATGACCATGTTCTCAACTCAGTTTTTCTGTCTCTGTTTGTGCATTAGCAGCCCCGTGAATATCTTTATAAACCCAAAAACAACCATCTGCAATGTGGAGACCCTCTTTGTGTTGCCTTCCACTCACCAGCAAGCGACCCATGCAAGACCCCAGATGATCAATGCGACTATGAGGTTGAATATGCTGATCAAGGATCATCTCTTGGTGTGATGGTCAACGATTACTTCCCCCTGAAGTTCACCAACGGCTCTCAACTTGGTCCTCGTTTGGCCTTTGGGTGGGTATTCAGTGTTTTCTTTTTGTACATCAGTTGCCAGCATTTCAGAATTTTTATACTGATCATGTTATTTATTTATTTATTTGAAATCTTGAGGTTTTGTTAGTTTTGTAAGCCTTCCCATTTTTAAACTTCAGGTCGTTTCATTTCGGAATGTACAAATAAATCAAACTTAAGTTAATGCCCTGCAACTAAAGTGCCAGCACTTTCTATTTCTGAGTTAAGTTCTTATAATGTTTTCTCTTCCTGTTGTCTGCAGGTGTGGATATGATCAAAAATATCCTGGTCCAAACACACCTCCCACCACAGGAGTCATCGGCCTTGGCAAGGGCAAAGCCAGCATTGTGTCACAACTAAGTCGCATGGGTTTAACGCGTAATGTGGTGGGTCACTGTCTAAGTGGGCAAGGAGGAGGATTTCTTTTTCTCGGGGATGATCTTGTCTCTTTTTCTAGGGTCATGTGGACACCAATGTCACGCAATTCCATGGAGTGAGTAGTCTTAATTTATCCTGTTTACCTTCTCATATAGCATTAAGTGTTCTTAAATGATCACATACCATTATTTCTAATTCGTGTGTAATGCATCTTTGCCAATTTCATAGAAATCACTACTCCTCTGGACCAGCAGAACTTGTATTCAATGGAAAGTCTACCGGTGTTAAGGGGCTTTCTCTTGTTTTTGACAGTGGGAGCTCCTACACTTATTTCAATTCCCAAGCTTACAAGGCTGTAGTTAATCTGGTGAGGAAGAAACAAAGGAGACCATTCTTCCTTTAGTTAATTGTTAATAACTTATATGGAAAACTAACCATCGTTTCATGTAATCAGGTAAGAAATGATTTAGATGGAAAGCCAATAAAGGAAACAAATGAGGACAAATCCCTTCCAATCTGCTGGAAAGGCCGCAAGCCTTTCAAATCTGTTGGTGACGCGAAGAACTTTTTCAAGCCCTTAGCACTGAGCTTCATTAATGCCAAGAATGTTCAGCTGCAATTATCACCCGAAGATTATCTTATAGTTTCGGTGAGCACCCCAACTGTCTTTCCATTTATTTCAACTCTATCCCAGCTACCATTAGTTAAGAGAAGAAAACACTGGAAAAACCCATATCTAATTTTTTCTTTGTTGCCAGAAACATGGCAATGTGTGCTTCGGGATTTTGAATGGCTCTGAAGTAGGACTGGAAAATTTGAATATCATCGGAGGTAGTGAATACTAACAGAACCAATACCTTCTGGCTCTTTTTTTTGTCCTGTGAGCAAAGTCTGATCTATTATTTTCTCTCTGTAGACATTATGTTGCTAGATAAAATGCTGATATATGACAATGAAAACCAGCGAATTGGATGGGCACCTGCAAATTGCAATAGACTTCCCAAGTCCTGATCCGTTATCTCATAATTTCCTTCTCTCTTTTATGTAAATGGTGAGGGTTTTCTCATCAGAGAACTCTTTTTTTCAGTGTGGATCGTGAATACTCTGAAGGTAATTCTCAGCCCATTGTAGCTAATTTGGGTATCTTGGAACAGCGTTGTCCTGCTTATGCTTTGTATGATCAATAAGGCGGTATACAGCGAAGGCTTCAAGACCAAAGACCAAAATAAATAAATAAATATATATATATAATATGTAGCAGATACGTACAACATTTTGGTTACAGGAGTTTTACAATAGTTCATTTGTCTACTACTCTAGCAGAGAGAAGAAAGAAGAAGTTAGTTCTAGTTGTCTTTTGTGAACTTACAAAGTGGGAAATGTAAGCGGGTATATATACCCTAGTACGTGATAATACATACGTTTGGATAAATTCATGTATAGCAATATCCCTGATCTGATCCATCTCTGCTGCTAACTAGTCGCATGAATTTTTAAGTTACAAGAAAATTGCATCTCCTCAACGATCGTTTCCTAAGCTCTTCCTTGATTTGTGCCTGGAAGTCGGTAATTGGAGACATAAATCAATCCGGTTACTGTTCCATTCTGTACAAAATAGATTACACCTGCAAACTACCTGCAAGAAGTGCAGTGTATGATTCATCAGAACCATTATAAGTTCAAGAAATGCACACTAACCAATAAAGCGCATCACACTAATTATCCATTTACATGCTATCAATGAGCACAAACTCAGCTTGAAATCCACGGCGGATGAAATATTTTAACCGCTTAAAATGATAAGATGCACTGCACCATTTACAGTTACAAGTGCTGTCTCAAATATAATTCATAAAAGAAATATGGGCAATACGAGCAATATAGCAATTCCCATTTGCTAATGAAAACGAACCATATAAAAAACTGACCTGAAATATCTAAATCCGTGCGTCAATAGATTCTGTATGATGTTTGAGCTCAGCGTGCTAAAAGACACGATTCGCGCACTGCTTGTTATAAGATATATTATCAGTAAAAATTAAGGATTAGAAGGAATCCCAAAACATTGTCAGCCAAAAAAGAAAAGAAAACCAGGTCAACGTCAAACTAATTTGCAAAGAAACAGGTGTAATAACTGAACAAGATAGCCAACATGAGTTGAAAAACCTATGGTGTAACTGAAAATAAAAAAACAGCAAAATTGTTGATCAACTTAACGCAACAAGCACATCAGTAGAAAGCAAACAGAGAATCACCTTTGCATGGCAAATCTTCGTTATAGCCACAACATGAAGGTTCTGCAATTCTTCAAGAGCTGTGACATCCAGACCAGCAACATCTTCACCCTGAAAATTAATAATATTTTTATACACTTTTTGATCCATATTTCAATTATAGTGCTCAATTAAGGACTTTATGATGTAAATGAGATTATGTCTAGCATAGAGGTGTTATTCATTCATAAGATCAGCTTCAAATATTAACAGCTCCTGATGTATGATAACATGTGTCATAGTATTATTCCATTCATGTTCAGGGAGGAAGGGAAGGGTGGAGATAAATGGATGACCAATTGCCGTTGACAGTCAATAAGATTTTTGAAACCACAGAGGGACACGTCACAGATAACCAACCGGATCATTCATGGAACTGGGGTAAACTGCAGATGGCTATCTGTACTTTCCCCAAAGATAAAATCACTAAAGTACATACCTTCAGTCTAGAAATATAGCATTCTAGCTCTTTGCATCTTCTCCTTTCTTTCTGATAGCTGGCTCTTAAATCTTCTAATGTGCCCATCTCGTTCAGGTTTTCACGGATTTCATTGTCTTTGAACATAACATCTGAATGAACATTACATGGCGGAAACCCATTTCTAACTCTTACACGTGAACTTTCAGGTACATGAACCCCTTGAAGTGACACATCCTCAGCGTTAATGCCAGACTTTCTCAACTTCGCAACCAGCACCCACATATTTGCCAGCTCATTTTCTAAATCAACTTCACGTTGTTTTACTTTGTCTAATGTTCTTCGTAAATCATCTTCTATCTGATCTCTTTCAGATAGTTCTTTTTCCAGAGCAGCTTCTCTTTGACATCTTGCACTAAGTTCCCTTTGTAGCTCCTCGACCAAAACTACATCCTCTGGCTTTTTATGGCCTCCGGCTCGAGCTCCATTTATGTTATTTCGCTTAAAATCATAAGAGGTGGGCCTCTGACAACAGTTTGATTGGCACTGAACCTCTTTTGCAGCAGCCAGGTCACCAGTCAGCTTCGCATTTTCATAAGAAAGCTTGGTTACTTCTTCAGCCAAGTTTCTAAGCTCAACTGCTGCAGCTGCAGCCAACTCTTTGGCATATGATGCTTCTTCTGAAAGTTTCATATTCTGAACTTCAAGCCCCTCCTTTTCCTCAGACAGTTTCACCTTGTCTTGCTTTAAATCCTCTATTTCAGAAGCCTAAGAAAATAAATTAAAAGAGCACTGGTGACAACATAGCAATATAAAACATATCATCATTCCATCAAGTAAAACGAATAAGATCAAAAGGACAAAGGGTGAATATTGGGTGTCTTCGTTCTGAAGATGCCAGGAAGAACAAGAATAACCTGTACATGGATTTGGGAATTCAAAAATGCATCTTTGTTGCACTCTTTGGAGTCCTCTAGGGAAAGGATTCTGTTTAAGCTCATCACACTGGTTGGTGTATTTTCATCAGCACAAGTTTCTTGACATAGACCAAACCTTTCTCTTTCTTCGTCGTTCTTTTGCACTAGTTCTTTGGAACACGTCTCTAGTCTGGTAGCCTCGCTATCAGAAATTTGTTGTGAATTGAGCTGTTGTCTTAACAGAAGAATCGTCTCTTGCATTTCTGCATTCTCTGAAATCTGCAAAAGTAACAATATGATTAAAAAAATTAAAGACAGAAATGCAAGTACATAAAAAGGGATTACAAATCTTTATATTTTACCTTCATTTGTAGTTGCTCCTGAAGTATCCTATTGTCTGCTGTCTTAATCTTGAATGATCATCCCAAGACAGAGTGATCAACTTAGTAGAATATTTTTAGCATTCATAATTGAAATATGTTATGAAAGATTAAAAATAACAAACCTCAAGTTCAAAAGTTGTCTCATTTAGCTGTGTAGTAAGCTTGGACAGAGCCTACATGGGAATGTACCAAACTGATCAGAAAGCATATACAATGCATTAATAATTAAATAAAAATTGGAAAACCAGCAATGCTTTCGTGAAGCATATTGTTAAGGAACCAAATAAATGACAGTCAACACAACCAATATAGACCTCTACTATAAAGGCCAGAAACTGATTAGTTATTATATAAAAATAGAAGGATCATATGAGATGCAGTTTTAACCAATAAATTAGGACATTAAAATAATAGTCAATTAAGCTCAGGTAGATTTTTCTGTGTGAAAGTAGATTTTTTCTTTCTTTTCTAGATTAGGTCCCTTGCATATTGATCTTGTTATATTTAATCCCCCAATCAATGATTTGTTTCTTGTGTTGTTAAATTAAGATAATTCAATCATGTCAAACGAAAATGACCGAAGGGCCTTATGATAAGAGGAGACATGTAGCCATAGGACATTCTCTGCTGAAATGGTATTAGAAAGTTCAACTATATTAACAATCTCTAAGAGTAGAATGTAAAACAAGGAAGAACAACGCCCTTTTCATATTTTCAATTTTGTAGAGCCCTGAAATATTGTTATCAGATTATCATCTGGCAATCCAAAACTTTTCATGTAGTAAAATTAGTTCATCCAGCTTTCTTGAAACCCATCTGCATAAAGATGCACAGTTACCTGAGACATTTCGCTGTTATTTGACATTTGTGGAGTCATGTCAAGTGATCCAATCATACGTTGCTCTAGAACACGTATCTGAAGCTTCTTTTCACTAATTTCGTCCTTCAACTTTCGCATTTGTTCCTATTTTAACCAAAATAACCATAAAAAACTCAGACAGGAATACCAATCAGATTTAGACATTTGTCCTTTTAGATTTAAAGAGATGTCTCACCCTATGCTCTGAATCTTCAGGGTTTCTAGCCGCTTGCTCCGACAGTCTTTTGAGAGAACTTGTACACAATGCCACCTCCCCAGCTAACATTTTCACTTGCTCGCGAAGAAGATCCATTTGATCTGTAATAGTGGACCCCGTCTGCAGAAGAGTAGTTATAGTAATCCCTTAACATTATATCTTCATGCAACACTTTGAATGCTTCATACAAACACACTTCAAGCAGCTGCATGCATACACACACGCACACACACAAGTCCTTTTCTCTATTATATATAGACCCATATTCACTTGAATCAGATGTTTATCTACTTATGGCAAGGACCACTCACCCGAGGCAAACGGTGACCTCCAAAAGCCGCACCAAACAAATCACCTGCTTGTGTTCTTTCCGGAAATGGGTCAATAATGGTATAATCATCTCCCCTTCTACTGACAGACTTTCTTCCTCCATCCTTCAAATCACTGAACTTGACTCTATTTTGAGATGATTTTGAAGAAGGTGCTGGCGACCCACTTGTAGAGCTCTCACTATCAGCACTAGGTGATAATCCAATAACATTCTCAGGTTTCTGTAGAGAAAGCATTTGAGCTTTGTCTAGGTGAGTTCAATCAATAGAATATCAATGAAAGCTAAGAATGAAATATTAATCTGCTCTTGCATAAATTAAATGAAAATACACGTTTTAGTAGTGTATATTATTAAAGATAGATAGTTATATACAGATATGATGGCCCACCAGAGCAGACAAAATAAATTGTAGCTTAAAAAGGAGAGGAATGTCATCTTATCAACTAAATCCTATGTTTTGTCCTCCTCCAACAAACAACATAAATATATGGTGTCCACATTCAACTCATATGTCAAAGGAAAAAACCGGAACTTACTTTCAGTTTAAACCATCCAAGCATTCCGCGTCTTTTGTTTCTTTTGTAATCTTTGACCAACTCATCTAGATTAGTGATCTCATCCCTTCCTTCCACTGAAAGCTCAGAAGCATAACTTCCAGCATCATCATCAACCAGGTATTCCCGCTTCTTATCAGGCAGATATGCAAGCTGCAGAAAAAAATGGGTCAATGGTATCTAACAAACAAGGAACATATTGCCAATAGATGTCACTCAAAATACAATTCAGCAAATCTGCAATCCATCTTAACCGCTGAAAATCCCACACCTCATCTTCCCCAAAAGAATGCCTCCGTCTATGACTAGGTCGTTCAGATATGCTTGGTGGGATAGTATTTTTCGTGGACACTAAGATTAGTTTAGTCAGTCGTTGTATTCTTCCCATTAAAGCTGCCTTGGCTTCTTCTTCCTCTTCCAATCTTGATTGCAATTTCACCTGACCAGCTTCCAGCTTTTACATGACAAAACAATACTTATTAGATGCAAACAACAAACAACTGAATCCAGAGTGAAAATTAGCTGTTCTAAATGGATGGCAATAGGGACTTCAAACATTCTGTAGCTTGCACCTCAAGGAATTGTAACATTGCACTCCAATCTAGATTATCATATTGTTCGTCAGGCAAAAAAAAAATTATATATATATATATCATATGGTTCTAGCCCCTTGTTATATAGATAGTTCTTCCCTCCTAAGGTCCTTAAATTTTCAGCAGACTGACTAAATATGGGAGAATGAAATGAAGAAAGCCTAAGATGAACCACAGTGCATCCCAGCCATCCATCTCTAATCTAACAATTAGAAGACAGAACATGACTTCGTTCAAAGATCTAACTTAAGGACCTTAGGATAGGATTTTTATTGATTTCTACCAAAGCCTTCAGTAACAAATACAGACGAAAGTATGCTAATATTTGTTAGCTCTCCCAATGTAGTAGCACCAACCTGAAGCTTCAAATTAACCAGGTCTTCCTGAGTAGATATAGCCGTATTTGGATTCTCCATCATGCCACGTTTTAATTGCTGAAGTTCTTGCTTTAAACTAGAAATCTCTCTCTGATATTTCTTGATAATAGACTTTTCATCCATAATCTAAAAGGAAACAAAAATGTGATTGGAAACAGTTACATGTATTCATAATTCCTATTAGCTCCACTTCGCCTAAAAAGAAAAGAAAAAGAAACTGAATGACCAAAGCATCGGTTGCTTCCACTTGCGGCCTTCTTTGACCGCCTTTAGAAATCAAATCTGCAATTCACCTTATTTTGGGAAGCCTTGATTTCCACACGCTTACTCCGATGTGCAAACTTCAGTGTGTTGTGTGTTTCCTCACTATTGCTAGACGCAGGGGTCACAGTGCAAATGAGCTAAAACCACCATAACAAGAACATTCTCCAGAATCATTAACCACATAACTATTAACAAAAAAGATACCTTACATGACAACTAATTGGATGGTTCCAAAGAGAAATCTGATAACATGAACACTGGATGATCCAGAAGTGTTGCATTGAACTTACAGATATACGCCCATGACCACTGAGGGATGACTGCAACAAACGGGTGAGTTTTGAATCTCGATATGGAATATGAGTTGCCTTTCCATCTGTCAACTTAGAAATCACCTGCAACAAGAGCCAATTATTAGATTAAAAAGGTTACTGAGAAATGCACTGAAAACATCTATTGCCCAGTGCAACATATAGGCAAATGAAAAATCTCGAGCCCTACACCTCATGTTAATTTAGCCGGAGTCAACCAGTTCTCCAACATCATGCCATGATAAGTAATCGAAGAACCATGACAAAGTTAACTATCCATATTTAGAGATCATATACACAATTATGCACAGATAGATGATAAAAACGAGAACTGTGCAAAACAAAACACACTATATTATTATGATAAATTAAAATATTAGGAATTTTTTAGTAAATTTCATTGCAGCATAAACGAATTTTGGAAAAAATTATTGCACGAAATAACGAAGGGCAAAATTATGCTAATAGGTGGAATTATGGGACTTTTTTAATTTCAGATAGTACAACGCAAATCAACAATGCCTAAAATAAGCATTATCTTACAGTGCCAAGCGTGAGTAAGCTTTTATTGATGTATGAACCCTCCTTTCTTCGCAATCCAGTTGTTTCAGTTTTAGAACTTTCAGATCCTGCAAGATCAATTAAGTGCTGCCAAGGAAATTTGAATTATATAGGGTTCAGCATCAGATTGTAATGAAAATAATATTTGACCAGATTGCAGGGCCAGATCAACTAAACTATGGTGGGCAATTTCAAAGATGAGAAAGGCATTACCAACTGGGACAAGGTGACATCTTCTTCATCATGATTCTCACCTCGTGGACTGCTTTCAATAGTCTGAAGAATTGTTACAGGTTAGAAAAGTTGAACCAAAAGTAATGCGATTAATACAAGATCTAGTAGCTACTTCATGAAAGCCTTATAACACTGCCATCGCTTTACAAAGAAAATGCTAAGCATATGAACAAATTACTATAACTTTTATAAATTAGTCTACAATTGGTTATTTAACTTGTTTTTAAATGGTTGATTACATTTAAATTAAAATTCCTTTCAACAATCAGTAGCTTTGAGTAAATTAAAAATTCAGAAAAGACTCATGGGAAAGAGTGATTAGATGAAAAAAGGCACCAACCTAACAGAATATGGCTTTGTGTAACAGAATAGACACCTTTATCACATAGAAATTAAATAAAAAAGTTACCAATGTGAATATAGTGTGGCTGCGACTGCTAAGTAGATTGAAATTATTAGAACCAACGTGCCTATGTTCTGCAATATCAAGGGAAAAATGAATGTTAAAGGTGCTCAGCAGCACAAACAGTGGCTGGCAAAGATACAGGGAATACGCGAATGGGATGGAAAAGCAACAACAATGTGTAGAAAAATGACAAAGGGAATGCAGTGCTCATCAATGCCTTTGAAATCATAATATTAGATTCAGACACGAACATTAAGCAGAGCCAGTAAAGTTTCCACCCATATCGTGTAGACAAAAGTAATCATGTTAATACCTTCTCCTGTTGCTATCAAAGAAAGAGCATGAGCAGGAGATAAAACAACTTCCTCTTTGATTGCTTCAACATAGGTTCCCTGCCCAATAAAATAAAACTTCCAAATGATAAGGTTAAACAATTTTGGCAAATCAGTCTAACTACTTCCAACAATATGTGAACTGGAGGGTATTTAGTCAATGTTAATTACAAATCCTGAAATGCACAAGTTGAAGATACAAATTACTTGAAATTAAATCAGAACCAGATCTGAAGGGTTCAGTTCAGGTGATAAGATTTATGGTTTAAGGTTTAGTTTTCAGTAAATGTCAAAGGAATCAATGATTTAAAGACAAACCTTGAAACTAACATAATACTACGTATCAATCAAAGAAGAGAAAGTCGCTCTTCTTTTCAGAGTTAAGGGTGCTAAATTGCCAGGTGAAAGTTTGTCACCAGAATACATAGGCCAAAAAACTACTAGTTAGAGCCAAAAATTTCTATCATGCATATGAGAGAAGGGGAAGAGATGATGCTAAACATACTATAACTACAACATGAGGCAAAGATTGATGAATTAGGGCTATACATAAGGGGCAGCATAGTGCACATGACTCCCACCAATGCATGGTCTAGGGGCAAGACATACACAACACGTTTCCAGAGAGATAGTTTCCGAGACTCAACCCCCGTTTTCTAGGTGGCTTGGGGCAAGCCATACCATTGACTATGAATTAGATGATTTCTAAGAACTGGAACTGTCTCTTTTCCATTAAACATATTTTAAAACTTATCTATATCCAAAGGCCATATTCTAAATTATTTCTAAAGTATGATTATGTAGGTTGAAATCCTCTAGGTGGCCAAAGACCATACTCATGCCAACTCCATGTGCAGAAACTTATTTTTCCTGTACTATACTCATATTTCCTTGTCCTCCTAGAGTCATACACATTATTACATTTATAGCATACAAAATTTCCAGTATGTCAGTTTAGAACTTTAGATAAAGAAAAAAAACATGCAAGAAACCTAACCAAAAGGGAAAAGATCTCTCAAGAGCTATCGTTGAGCAAAAAAAAACAGAAAGAGCCAAGCACACAAAAAGAGTGTCAATTCCTTTATGAACATAAGCACCTGAGCATCCTCTCTTATTCGTAAATTCTGTCCTGTTGGATCAAGTAAGTCATTTATGACCTGGAAAAACAAAAGGAACAAAAGAATAAGACGGTAATATATCACTACCCTTCCTAATGAAATTACACTTCAAAAGACTATATACAACAATGACCACATTCCAACTGAAAGCTTTAGACAAAGGAACTAGACAAAACTGACCTCATTGTAAATTTCCAGATATGAAACACGAAGAAGAAACTCCCGCCCAGGTGTCTGACACATGATAAAAAGGCTATGTAAACTCAAAATAAATACAATACAATACATATATAAAAATAAGATTATTAATAATTGAGAAATCCATTACCTCTTGTATAATTCCAAAAACATCCTTCACTGCCAGTGGAATAATTCCAGGTGACTTTTGCTCCCCCTGAAATACAAAATAAAAAGTACAAATTTGTACTTCTAAAAATTACAAACACTGAAAAATTGAAAGACGTGTGATATCTGTCACAGTAAGATATCTATCACAGTAAGGCCCACAATGAGCAAGAAAACTGCAGGAAGAATAAGAAGGAATCCCTTCACTGGGGTGAAATGTAAAGAAAACACAACTAACAATGCTGCTTATGACATGGACTCTTTTTCAAATGGCATCAATGCATCAGTTTGAGACAGCTATGGATTGCAGATGCAAAATTTATGAACAGCTGGTAGCCATAAAGTCCAAAATGAGCTAGTGAAAATGCTGGCCTAGAAAGGACAACTCCAGACTTTAGGCAAACACTCTAGACTCCGTCAACTTACATGCATTGTATGAGTCTTCCCACTACTAGTAACACCATATGCAAACACAGTACCTGCATACAAACAGAGCAGTTTTTAGCCAGCAACAAGATATCCATCACCATCTACATACTAACCTTCCTATATAATATCCGCATCAGAAAACAACAAAATAATTAAAACCACATTAGTGTAAACTGTTTACCATTAATCCCTTGCATAACACCACTGACAACATGCTGTGCAGCAACATCATAGACATGGCGTGTTGTTGTTGCCGGACCAAAAACCTTATCTGCACCCCTCACCCCCAAAATAGTAGATGGGCAGTTAAAAAATGTTTCTAACAACTCGCCGATAAACAAATAAAACAATATATGCCAAAGTCCATAACTTCCAAATGCAGCTTATGAGTCAAATATACTTGTGTCTATAACTACAGAAATTGAAGCAACAACAAAAAGAGCATAATTGAATGCAAAATTAGTGAGGAAAAAAAACACTCACCAAAGCCATAAGCAATGGAAGAATTGAACTCGTTTCTCACTGTATAATCCCCATCTGCATACCACGCTATCTCGTCCCCTTTGTTAATCTCACGAGCACTGCCCAAACCAAAAGTCAAAACCCACATTTCAACAAAAACATCAATTTCTCTTCTTAAGAAAACTAAAATAGCACCCCGCGGTGACGGAGAAGTAGGTAACAGCCCAATCGTAGAAGAAGCAGTACCTGAGGGGGCGAAACCTGACGGTGACGGTTACATTTTCCTTGGACTTGGAGACATCGGGCGGGGACGGCGGGTTGGGGCTAGCGGAGGAAGAGGGCGGAGACAGAGAGGGCTTGGACGGGGTGGGCCGAGACGACGTCGTGGAAGAAGAAGGGGTGGCCGGCCGAGACGACGCCGTAGGGGGCTTTGTGGACCCCGCAGGCTTCCGGGAGCGGAAAGGCGAGATGGAGGATCTTTGTGACCTTGAGCTTGAGGTGCCGCCGGAGAACATTGCTGGGTGTAGAGAGAGAAAAGCTGGTTTAGAGAGAGAGAGAGAGTTAGTGGGAGGAGAGTGGAGGTTTACATGAGAGAGAGAGAGAGAGAGAGCCTTGTCTGGCGTCTGCTGGGTGCAGCTGGTTGTTGGTGTTTGAGAGGCTGAGCGCTCCTCTCCTCCCTCCAAAAAACAATACTTTGGTTTTAGTATTGGTGCTTTGAATTTCTTCTCCTTTTGTCTGCGCCCTGTGGTTTTCATTTTCAATGCCTAGTAAAATGTCCAAGACGCCCTTCCGATGATTCTTCTGCTTTTCCTTTTTCCTTGTTTTTTAGTGGAAGAATATATTAAATTCAGTCAAGTTTTGTCTTTGGCCGTGTGTGATAGCCAATGTGACCTTTTCAACTTTTTCCTTTTTTTATAAAATAGTCTCTATAAATAGACACTAAAATAATTATCACACAGGGCAGTAATTTTGTAAACATTTTTTCCTCAATTTTTTAAGATTAAAACAAACAAATAACTTTGGTCATTAACATTTGGGACTAGTTTGGCATTGTTATAGTCAAGACCTCCAAAACACTTGATATGCAACTTATATGTTAGGGACTGCTTTTTAAATTGTTAAAGGTGACAACTAAAAAGGTCAGTGAAAGAGATTGATAGAAAAACTTAAAATATTTGTGGGTCACTAAATTGCTAAAAGTGTATTAAATTCAACCAATTTTTTAGTATAAGTGATAGTTTAAATTAAGAGATAGGAATATTTTTTACACACACACAACTAAAATGTTATGGAGTGTTCAAATCTAAGACCTCTTATCTGTAAGTAAATATCTTTTTCAACTGAACTAGACCCGATTGCTAAATTCAATCAACTTATATATGCTTCCTCATGAATCACTTGTTTTTCTAGTCACACCTAATAAACCGCTTAATAAAGACGATTATGAGCAGAAGTATTTCTTTTCCAAACAATTCCGACAGCGACGACGACGTTTTTACCAGAGAAGCAAAGCCCAATATGTAGATTTTATTTTTATTTTCGGCCAAACAACACAATTTCTAGATTGAATAACGAAAGGGTATCCCGCGCTCAAAAATCAAGTTGGCGCCATTGCTGGCTGGGCTCACTGAAAAACCTCCGATTCTCAGTGAGAAGAGCTAAGAAGTCGACTCTACCATGGCGGAGGTGATCACTGTCATGGACATCGACGACGATAACAACCCATCTCCAAAACCCAACAACAACAACAACATGGGCAAAAACGTCGTTGTCGCCGCCGCCCCTTCCCAGGGCAAAGCTACGCCGTGGGTCGAGAAGTACCGTCCTCAGTCACTCGCAGATGTCGCCGCTCACCGCGACATTGTCGACACCAGTAAGCAATTTCTTCTTCCCACGATTTGCCATATCAAGTGTTGCGCTTTCTAGGGTTTTTGTTGATTTTGCTTGTTTAGTTTCTCTCCATTGTAATTATTTGCTGTAATGTTTGGTTAGCTAAAAAATGTGGGAACGAAAAGATGTTCATTTGTGTGTTTACATTCGTATGCATGTATATATTTGAGAAAGGGAGTACATAGAGAAAAGAAGCACACTTTTCCCTTGCTTACCATCAATGAGGAGAGCCTAGGGTTTTTGCTTCATTTCCCTAATGTTTCAATTTTCTGCATGAGTTGCTGCAATTATAAAGAGCATAAATGAGGATAATTTCAATGCTTATAAGTTGTTATCCTCCCTTTAGTTGTTTTGTTATTGATTCGTTCATCTTGTTTTTTTGTGGTGGAATTAAATAGTTGATAGGCTCACTAGTGAGAACAGATTGCCACACCTCTTGTTGTACGGCCCTCCTGGCACTGGCAAAACTTCAACCATTCTTGCTGTGGCACGCAAGCTCTATGGAGCACAATACCACAATATGATTCTGGAGTTGAATGCATCGGATGATAGGGGTATTGATGTTGTGCGACAACAGATCCAAGATTTTGCTAGCACACAGAGTTTCTCATTTGGGTAAGACTTCAATTTGTGCTAATCATCTTATTAGTTTATATTTTGGTGATATCCAGGTTTGGTCTGCTGGTTGTTTTTCTCCCTTCTTCTGATTGTAAGATTTCAGACCACCACAGATGGCTATGCGTTGTGATATTATTTGATCTAGTTGGTGCATGTTATTTACAAGTGCAATGTTGTCGTGTTCAACAATTAGCCATGTAAATTAATCTTATGGTCTGATTATGTCTGTTGTAATTTCCAAGATAATTTGCTTTTTAGCTTAATAATCACTGGACATGTGTCACCTTATTATATAACTGATTAGCAAGGGTTCAGGGGTGACAGTGCAAAGTCATCTGTAAAATTGGTCTTGCTGGATGAGGCTGACGCTATGACAAAGGATGCTCAATTTGCTTTGCGAAGAGGTATGAATTTTTTTAACGCACTAGAGTTTATCAGTTCCAAGTTATTTCACTGATTCTTTTTTCCTTCTATACTTTTTTTTTTGGTGTAGTGATTGAGAAATACACAAGGAACACTAGGTTTTCACTAATCTGTAATCATGTCAACAAGATTATTCCAGCATTACAATCAAGATGTACTCGTTTTCGATTTGCTCCACTGGAGGAGTTTCATGTTTCAGAGAGACTCAAACATGTTATAGAAACTGAAGGGTAAGTACTGTTTTATTCACATTTTTTTGGGTGTTCTGATTTTGCCTAAGTGTAGATGTTGGCTTTTGAGTTTTGCTCTGATTTTACCCTTGGTATTCAAACAAGGTTCCCCTCTGTAGCAGTTTACTATTTATATCCATTTCATCAAAGTCAGGTTTAAGTGGGAAGAGGTGTACTGCTGGAGTTTTTGTTTTTGTTTTTTGGCTTACGCATTGTTCAACAAGTTCATGCTAGAGGGGATTTTTTAATTTTATTTTTGCCTTAAATGCATCAAGAGTTATCTCTAAAAATGTGATTCACTAGCTAAGGGGATTGAATCATAAAATGTGTTTCACTAGTGAACGGGATGGTTGTTGCTTTTTCTATCTGGCTTCAGTCAGAAATGTATTGATATGTTGACATTTGTGGATTGGACTAGGCTTGATGTGTCTGAGAGTGGCTTGGCGGCAGTTGTGCGGCTTAGCAATGGTGACATGAGAAAGGCTCTGAACATTTTGCAGGTTATAAGATCTCTACTCTGATGTTTCTTTTCTGTGGATTTGTCTATTCCTCTCTCTTTTTCTGTGCAAAATCTGTGTGTGGCTATGCAGCGATTCATAAAATGACAGGTTAGAGAATTGAATTTTTCTGTTATGTTAGAATCTTATGAAATCAAATGATATTGTCATTGTATTTAGTCTCTAATATTGTCAATGTGATTGAGTATGACTGTATAAGTAAAATCTGTTGTAGCAGAAACTCAAATTACTTGTGGTTGGGTTGACTTGCCGATTTTTTTCTTGCAGTGTGTTTAATGTTTCAAAAGTTTGCTGCTTGTGCATTCCTCTAATCATTTTGCTTCGGCGGCAATATTTCTTATTTAAGAACAAATTGCATTATTCTTACTTCCTTGAAGTATTTTGTATTTAAGTATGATTTAGAAATAATCTTGAACGGACAGTTTTAATTATGAAATTGATTTTTTTTTTCTTCACGAATAGATCTTAAATGACACTGTGATTCCTATTTCAATGTACACAGTCAACTCATATGGCTTCACAGCAGCAGATAACAGAAGAAGCAGTATATCTTTGCACAGGAAATCCATTGCCCAAAGACATTGAGCAAATATCCTACTGGCTTTTGAATGAATCATTTGCTGAGAGTTTCAAACGTATTCAACTATCTTATTTATTTATTTGTTGATAATTCTATTCTCATAGGCAAGAGCAGTATGCCACTGGAAAAAGTTATTTGGTGTTTACATTTTACACTTCATTTATTGCAGGAATATCTGATATGAAAACAACTAAAGGGTTGGCTTTGATAGATATTGTAAGAGAAGTGACCATGTAAGTCTTACACATTTTTCTACATTTGTTACTGACAATTTTTGCTTGCTTCATCTCATCTGTGCTACTTTCTTTGAATAGGTTCGTTTTTAAGATTAAGATGCCACCAGTTGTTCGAGTTCAGTTGATTAATGATTTAGCTGACATAGAGTATGTGCCCATGTCTTACTCTCTTTTTCATTTGCTTATTGTTTTCTTCATTCTGAACTATACAAGCGTATTGCAATATTGTAATGGATACACATGTTCACAATATAATGAATGATAGAGTGCATCAATTTGCTTCAAAAAGGCTATGTGTAGATTAAATTAATGTCAATATTTTCACGTATATAATATTGTTTGCATTAGATGTAAAGTCATTTAATTGGACAAGCAGCTATAATCATTATGGAACTGGTATAATGCATTAGCAGAAATTATTGCTGCCTTAAGGGCTTGCAAATATATGATACTCTAGATTATATAACAAAATTACGACAAGCTTTCTAATTAATCTTCCATGTTGTTAAAATTTAAAAGATACAATATAATTTTGATTTAGTTTTTGGATTTTGGATTTTGGATTTTGTTCAATACCAATTGACTATGCGGTTAAAGTGAGAACTGGCTGACCTTCAGTTAACATTAACCAGTACAAGTTATTTTGAATCGCAGGTACAGGTTGACCTTTGGGTGCAATGATAGGTTGCAACTTGGATCATTGGTAGCTTCTTTTACGACAGCTCGATCTGCACTTGTTTCTGCTGCGAAGTAGTTATGCTCGTGTAATTTGTGGGTTTTGATTTCTGTTACCAATATATTTATGAGAAATGTTTTGGTTCATTACTCTGTTGCTCAAGTAGAGAGAATGCCAATGTTATAATGCCGGATGTTAGTTTTGAAACCTCAAAGGCAATTTTGGGGAAGTTTTGAGTTCTAAGGCTTGTGTCATCTGCAAATGTGCTTATGGAGAATCTTGTCCATGAGTATAATTAATGGCTCTAATTAGAGGAAACAATTAAGGATTTTATTGTTAATCTTATAATGGAAACACAACACTTGTACAACAAAAAGCTATTCCAACTTTGCAAGAATTTCAAACGCCAATCTTTTCAGCATCTTTGGATTGCTATAGCACCTACAGACTGACCGACCTGTACAAACTTCTATTGAGCTTTTAAATTCCCTTATAAAGTGGGAATGCATTTTCACTCTATCGTATCCGCAAGCTAATAAATGTAATTTACACTTTCCTCAAGCAGCTTAATCTTTCATACTACAAAACTGGACCTTCAAAACATAAAATTAATTACAAGCAGACCAACCTCGCCCCCATTTTGATACTTAATCTGGCATTCTCAGCTGCACGGGGAGATTGCTGCACCTGACTTTAGGACGCATTCATGTTTCTTCGTCAGACATTCTGTTGGACCAGATAATCTCGATTTCAAGCGTACGGGAAGATCCATCTTTGTTGCTGTCATGATTTAGGCTGAATAATCCACTGTATACTCCTTCACTCACAACTTTGTCAATTTGGATAGTCACTCTTCCCAGAGTTGTCTGAAAAAAGAAAAACAATCACAAAATGAAAAGAAAAACTCGTGGGACTAAACATTATTAGTGTGGCAATGCCAATTATCAAGGCAGGAAGGGTACTCATCATAAATGTTTAAGGCCTACACTTATGAAAAAATTGAACGATTAGCTCATCCTGCTCGTAAATGATTTGCTGATCGAAATAGAAAACTAATTACCTTTCCGAAGGTATTTTTGCTTTTGCAAATGATGTGGAGTTTTTGTCCCTTTGGGGGAACATCAAATTCCCACGTAAATCCTTCTTTCCATTCTGGAGAGGTACTGTGGCTCACTACCTAATGACAAACAACATTTTAGTATAACATAAAAGCTGTAAGCATAGACAAGTAATAAACATCACTACTAATATGTACAGTATGAAACTTCTTTATTAAAGAAGCGTATGAAACAAAGTCACTTTGCAGCTTCAACACGTGTTGACAAATCCAGAGGCAAAGTAAACAGTAAATTTATAGTCAAATCCACTAAGCTCATCGATATATACACATATACATATAATCTAGATTCAAAGAAAGAAACAAATAAACTGCTAAATCTTTACAAGACCAATGTAAGATTAGGGAACTTGCAGGCAGCTATGTCAAAATTATAGTGCAGATCTAGATGCTGACAAGTCACTGCAGTAGCAACAATGTTTTGAATCATTTCCTTCCAAATACCATCATGCCAATCCATTGAGAGCCACCCCAAAGGGGTCCCTGGTAATTATCCAATATCCAGTATGTATGGGATTGGGGTACTTGTGGCCCAGGATTGATCAGGTGCTCTAAAGAGGCCAGAATCTGATACCTCATATGAAGTGAGGAAAAGGAGAAAGAAAAGAAAAAGAAACTTTTTCCAGGAGTAAACAATCAATTTCGCATCCCCTAACTTAAGAGAAGGGGCTATGAAATAGACAGTTTCTTTTTGTACATAACTAGTCTATGGAACCATTACCTTGGTTTGTCGAGGAGGACCATTGCCTATTGTCAATCGACAAAAAGCATTTGTGCCTCCCATGGCCTGTTTAAGGTTGTTCCCACGCTTAATTGTGACCGTCAAACAACCTGGTAAGCAATGCAACAGGCTGTCTGCTCTCTCATGGAAACTTGGTGGGCAGGTTTTCATGAGCATTTGTAGGATGGGAATGGCTTCAGCAGCAATCACAGCCTGAGACTTCGCAATATCTATTGGCATGGTTGACCAAGAATGTCTCAACAAGCAAAGGGTGTCCAAGACGACATCCTGAGCCGCTTCACTTCCAGATTTCAGAGCTCCAATCAGATTGGGAATGCAGAGAGTGGTTGCTTCAGAAATATGGAGCTTAGGGAAGTTGATGAATATCATATGTAAGGCTCTCAAGACCTCTTCATTAATAGTTGCCGCGGACCACAACTCTCTCTCTAATGCGGCTGCAAGACACAGCAATCATTGGATCCAATAAATCAACAGAATACAATGAAAGAAAGGATAAGAGTATTTGAAGCACACACATACACACGAACCGAACTACTCTTCACTATGGAAGATTTAAACGACAGCATGAACATGGTTATCAAGACATATGGTACCAACTCATAAATATGTACAAAGAATGTACATGAGAATGAGCTTAGCTTTAGTCTTTTAGACTATAGGGGAACAAATCAGCATTGGAACCAGAGGACTGCAAATGTGAATTACCTGTCAAAGATCTGATGAGCTCATTTGATACATACTCTTGGAGTGTGTGATTAGAAAACAAAAATTTGATAAGTAATGCTGTCTGCCCAGCAATTTCTGTATTGGGAGACAGTAGCAGTTCTTGAATAATCAGTATGCCCCCTGCTTCTGCAACAGCTCGCCTATTTGTTCTGCTATTCATGACAAAGTTCTGCAATGCACAAATTGCTACCATTTTCATCTCTTCTGTTGGCTGATCTTCAAGCAAACTTACCAATGCACGACATGCAGAAACAGAATCACTGGCTCTTGCAAGCCCTTCATGTTGGGAAAGGTCTCCAAGAGCTAGAGCAGCAAGAAGTTTTCCAGACTCTGATCTGGTTTGTGGATCCAACAGATACTGCGATAGGGGCGCTATTGCATACTTGGAAACCTTCATTTGTCGTATCCTGACATTGTTAAATAAAGCTTCAAGTAATCTTCCAGATGCTTCTTCACACTGATGAGATCTTAAAAGGTCCAACAAGGCGTCTATTGCACCACCTTCAGTCATCTGTTCAGCACTTAAATTGTCGCTCCTTTCATGAACAAGTAACGCATTGAGAGCCACCATGATGGTGGTATCCACTGTTGAATGCAGCATTTTAACAAGAACCACCACAGGAACCTTAAAATAGTACTCAGCATCGAAGTGCAGAACATTTGAGAGAACTAAAGCAGCTGATTCCCACAGTGCATGAGGTGGCTGAGGGTCATCTTGAATAATAACCTTCCCAAGCTCAAATATACCTCCAGCATCAGCGACTGCCTTTGGCCAGCTTGTGGAGATATTTTCCAATGCCTTTATCGCTGTCTGCTGCAAGTTTAATATTCCAATTCCTGCAAGCTGAACAAGAGGAACAACTGCATTTTTTGTTGTAATATCTTGCTGAAAATGTTCTTGTGCAAGCAGATGAGATAGCAATTCTGTGCCAAGCTGCTGGATGGCTTGAGATGGGGATTCCAGAAATGAAATAAGAGGCTCGATGACTTGGCTAGGTGTAAGTTTTAAAGTTGCAAGGCTTTGTGGCTTCTCCAAAATATTTACTAGTGCTTGCAATGCACTGTGCTGTCCCCACAAACTGAAATCTGGACGGAGTAAAACTACGAAAAGAGGTTCTACTATTTTTGCAGCATCCAAACTTCTTGCAATTGCATTACTATTTGTTAAAATGCGGAACAATTCAGCAATTGAAGAGCATAATGAACTGGGCGCAACAGGTAGTAGCTCAAGACATTTGTCAATAATGCCAACATTGACCATATCCAATTTGCATGGGGTCCGGTCTTTCCCCAACTTTATGAGAGAACAAATGCTAGCCTCAATGAGCTGATTGCTTGTACCAGAAACTAATCCAACAAGGAGATCCACAACATCATAGGCCGTTGCAAGCTCCACCTGGTGTTCATCATCCAGCAATTTTTCAAAAGCACAAACCCCAGCTTCGACAACTGTACTTGTATCAGAATGCATCAGTGATACAAGGGGCTCTATGCATTCAGAGGCAATTGGATTTCGTCTGACTTCGGAATTATCAAACAGAACACAACAGAGTTGTGCAGCGATTCTCTTCAATTCCAAGGATGAAGCACAAGACAGGATTTTGTACAAACTCTCCAGTGGACTTCCCTCCACATCAGTCAATAAAGATGCTTTAGAAGAATTTCCTGAAGTCAGCTTAATTAAAGCAACAAGGGCAGCCTCTTGCTCGCTCTCTGATCCAGAGTTAAGCATGTCAACCAATGGATGAACAGATTGCCTGGCTGAATCAGAATCTCTGATGTTCTCAGCGTCAAATAGTTCATGAAGAGCTCTTGCAGCACTATATCTAGCATTTCTTGACCCTAGACGCAGAACAGCTATGAGTTGATTCAATGAACTAGCTGATGCTTCATATCGAATGAGATCAGGATTGCTAAATAATATTCTGAATAATTCAGTTATTGTGGCTTCGGTGGAGTCTTGAGGGCTCAAAGACAGGTATTTTGTCAGAGCATCCAGAGCTCCAGCTTCAGCCATAATTAATTTATTTGTATCACTTCCATCGGCAATACGGGTCAAGAGTTTAACAGAAATTGGAGGGGCACCAGGACGTTCTGGCATTGGTCTCAAGAGATCCACCAGGAGAGGTATAGATTTACGTGCGGTGGATCCAACTCTTACATCTTCAAAATCAAAAAGGTACTCCAAAACAACTTGATCGGGATTTCGCACCAGAGAAAATTCTTCTGATAAAGTAACAAGGTTAGGCATGTCGGACTCTATGTAACCAATTAGGGTTATCAATCCAGCAACAGCACCTGAATTTCCAATGGCAAGAATTATTCCCTTACTACCATTAGAAACAAGACTGGCCATTGACTGCGCAGCAAAGAACCTATCAATCACCTCATCCGATCTCAAAAGAAGAGAAAGTAAAGGAATGATGCGCATTGTTGCAGGAGACAGAACAACATTTGCATCTTGGAACAGAACAGCCAGGAGCAGGGCACTAATCCATATACCTTCTGTATCCTCATATTCTGCCTGTTCATAAAGATGACCAATTTAGTAAGATATCAAAATTTATATTTTACATGTGCCAAAAAAGCAACTAAAACATGAAACAACAACTACCATGATACAGTCAAAACTATAAATGAGAAACTACAAAGCTGTTCAATAGCTATACTCTGGGAACCCCAGTGTTACATCTCTTGTCACTAATGTAGCTCCATAAACACTAGCCTTTTGTGCAAGTCCAATAATGTGACATATGAAGATGATACACTGTGTTATAGGCCAAGTAGGAATGTTCAAAAGTTACTATCAAGTGATAATGGTAGGGTTCCCTACCAAAATAGCAGTTTGTGTGGAAAGCAGCTATGAGTCATTTGAAGGTTATTGAGAGCCTGGTAGAACGAGATAAGATAGTTTGTAGTTGCTGTCCTATAAATAAAATTGAAAGGAAACCAAGAGGACGCGATATACAGAATATATGCAAAGATAAGCGCCTAATCACAACTAATCAGATTTCAATCCAAATTCATTAGTGCAAGAAAAATATGTCCAAAATATAGTGTTCGTTATAAGGTATTTTAGGCAACCAAACCACCAGAGGAAAAATGCCAGTACTAAATGATAAAGGGGGGAAGGAAGAGATCAGGGGGTATGAAAGCATTTCAGGGATCAGACTTTCAGTTATATTTAATATTCTTAATGAATGTAAGTAGCACACATAAACATCTTAGCATCTCTCAATAAGGGTATGGTTCTCTATGATGAACAGATGGCATCACTCGCATATTAAAATCCACCACGATCAACAATGATTTATTTCTTCAAAATTATGTAGTCTCCATGTACCTTGATCAAACATATAATTCAGCAAAACGAAAGATATAGGTATACAAGTGCTCATCAGAACAACCTATCTAATGGTAAGCATTTATGTGTGTGTGTGTGTGTGTGTGTGTGTGTGTGTGTGTGTGTGTGTGTGCACGCAAAACTAATTCTTTTATACCTGTGGATTGGAAGTGTAACCTGCAAGCTTGTCAGAGAGAGCCTCAAGACCACCAGCTTCCATAATGGTGAGTTTGCTCTTTGCATGAAAGGCACCAATTATGCATAGCAACCACAAGGCAACAGTACCCCCCAAGACAATGGCTGGATCAGGGACATCAAACTCATCCCCTTCATGGAATGCAGTTCTTTCAATAAAACCTCTAGGAGTTCTGACTTCAATTTCTAAAGAGGAGCAGCTAGAATTTCGCTTCATCATGTCCACTAAAGCATATGTTAACGGTTTTAAATATCCTGCAACATCAAGTACTTCCATTGACTTCTGTTTGTGCTCTTTTGCTGCACAAATGAGTAATGCAGCTCCTCCAACTCTGACTTCTAGGCTCGAAGAGTGCATTATCCTGTTAGCTAGTGAACCAAGGGATCTTGATCTTGCAATCAATAGATCACCAAGCACTACTGGTTGCTCCCCACAAAGCCTAGACAAAATTTCTATTGACTTATCCTGAAGTGGAGAAGGCCCTTCAGCCAGGCATCGGACAAGAGGTTCTAAGCTTGATGGAACTTCAGCAAGGGCAGACCATGGGGGGTAAGTGAAGTTCACACCTTGTTTGGTTCTAGCCAAAAGTGCGACTACTTCCAAAGCATCCGCAGCATCAGTACCATCCATATCCAATACATTCAAGGAATCAACAAGAGCAAGACTAGCAAAACGACACTGAGCATTTCCTGTGAGCACATCACCTACTGGAAAATGCTTCAGCAATTGATGAAGGGCACGGGATGCATTCTTCTTACCTTCTGAAGTTCCATCTCCCAGTACTCTTATCAAAGCTAAAACAACATCTTCTGCCAGGGCTTCTGCAGCAATATGCGGATCAGAGAGAAGATTGGCAAGTGCCGCAACTGCAGTTTCAGCAGCATCAATAGAAGAAGTTTTAGCCAGTTTGATGAGGGGCTTGACATCACCTTCTGCAATATAAGACATCTTGCTGCTTGTTTTGGTCTTCAAAGGACGGGAAAGAGCACCCAATGCTCGAGCTGACTGTGTTGCAACAACTTGTGTGGTGCTGGTCAAAAGCTTCATGCAAGGATGCACAATCTCATCAGTTGCAAGAATATCACAAATATCTTGTCTTGTGCTGAATAGATCAGCTAGGACCGAAGCAGCATACTCTTGAGTTTCTTCATTTGATGAGTTGAGAACCTGTACAAGAGATCTCAGCCCTTTATTAGCTGCTGAACCTTTATGCACAAGATCCTCATGTGATGCCATTATGAGTACATGACCCAACACCCTGATAGTATAGGCCTTTGAGCTTGGAGAGTCACCGAGGAGCAAAGCTAACAACTGATTAATGGTGGCAGAATCAGCTGTTCGGACAAGCTTTGTTAGTGCCATAGCTGATGCTTCTTGTCCCCTTGACCCACCACTTTTTAAAAGCCATAAAAATGCTGGGATGGCTCCTGCACTTTCCACACATGCACGAATATCTTCACTGTGACAACACAAATTCCACAACACATGAGCGGCATCCTCCTTCGCCTTCTGAGATCCCGTCTCTAACAGCTGCACCAGAGGAGGAATCCCGCCGGCAGCAGTAATAGCCCACTTGCTGTCATCGACTTGGTCCGTTAAGATTGCCAGAAACTGAACAGCATATTCTTGATGCTGCTCACTGGATAATCCCATCAGTGAAATAAGTAACTGAATTCCTTCTCTCTTGCCAATGGAGTCCCAGATTCCAACACCATCGCAACATAAGCTTGTCAAAGAGAGTATTAGATACTCTTGCACATCAGCAGCAGCCATTGTTATGAGTCCAATGAGCACCTTCTTCGCTTGTGCATGATTGAGCCAACTGGAAAGATGGTTGTTGCCATATAGACTAGCCATGGCCTCAAGGACACGCTCTTGAACAAGCTTATTGTCACGAGGCTTTAGCAACATTACAAGAATATCCTCTATCTTTGTTACATTAACAGATTCCTCATTGGCAGCAGATTTATGCCCGAAGACCATCAGCGTGTATGCAAGAGCTCCGATAATATCAGCAACCGGGGAAGTTAGCCGAGGTGACTGTGAAAGTTCTCCAAGATATAATATTAAAGAAGACATCCCACCACAAATATTTGCTAAAGCCCGTGTTGCATGGTCCTGCAGAGCCTGCCCACACTCACCTTGCATGCACTCTTTAGATGGAGCAACTATAGCCCCAATGAGAACTGGAACACCGTCAGCATTCACAATAGCTTTCTTAGCCCCAGTTGACTTTGAAGAAAGCGCTTCCAAAGCATCAGCAGCACTAGCACGGACGGAAACATCATTTTCCCGACCCACAAGCCGAAGCAAAGCTTTGACAGCTCCAGAATCTATTACTTTGGGGATGCTATCACTGAAAGCCAACATGAGACGGGCCAAAAGGGAGGCAGCATTTGACTGGGCAGCAGCATTGTCGGAAGACAGAAGACCCACAATGATATCTACTCCACCAGCCTCAAGCGTTGCTCTCCAGTAGCCATCCTTGTCACCACAAAGATTTCTCAAAGCCCCTGTCACAAATCCCTCTACCACTTTGTCTTGCTTGGCTTTTGGATTGAGTTGATTCCATAAGTTTGGCACTACGCCTTCTGTAATAAATATTTTCATGCCAACATGATCATCTGAAAGCCCACCAGAGGAAACTTCATATATAGCTTCCGCTGCAGCCTTCCTACCCTCAGTTGATTCAGACTTCAAAAGTGAGAGTAACGGGGGGATGCACCCGCCTAGTAGTACTTTAAGACGCAAGTCTTCATCTTTACACAGGGCACTCAGAGTTGCAGCCACATTAACTTTTGCCACAGGGGTGCCACTCCTGAGAATGTTTATGAACAATGGCATTGCCTGGGAATGCGAACCAATAATTGTTCTTGCATCCTTTCTTGCTTTGGCAATACCAAGCAAACGTGCTGTAATAAGTTCTTTTTCATGTGGTGAAGAAATGCTGGCATGTAGTTGCTCGACAAATTGAGCAACTCTTGCCATTGTACCTTCTTCATCATCCATTGCTGTTCCATCCCTGTGTGTAACATGAACTCATTTGAATATCTTGAAAAGTAACAGTCAACAGTTTAGGAGATAATAATTTTTAATTTTTTAAAATAAAAAATTTAATGAGCCCACTGAAATGGCTTCTCATTGGGCTTTTCCAGCTCAATTTTAATATTGGTGTACAAAGCTTTACGAAGCACCTAAGTGGTTAATTTATCAGTGAAGCATTCATTTTCTGAACTAAGACTACCAGTTTGTCACCACAGTTAAAGAGACTGAGCAAATAGAGCATAGCTAACCTAGAGCGAGAAGTAGAAGGAGATATGGGTTCTCGCTGTTCAGGGGAGGGAGACTTTGACATTTGCACCATACACCACTTTTAGAATTCTCCTTGGCCACCTGAAAATGGGGATAGGCATACAATTTTATCAAATGTGGAATCCCACCACAAATAAACCACCTTTCAACTATTCATTTTTAATTGTTCATTGACTGAATCAACCTTAAAACTGAGTGACCTGATTCCTGAAGCAGCATATGCTTGACAAGATTTCATCGAAATAAGGAAAATACAAGGAATGGTTTTGAACACAAAAAACTGAAAACTATATATAAGTTTTGTAGTTTTGTTCTATATACTCTTTGCTCTCTACCTCACCTCTCTTCTCTTCATTCTATCCTCCCTCTCTTTTTATTTGTTCCACTAAAATAAAATAAAATAAAAAAGAGAAAATCATGGACCAAAGGATTGCTCCCGCATTCTGAAATAAAGGCACTTTTATTCTGAAGAAAATAAAGGCACTTTACACGAAAATAACATAGGCAAAAATAGATAATAATGAAACCAGTACTGGAGAGATCAACTAAAAATACCTCACCACCAATGCAAATGCCGAAGAACTCCCTTCCTTCCAATTACTGCAAAACCCAGCAGTTCTGCCTAAGTAGCATCACAACCTCAGTTCCTCAGCATCCAATCCCCAGTTGTCCATCAACAGACGCACACACACACCCACACACCCACTCTCTCTTCACAAACATGTAAACACTGTTCACAAAAGTACAAACGCTACAGTGCCAGCTCACACAATGCAAACTCCCTTCCCAGTCCAAATCAAACCCCAACACTCTGCACATCAAACACCGATCAATATTGAACCAAGAAGTCAGATCTTTACGCCTATACATCACAATTAGCAATAATTACCAATTTAATCAAGTAAAATTCAGTACAAACAATGTGACTATTCACAAATTTACACAAACACAAGCAAATAAAAACAAATAACAACAACTACGCAGATCAGATCACAGCAGCATCACAGAATCTAGGGCAAGAAAAAACGTCCATTTCCAACTGTCATCAAACTACAAAATCATTCAAAATGAAGAAGAAATTGCATAAACATAAATGCCTCGAAATCAATACAATTCAGCGCCCGCCCAAGAACGACCTTAACGAGAGAGAGCCACGGCGAAGAAGGAAGAACCAGACAGAGAGAAAGTAAGAGTGAAGAAATGGAGGGCTGACAGAGTGACACAGAGAGAGACTCCGAGTCTTTCCGTTTCCTTTCCATGTGTGTTTGCATTTTGTTTTGTTTTTCTTTCTCACTGTCTTTTCCCCAATTACTTTTTCTTTTATTTTGAAAATTCGTTATTTTAATTTATTAATTTCTCTTCTTTTTTTTTCCTTCTCTTTTTTTTATGGGGATATTTTTGTTTTTTCAACTGCCATATTGTTGTCATGTAGTGAAATTTAGTTTTGGCTAAATATTTCGATTCAAGCTGTGTGGCAAAGGGTAAAACGGTAAATGTGTTATTTTTTAAAACATGGAAGAAGGTATGGGTTATATGAGTTATAGTTTTCTTGTACCCACATTCTAAATAACAATAATTGTGTTGGTTCTTGGTTTCTTTATGCATGTTATTTCGAAAATCATTGAAATATGGACCCTAGATTCAATAATGAGTTAAGATAATCCCATCTTTAATATTATCACACGTTTAAATTTTACCTATTGAAACATAAATGAGTGAATTGTAATGTAATTTGTTATATATGACTGATAATAGTAATTTTTTTGTGTATGTTTATATTACTCTTTAACTTCGTTAAACGTGTCAATATGATCACATGTATAAATAATTAAAATTTTATTTTATAATGATCGACACAACAATTAACCGAAGTAGTTGTATAACATATATGTCATCCATTTTAGTTAGGGGATAAAAAATTTTGTTTAAAGCTGCCACTTAATTAACATCTCATCTGCAGCATTCAATTAAGCTTGATGATTCTTTCATTTAGCAACAACTACACTCAAATCATTACGAATTTTGTGCATGAAGTTCATGACGTGTTCATACAAGCATTTAAACTGAAATTAAAATGTCGAGTTGGCAACCTAAAGTAAAGGTTTAATTGTTGATTAATAAAGTTTTCCTTTTCCTTTTTCCCACTTTACAACGATTTTATTGCATTTAATAGTGTTGTCCAAGTGCCTTAAACCTTCCTTAAGCACGCCAAGATGCAGTGTGGGACAAGCTTATGGTCTCCCAATTTATTTAATCATCCTGGAGATCAGTGAAAAATAAAAATAAAAATAATACACTAATCTGCATGTCTGCCACATTTGTTTAATTTAAATATTTCTGTTTAGATTTGATTATTTATTTACATAAATTGAAGGGGTGACACAGACAAAATCCTGATTTTACGAAATGAATCTTGGTGAAAACAATGTCTATGGTTTAGATATATATATTATTTGTGTGACATTATATAAATAATTTAATATTATATAATGTGGATGTTAATAAGCCATTTGGTCAAGCATTAGGTGTACGGACCCAAGAAGAATACAATCTTGAACAACCAATCCATGAGCTATCAATCAATATCACTTGATTATTTTTTTCCAATCAAAAAAATATTTTTTAAATATATATAGAAATATAAATGTACCTCTTCAATGTTCTAGATCGACACATTCTAACAAAATTATTTTCTCATAATTCAAAGTGTTATTACAATTTACATTTGAGTAACTGTTCCTTGTGATTGTAATACAAAGATGTACTGTAATCGATCTATTCAAATTATAATATGCATAATTTTGTCATGTGTGCGAACAAATATATGTCAAATTATGATATGCAAAAATAAGGAATGTCTCATTCCATTAAGAAAGGAAGACAATAATCTTCTCGTGATAGCATTACGGTCATACACGAAAATTTATCCTTCATTGCATTGCTTGTATCGAACTTTACATTTGGATTTATGAGTGGACTGGTAGATCAATCCGGAACATAAGACATAACAGACATGCTTTGCAAGAGAATTAATGGTTTTAATTTATAGGGGAAGATTAATCTGATAGAAGAGAACAGATATTACATGGTGATGTGGTTTGTTGGAAGGCAGGTGACCACAGATCTTCGAATTAATATCCTATTATTAATAATTTGCAGGGTTTATAAATAAAAGGGAAGCAGTGTTTTTTTTTTTTTTTTTTAATGTAGTAATTTATTCAATGAAGATCTATTTGCCACCCAAACAATTTGTTTTATTCGCACCTAAATCTTGCATCTCTTGAAACATCATCATCAAACAGTGGTTGTAGATAATACCAGGCTAGATTCTCCCCCACACCCTATTATATTTGAACACATGGGGCATGTCTGATCTTCAACCTTCACATCAAGAATTGATTTTTTGATCTAAATTTGATCCGTAGAGTTTAAACCTCCACTTACAACATTTACAAGTATCTTTGGTTCGGCCAAGAATAAGAGATAAGGTGTGATGAACAAAAAGATTATGCGTTTTGGATGTGATGGTAAGTGATCTACCATTAGAGATAAATTTGTTTTTATGTGTATTTTGTAAATGAGTTCATATGCTATTAGGAGTAAAGCGAGAATTTAGGTCAAGCCAAAAAGTGAAATTTCTACCAACAAGAATTGATTGAGTTTTTATTGCAAATGGTTTTTGGTATTAGCCAAAGTCATCATTCTGGTTATTCATGTATTCTTCCATGTTTTGCTCTCATATTCATGTAGTCTCTACTGTTAAGTTACGCGAAATTTTTCACTAAAAACAATAACGTGTAAATATGTGCCAACCTTTATAGGAGAAATTTTGTCTGACCATCCCAACCGAGCAATGAGCACATGCCACACGTACAAAACTTGAAAAATACTAACAAGAATTTCGTGGACAACAAATGTGATTTTACAAACAAAAAGGAAAACTTATATGAGGGACATAAAGATGTTTAGTGGGGGTACAGTACCAATTAGCTAATCAAGCTACACTGCTTAATTCAAAACCAATTGGTTGACAAATAAAGTGGGAATTACAAATAGGTTGAATTAATGATGCTAATGGAGGCAACTAAAACCACTAAAAACCCAGCGTGCAATCTCAAAAGCCATCATCATTCATTTCATCACTTGAGTGGCTCTTGGTGAAAGTGGTGAATTTAAATGATGGCCTCATTTTTTAAAGTCCGGTAAGCAATTTAGTCAATTGGGTGTTTAGTAAAGTAAACTAGAGTTTAGGTGGAAAGCTTTGCGGGATTATGATTTTTCTTTATCCCTACTTTAATGATTTATCCTTGACTTAATTACATCAAGCACTGAAGTTTTGTCGCAAGTTCAGTTGAAGAACCTCAACAAAAAATTCATGTTTTTCTAAAGGTTTCTTTGTGACAAAACGAAAAACGACTTTTAATCTAATAAGAAAAGCATATGGTTTAGGATTATGATAATTTTGTGCTATGCTACTTGAAAGTTGATCCCGAATAGCAAGTAAAAGTTATGGCTCCATAATGGAGAAGATTTATCTATAAAGAAGTTATGCTAGTTGGTCAAAGCAGTGTGTCCATCTTCTTACAGCCGATTCTCATACCCGTAATTAGTATAGTATAGGTTATGATTTGTATCAAAATAAAAAAGAAAAAAGAAAAACGAAAAAGAAGTTTATTCTGAATTGAAATTTCGACCCAACTTAAATTAAGTTTGGGCCAGAGTTTTAAAATTGGCAGAATCGGGTTCAATGTCATCCCAGACTAACAATGGATATGGGCCAAGATCCGTTTGACCATGTTAGCCCAAGCCTAAAGGCTAAGCAGCCCTCAAAATTAGAAATGTGGCCTGTAAACCCCAGAGCACATTCTTGATGCAACAACTATCTCCAGGGAAGATTATATGAACCTGCAAACTTATGACCAGCAGTTTCAACCCAATTATTTATTTATTTTTTTATTTATTAGTAGACTTTGCAATTCTCAATACCATATAAAATCTAATAAGTGATAGTTTATGAGAAGAGGAGGATTTTTCAAAATGTCACGAGAGTTCGAACATGAGATCATTAGTCTGTAAATCAAGTCTTTTTTTTTATTAGACTAGACATGTTGACAAAACCTAAATCATTTTAGTTTCAAGTTAAAAAAATAAGCACTAGTCTTATTGTTTTTACTTTGTTTTATTAACTCTAAAAAGAGAGAAAAATTCGAGCATGTGAAGTGTGAAGATGAAGTGACATGTTAAACATTTGCCTTGCGTTTTTGGAATTGAAATACTTGTCACGTTTAATACTTATCCATTCAATGCATAAGGTCAAGTCTTGTTACAAAGTTGGTGAGTCAAAATGTTGAATTCAGGCCGTGGACCAAACCACCGTTTTGTAAAGATAGATATATGAATAAAGGTAGGAAGGAACACATTGAATCATGACATGAAAAAAGAAAAGAACACATTTAATTCACTACCATAAAACTAAAAATACAAGAACAAATATTAGAATTTAGAAGGCCCTTCAAAATCATCATGTGAACAACATTACCTATTTATATCTATATATACATGCTGTACACATTAAAAACCAAACTTCTTCATATTTCTATCTTCCAAAACCAGCCCCATCATCTTTTCCATATAATATATCATCTTTATATCAACGGTCCCAAATCACCCAGCCTTGGGCCCAAATGGTGGACCCCGCGACTCGAATCCCCCCTTCCCTTTTGCTACTCACAGCATCCCAAACGCACACTCATCGACCTGGGTCTCCTGTTGCCGTCCGATGCGTCGACTCATAGTATTCCAATCCTGTAGGCCCCGCTTTATCAAAATCAATACGGCTTCTGTAGGTACATGAAGATATCCTGCAGCGGCGACATCTGATTACTGCTCTGGAACTGCGCCCCGAACCCGTTCTCTACAGTGGTGTCCATGTAATTGTAGTTAAAATCGAGGGCCTTCTCCCACTCCTTCCACTTGGGCTCGCTCTGCACCTCGCAAGTGAACTCCGGCGACACCACGTGCTCCGAGCAGCTCGAGTCCGTGTGCAGCCTCGGCACAGAGTCCGACGTGTCGAAGTACACGTAGTCGTTCGGGCGAGTGGGGGCTACCGCAGCCGGCGGCGGACACGCCAGATTCTCCGGCTTCCTGTCCTCGAATTCCGAGCCGCTGCTCATACGACTCGTCGTCGTTGGCTGTTGCTGTTGCTGTTGCTGTTGCTGCTGTTTCTCGACGGTGCCCTTTTTGTTGTATATGCGACACAGAACCCAATCGTCCAGCTGCAAAATTCAGACCGTCCATCAATCAAATGTTAATTAAATCTAGACCACTCATAAAAGCCCCCCATAATATCAGTCTTATCTTGCTAAACTAATATGCTTATGTCACCCTCGCAAAACGCTAATTTCAATTTTCCCAAATTAGAGTTAACTACGCCGGTGATCTCAAATCAGCCTATATCTCTACCGATAATTTATATGGCCGCCAATTCAAGATAAGGACGGGTGGGGCCCGATCCCAATTGGCATTCGGCATTTAGGAACATTATTCAAGTCAAAAGTACGATTTGAACGACGTCGTGTCAACCGAACCGTCATCGTCATATGAACCAGATTTTCCAATTTACGATTTTACCCCTAATCTGACAAGCGTAGCGATAGAGAATAACGTGTGTACCCTTAGGCTGCTGCTCTTCTTGCGAGGCGAGCGGTCGACGTCGGCGAGGCGATACTCGTGCATAATCCAATTGGTCTTCTCTCCTCTCGGAGCTTTTCCGGCGTAGAAAACCAAAGCCTTCTTAATCCCTACTGGTTTCGGGTTCCCGATCGGCTTATCCGCTCCGGTCGCCTTCCAATACCCGCTCCCGGCCGCCCGGTTCGGCCTCGAACCGTTCGGATACTTCCGGTCCCTCGGCGAAAAGAAATACCACTCTTTCTCACCGTACAACGCCAAACCTGTTAACAGGAAATGTGAAATTAGTCACAACCAAGTAAAGAAATGAGAAAACTCCCAAAAAGATTCAATTTTTAATTTCAAAATCGAATCTTGGAAGGCGAAAAATTACCAGGGAGGTCCCAGGGGTTGTATTTGTAGAGATCGATTTCGGCGATTATCGGGACCGAAATCGGCTGCGACTGGCATTTGCGGCAGAGGTAGTGCTTCACGAGCTCTTCGTCCGTCGGATGGAACCTGAAGCCGGGCGGCAGCTGTAAATCGGAGGACGACATTCTGAACGGCGTCGTTTGATTCGAGTGTGCGGTGTGTTTCACTGGCAATTTACTATCGGCTTCTGGACTAAGCAAGCTAGTCGGCACTTGAAACTTGAAACGTAAGGGAGAGAGGAGAATATATAGAGGCCGTGGGGAAAGAGAAGGGGACACGTGGCAGAAGGAGAGGGTGGTTGTTCTAGAATACACGTGGGCGATAACGTTTTTTTCTCTCTCCTGGGCAGTCCGTGCGGACTGGTTTTTGGAAGGGTGCTGACCGCAGCCGGACACGTGTCGCGCATGGAAGTGCGGTGCATCGTGTCGATGGAGGTTTATGGGGTGCGCTGTGGTCACTGCTTACGTCATCTCTTTTGGACGGTTGCGTGAGTCGGTCTGGGCCGGGTCGTTCTCGGGATCCGAGTTCAGTCGGCGGGTCAATGAGCCGACAATGGTACGCTGGTGGGGTTGGACGGAACACGTCAGCGCTGTCGTCCTACACGTGTGCTGGCATGTCGACAGCTGGGTGGAGTAAATATTGCGGTTATTATCAACAACTAAAAAAAAAAAAGTAAATGTTGCGGTTTGGTATTATTCGCACATGTTTTAATTCTGAATTTTAAATTCGGCTAAAACAATAAATTTCTTCTTATGGCAATTATTTATTTCCTTTCTTAATCAAAAAAATATGAAATTGGAAATTACAAAAATATGGGAAAGATATTTGATTGGATTAAAGTTGGCAAGCTTATCTTCTCGGGATAAGGAAATATGGAAATTGTGGGAATAATATTTATTGTGGTTTTTCTTCCTTAAAGCATTTTTTTAAATATATTATACAATGTATCTATTTATTGGATATGGTTATGTGTACGTGTAATTCAATCAAAATAATAATAATTCAAATGTAGATCATCCCAAGTTATGGGTATGAACTTTATAGGTCGGCTGCCTGCGTTATCCAAAATATTTATGTTGTGGCTGTGTGTGTGTGTTTTCATATGGGAGAAAATAAAGTGTCACCATAATACTCAAATGCGTTCGTTTAGTAAGTATGACCTCGTTTGTTTTGACTCATTTTTACTCTTGGTATGCTATGGTGAATGATTGTTTTATTTTTTACTTTTTTAAGACAAGCGATATTGGACTGCCACGTACGTTGTCAATGTGTTATGAAAGTTCGAATATGAGACTATTAATTTGTTATTTTCACTAGGTTAAGACCTCATTGGCATAGTGAATGATTGTTTGCCATTTTAATTTTATTATATTGATCAACATAAAAAAAACTTCATCATATAAACATGTCACGATTCTTAGTCAATTCATCTCTTAAAGGGCTTCCACAAACTTGAAGAGTTGGAATCCATAACCGAACTCGATAAACTCACGAAAGCCCGGTGGAGTATGAATATACCCAACCACACCATTCATTCTTCAAACATCTCGAATTTTTCACTTCCTCAATTTTCGCCCACTGTTTTCGAATAATAAGGTAAAAAAGTCGTGCATTAGGTTCTAATAGTCGACTCGTGTACTGTATTAAATGTCACCTCAATCGAGGCAACATTCCACATAAAAATAAATTGAGAAATTAAACCTTTTTTAAAAACTCATATTTAACATCACAATCATGTTGAATCTCAAATAATCATTGCAAGGGCATGGGGAGTGCTTGCCATTACATTTGCAATAGCTTCCCAATTTGAATTTCCTATCTACTCCATTTGGTTCACTGAACAATTTTGAGAGGAAATCACTTTCCATGTTATTTTCCAAAGAATGAAAAATGTAAGATTCATTTCTTATGTTTGGTAATGTTCGGAAAGTAATTGGGATATATCAATTTATTTCATTTCCCATGTTTATTTTTAGTAGAAATAGAAAACAAAGTTTGTATAATTTTCTAATTATACCCATATTAAATAAAAATATATATATGCATTGAATGATGTATATTGTAATTTTAAATTGTTAATGGGAAAGAGATAGTCATGAAAAATGTGTATTTAATATTTGCTCATTCTTCCAAACTTTCCCATGAAGAGTAAAAACAAAACCCAAGAAGAGAGGAGGGGCGTCATTTTCCCCCTACTTTCTTACATGTTAGACAACTATTTTTCATACTTGAACTTACTATACATGAAAAAACAATTGATTTCACATCACAAAACCTCATTTCTCATGAACCAAACGGCAGATAAAGAATCAACGCCCCTTCAATTTATAGAATTTTAACCGAAAAAAACTCTTTAATTTTAGATTTTTTCAGTAATTATTTTTCCTCCGACGACATGTCAATGGTTTACGACGACAGGGACCAGCGAAGGTTAGTACCAGGTAGCGGGCACTCACCGAAACTGACAAATCACGTTATTTCCAGTCCCACTTTTCCCGGTTCCTTCCTCCTAAAGCTTTTGTCCACTTCGATAAACACACCCACCCAAAAAAAAAAAAAAAGGGCGTGGATTTATCAACTCCCATGACGTGGCTATCTCTGTTTCCTCCGCTTTCGGTGGCCGTGAACAGAGCTATTATTATTGTGCCAAAAGCACACACTCGCCAAGTTAACTTCGTGCGTGTTTGGACACGTGGACAAGAAAGTGACCTATAAATGAAAGGTACATAAGCTAGATGGCTACCCTTATGACCACATATTGGGGCATTGGTCAATTAAAATAAATAAATTGTTGTCTCTAATTTGGATAGGATTTGGGAGCTATCTTAATCTTAATTATGCCTAAATTAACTGCGATGATTTCTCCCTTTAGGTGGTTTGGTTTGGTTTCTTGTTGGGAAAATGAATTTCTGGGAGTAGGTGGTATTTAGGAGAGGTCAGAGAGGGATTGGACGGCTGAGATTCACTATGCTCATGATGAGGGTGGAATTCAACCAGTGATGGTCAAAACAAAATATGATGGGCTTATGACCAAGAATGATGGGCACCATGGGCTAATTGGTGGTTGGCCCAACCTTTTTTTTCCTTTTCCGTTGAATATTTTTGGTTTTTTTTTTGGTGGGATATTGGAATGGTTGAATGTCAAACACGAAACCTCTTTCTCTCTCGTTCCGATCCTCATTTCTACATTTGCACGAACAGATGAAAAAGTTTCATTGTACAAAGGACCATGACCTTCAAAAAAGGGTTTGCATAAGAGAGAAAGAGATGCCATTTTCATCCTGAAGTTAGTGGAGGGCATCTTTAATTATCTACAATCCCAATAAAATCTCAATTCAGTGAAAAATGGTGTTGACTTGCAGAGGAATGATCTTAAGTTCGAACTCTAATGACACTTTAGTAGTGTGTATGTAAGTAACTTCCTCCCCCTTGTAGTTAAAATTATCGCTTGTATTGAAACCCAACAAAAATAGAAGCAAAGACTTTGTCTAGGGTGTGAAACCAGAAGAATCTTGCTTACAAACATCTCAACCTGCCATAAAATTATCAAAATCTAATATTACTTTAAAGGGCAGCTATAGCTATAGCTTTGTCCTAAACTATTGTGGAGAAATTGGCCCAAGTGACCAAGTGAATTGAACACGTTTTTTTATTTCTTTTGTCAAAATCTGTCCCCAGCAACCCGCATGAAAAATGGTCACATTTCTAAGGGCCGCACTAAAATCAGCCGCCAATTTGTCTCATGCTTTATTTTCTTTCCACACCTCCAAAATAGTCAAAATCTTAGTCCATGTGTTAATCCTAAAATAATGAAGGGAGGCCGCTGAAATTTGCAACTTTGGTCATGCCGGTTTTCCAACTTGAGCCATTCGAACAACTTTGTTTTTTTAAAGGCATTCTTATCTAAACTAGTTTTCTTTTGAATAGTTATGCACATGTGATCAATACTTGTTATCGACCTGCATGATTTTCCATTATCGTTAATTGTAAATATAAACATACTTATTGTGATACTCAACATACATTAACAGTCTACAATCTTCCAAGTTCATTGCATCGAAACTTATTCCGGCACATAATTCTTTGTTTGTCATGACGTGAAAAATTAAGCATGCACCATTAAAGGACAAAGACTTCTTGACTTTCATGTTTTGGTGCTTTTGTTTTACTTTAGTATTTAGATGTGCCAAATTATGTCCAATGAAGGCCGAGGTTTGTTATGGCCAATGGTGCGTATGGGGACGAAACTAGACCTGCTCTGAGACCGACCCAGCAGCAGCTGTATCCCAAGGGGCAAAGGCGGCGCCATGGAACTTTCAACCTTTTTAATTATAATTAAACTTTTCTTAGAGTCTTCGTGTTCATTCATGCGAAATACTTTTTATATGCTAGTCTATTGGTTTGGTTTCATTTTTGTTCTTCTTGATAAGATAAAAAGGCACCTTGACAAATTGACATTTGTGCTTTTCTTGCACTTCAAGCCCTAATGCTTTCTCTGTCAACATATGCTTTTTATATCAGATTATTTGTCACGTATTTTACGTGTTAAATTTTAGAAAGACATGGTTTTTAAATTACGGATAAAGCATATGTGCCATGATCTTTTATAAATTCTATTTTCATTTCCAAATTGCAACTGATTAATTAATTAATTACATAGAAGTGAGAACAAATAGATATCTTGAACATTTACAATTTTACAAACCAACCCAATAAATAAAATGAAATGAAATGACTGGTTCTAATTACAGTTTATATGTTCTTGGTTTTGGATGATGATGTTGATGAGACTTCTGTGCTGCAAATTGGGCAGCTCTTTTTAATCTCAAGCCACTTGCTTATACAATCCCAATGATAAGGGTGTTGGCAAGACAATGCAACTAGGGCTTCTCCATCTTCATACTCAATCTGGCAAATCACGCACCTGTCAATGCTGGTCTTGCTTTGAATAGATGATGGTGATTTGCTTGTGTAGGGCTGCAAACATGTGGAAATTTCATTGCTGGGCAGGCCTCTTTTCTCTTCCCCTATGAACTCTCCAAGTGCAATCAGCTCCTCATAAGTTAGCTCATCCACATCAAAATCATCTTCATCCATTTCTTGGTCACTGCTGCTGCCACTGTCTTCGTTCGCAAGAAACCCGAACTCTGTTTCGAATTCTCTGCTTTCAAAGAAAGCAGTATCGTCTTGATCGTAGTTTTCATTAGGGGAGGAAGCATCATCTTCTTCTTCGTCGCTGCTATCGCTTTCGATGGTTTCCAGCATTGTGTACGCCTGCTCTTGTTCTTGCATTGCCATGGCTAGAATGAAATCCGAGCTGACTTGGTTGAGTTCAGTGAAAGGGGTTCTCCTAGTAGATTGCTTGCTTTGATCTTCTCCGCCATCCATCGAAAAACTACGATCAATCTCTTCCAGGAGCACAGTGCCAAAAACCCAATTCATTTGAGATATATGAGGGGAACTAGGGATTATTTTTTATGTGGTTTCTTAGAGAAGAGGTAACTTCCATGGCAAGCAATGGAAAACCATTTCTCATAGATTTCAGGGTTCCAGATTCCTAGTTCAATGTCTTGTGCTAAAGAAAATGATCTCCCATAAGTTACAATCTCTTATTCCAAAATTCAAAGTCCTAGATTGAGACTTGTCCCCTACACAATTGCCTCTCCTCAAGGCAGAGGCAATGCCCTTGTCAACTCCTTTATCGACACATCCATGGTCCCCAGAATAATTAATTAGGGGTTTACCCACATAATGCAGATCACCTAAAGAGGTTTTCAATCACTTGAACTCTCATAGCAGAAGAGCATTGCGTTAGATGAAATGAACTGGGTTTTTTTTGTTTTTTGGTTTTTGTTTTTCGCTTAAGAAATTCGTTGAAATTACCTTTATGTTCTTGGCTTCTTCTTTTAAGCAAATGAAAGCTTGATCCAAAAGAAGATTTAGAAGAACGGAGAGGCTATAATGAGGAGTTTAAAGTGAGGAGGTCAATCTCACCATCAAAAAATGTAAAGAAATCATGGGACTTAAACATTTTAAATATTTTGATGGTGAGATTGGCCTCCTCAAATAGCGTCCTCACTTTAAACTCCTCATTGTAGCCTCTCCTCAGAAGAACTCCGACACAAGTGGGCTTGCCATTTTGATAAAGGGCCTAAAATTAGAACCATTAATCTTGAGGCCATTTATGAATCTAAGCCCATATGCGGTGAAGGTGTGTTTTCACCTTCTAACTCACTATACCACAAGAAATTAGTTCAGAATTTAGTGGAAGAGTTGCTAAATAGACATATCCATTCACTCATCTGATCTGATTATAATTTCAATTCATTTATCAGATTCTTAACGCACAAAAGATTGATGCTTATCCAGCAATGGTAAATACACCAGCGTGACTCTCCAACTCTTCTCAAAACGCAAGATTTTGTCAAAGAGCATCTTTTCACCCTAATACCTGTCATAAATCTGCACAGGCAAATATTATGCTGTTTCTAGTGTCCAAATCTTGCCAAGCAAAAGCTGGGCTCCACTAACCTGGTCAAGCTGACTTAATACTGATATCAGTGTGACATCAACAACTAATTTAAATAACAAAAAAATTGAAAAGAAAAAAAACCAAAAATTTCAGAATTTTTTATATCTTATAAATACCTAGTCATATTTTTCACAAAAAATTGCCAGGGCATACACTCCTCTTCATGTGAATAGTAACAACCCTTTCCTCCCCTTGCCTTTTACCATGGCAAATGAGTGAAAATGCTCTTCAGGGGCCTGGCTATAAGAGCACAAAAAACAGAGTGAACGAGGTTCATCATGCGCAACACCCATGTCACACGACTAAATTCCGGCAGATAATTCGTTAAGGTTTTCTGTTTAAAAATTTATTCTACAAGAATTTGAAATACAACCTGTATTACTGGACAACCAAGCAGAGGAACAGTGGCAGTAGATGCCAGTGGTTAAGGAACGACAAGCTGAATAGAAAACGAAAAGGCAAATAGAACTGCATAAATGCGCAACTTCTTTAGAAACATTCACGAGCATAACAACCGACCAACTTCAAAAGCACATCTGGATTCCCAACATTTTCCCAAAGTGACCTAATATAAATCAAATGACCCCATTGTCTATAATCGTCAAAGTACATTAAATCTAATCACCACATTACAAGGGGCCCTTGATCACCAATAAAACTTATGGCTGCCCATTCAAGTCAAAGCTACATAAACGCGAGGGAAAAATGCAGGCCTGAACGAAAGGTAGGAGGTATCACTACAAGCCATGTGGCAAGGTCAATCCATTCTTCCCTTCAAGATTCTCTCCTTCACTTCAGTTGGTGTACTGCAGAAAAGTGAATGAATACACATGTTAAATTGTACTATTACCTCCCACATAATAGGAGGAAACAAATAACCCTTATCATTGTACTAATGTGAAACTCATAATATGGAGAGAATAAGGATATAAGGAAGCAGAAGAAATCCAGTAAAATGGATTACGAATTCAGTCCGCAATAGAAATTGATTCCTGGGATTTAATTCTAGGCAGGGAATTAGCTACAATTAATGCTCTATTTCATCATCAACATAGATAACTGACTGCATGTAATGGTAAGAGCCATTGTTAAATGCTGTGTGTTCTCCTTTCTAAGTAGCTTCATAGCAGTCTCAAAAAGCATTACAACAATGCGGCTACAGGACAAACAGGATTCTCGGTTTTTACCAATAACATTAATCAGATTATGCAAAGCCCAGTTTTATCGTCAGAGTTATTGCATTGACGAACTATTTTCAGGTGAAACATACATAGCATATTTGCGAATGACAAAAACGAAAAGTATAATCTTAGTTTGCCCCCCCACCCTCTGTGTGTGTGTGTGCGCATGTATACACCTATTTTTACTTAAAACACAGTTTGTATAGATATGGCATAATAAGAATAAGTAAATTGTACGAAAGGCTTACACAACAAAGACGTGGCCTCCCCAACCACTCAGACAGTCTCGATCTACTGATGAAAGCAATGCTTGAGAGACAATCTCAAACAACTCCTCTGCTTCCTGAGTGACAATTAGTAGATACACTGTTGTTAGAGTTGCTCCCATAATGTATGAAAATAAAATAGGAGATCGCAAGTTTAGCAGGTACTAGAAGCAAACAATGTCACAGAGATTTTTAACTTATTAGCAAGTAATAAATTCTACCATGAGTTAAACCCCACAAAATCCTATGATCTGTTAATGAAGTTCAGTTGGCAATGCATGCATGCTTTTGTTTATGTAGCACTTGACTGCTGACAAGATAGAAAAGAAAAGAAAAGAAAAGTACAACTAATAGTAGATCTCTCAGCTTGTTTTTCCTTGACTTGTATTTCCCCCTATGCTATTATTTTCAGTAGCAGCAACAAGCTCATTTATACTATTTTTCTTGTATTTAACCCCATTCTCTATTACTTACGGTAGAATCAACGCATTTATAAAATTAATATATGAATCACAATGCGCTCGAACATTGTCTGGTAGTCAAGCACTTGAGTGTTAATTATACATTGGACACATGTATGATTTGCCAGAATATCTAAAGAACCAAAAAATGAAAATCTCATATTTGAAGAAAAAAAAAAAAAAAAAGGGCAGATGAAATAACAAATCTTGACTGTGCATGGGAAAATGTAGTGCAAGTTGAGTAGAGAAACAAACCATATCAGGCTTGAACATTGCCTCACAAGCACCATAAAGGGACTCTGATGCAGTACCAGCAACAACAAAATCTTTTGCTAGTTCCCTGCATGTATACATACAAACATTACCCTAAGAAGCAAAATACACATAAACATATATGTAAAAACATATAATCAGAAGGAGTAAGAAAGCAAGCATATTTATCCTATTTAGGAAGGTGAAGAAACAATTTTGAAGTTCTTAGCATCTGGCCAGCTCTAAAATTGTGAAAAAGTCAGAAAAATAGAGAAGAAAACTCACTTGGCCCCAATTGAATCCATGGTGCAGATGAATGGTCTGTCTTCATCACTTAACCCAGCAATTACAGGCTGACAGAAGTATGGGCCAAACCTAAATCACAAAAAAGGAAGAAAACCCTTATACACAGTTCATCAAATGTTATTAACGTGAAATAATTGTACAGAACTTAACATTCAGATTAAGCTAACGTATTTAATACCCATCAAATTTTCTTAAGCTTATACATAAAGGGGTTCAGATTGGAGCAAATTTCAAACCTTTTCTCATAAAGAATAGCGGAGACGAGGCTGGCAAAAGTCTCGGGCTTCATATCCCTCTCCTCCCTAAGCTGGTACAGCTTGTGGCGAAACATAAGCCTCTGATACCTGCACACCAAAATCCCCAAAAATTACACAAAAGAAAGCAAAAGAAAAAATGAGGGAGAGAGAGAGAGCGAGAGAAGGAGGAACCTACAGAGTCTGAGCATCGGTGGCGAGGCCAGAGAGACCGATGAAGAGCCTATCGTGGACTTGGTTGATTCTCTTGAAGTCGGTGGCGACGGTCTGGAGCTGAACACCAAGGCGCCGATCGCTGGCTATGGCGAAGCAGTTCTTGCCCACCATTGCGATCAGTGCACTCCCATTGTACTCGAAGATCTGCAACCCAATTTTTTGAAAACAAAAATCAAATCTCAATTTGGTATTCGCAAAACCCTAATAAGCATCTGTGCGTGGAATAATGCATATGCTTCAACTTACCGACATCGGGGATGTTGCTGAAAATAAAAATCAAATTGCTCTTCACTGAAAGACTGAAAGTGAAGAGAGATTGTTTTGTTTGTGCAAAATGCTTTTGCTCAACAACACAAGAAACTAATAAAAATGGTGCTTGATTTCTTCGGCGTCACTCCAGCTCTTCCAGTCTTCTTCAACCTTTTTTTTTGTTGCAAAATTTTCTTGTATTGGGTCAAAACTATTGATATGGGCTGGGCCAAATTTTTGGATCCAAATTTGTTGGGCTATGCTAGGGTGAGGTCTTTCAAATCAACCCAATTTCCTTGCATATTTTTGGTTAAGAGTCAGGGCTTTATCTAGTTATAAGAAACCAAACTTTTAGGTCATGTTTGGTTGGAAAGAATGGAACAAAAATCCTTCCTATAAATTAATATTCCAATGATTTGGTCACCACGGGTAAATGGAATGGAATAATTTATAGATCTATCATATGATATTAAACCGAGTGTTGTTATATGTAAAATTTTAACTAACCATTCAATGTACTGTCTCGTCTTGTTAATGAAGAGAAAATATTAGATGGTATAAAAATATGGAATATAACGAGTTGCACATGTAAATGACTCATTAGTGTAGTGGTTTGGAGTATTTATTCTCTCAGGTAAGGTCATGGGTTCGAGTCCTAGTATATGTGTTATGTGTATAAGTTTAATATGCTATCGTCCCCTTTAAGACAAGTACAATACTAAAAACCCAATCCTAGCTTAAAGCTTTCGTCCAAATAAAAAATAAAAAAATCCCGGCTTTTAAAGATAGGAACAACCTATAGGATATAGTAGTTGTATTTGAAGTAGATAACGTGAAGTCTTGGTATGATATCTGTATAGATAGTGTATCGACAACAAAAGTATGTGGACGTATAACTAACAAGCAGGATGCTTCATCCAAACACCGCAGTGATCACGCAGGGTTGAGATATACAGCCAAAGAAAAACCGAAAACATATGCATCATGCTGATCATGCATGGCAAAAGGCCCAAGTAATTCAGCTTTCGAAACCCTTTTGGTCATCTACTTGTTACTTTAAAGAACCATATAATATATATATTAGCTCGTGGTTATATATGCAATGCAAGTCAATTACAGAGGACTGACACTGAGTATGCTTCACGTTTTGTCCCTTAAAACAAGCAGCCACCCATGCCGTGTTATAAGATACAAACTTAAGATATAGATGTTCGACAAACTTCTGAACATTGATTAATGTGACAATTTCTTATTTATTTTGAATAAATAAAATTTAAAGTGGGCTTAAACGGAAAACGAATAAAACATTTCTGATAGTTAATATAATAAGTTGACTTGTATAGCATTAATCTTTCAACCTGTCACAACAAACTTCAACGCCAATCCAATTGTCTGCTGTGCACGCCAAGTTGCATATATTTGAATTAAAACGTTCTTAATTGTAATTAATATTTCAGTTATTTGCTTGAGTTATTTGGCAGGGGCAGTAAATGTGTATGGGATTTGATTCATCTTTCTGTTTGAGAGATATCATTTTCCCCTTTATTGAGGAGCAATTTCATATATATGTTTCTAACCAATGTATATTCTCAAATTTCATTTTACAAATCCCCCAAATTATGGCATATTACTCAACAAAATTATATTAAAAAACCATAATTCATGAAATTGTTTGTGGTGACAGTGTATAAACATATAGGAAAATCCACCATGCAAAACCAAGTTGGCGTGCTGCAGCACCATATCTCTCTCTCTCTCTCTCTCTCTCTCTCTCTCTCTCTCTCTCTCTCTAACAACTTGTTATACCTTTTCTAGCAATCCGACCCAAAAAAAACTCTACGCATAATAATGAGGATAATATCATATATGTGTGTATATATAGGAAAATATTATATTATCTGACTGCGAATCGGAACTATTAATTACAGTCGATTTTTATCTAAATATGTGGTTTAGATTTACAATATTTTTCTGCAATTAGATATTGCCATTTTATAAATAAAAAATGGCTTCACTTTGCATATATTTTCGACCACCTATGCCACTAAATAAATCTGGTAATTCTTGATTCCATTTCCCGTGAATTCCAAAAGGAGCAGGTTGTTTAATGGAATTGAATTAGCTAGAAAGCAAAAATGGTTATTATTATTTCGAGTCTAAAATCCCAACACTAGACATATCCATACATACATACATGATACATACATACATACATGCCCCTGGTGACCAAGACAAGACAAACATTTTATAAGTAGTAGGAACTAGGCAGAGGAGCTGTTGAAGAAACTCAAAAAGGCATGGAGCCAGTGAAGGGTCCAAGCCTCTGATCTCATAGCAGAGAAAGCTAAGTCCCTACCAAAAAAAAAAAGAGACCTAAACATACTCAGTGAAAGAGACAAATTGATTTCTGCAGGCCCATTGCAACGTGCCTACTTCTTCTGTTCTGAGCCACTGAGTAAGTTTTTTTTTTCTTTTAAAATTTTGGCCATCTCAGACAATCCCAATAAGAATCTGCTACAAAATTTTAAAACACTTTGTTTTTCTGGGCTCAGAAGTCTGCAACCAATAAGGAGTTGGAGGAATTTTGAGACCTTTCTTAGACTCTGAGATACTTCTGTACAAGCTTTTCTAGCATAAATGGAGATGGTGTGGCTTCTTCTGTGCAGCTTTGCTTTGTTGTCAAAGATGAGCCTTGTCTGCAACTCTGAGGCTGGCAGTGTCACATATGATGCAAGGTCTTTGATTATAGATGGCCAACACAAAATTCTGTTTTCTGGTTCCATTCATTATCCCAGAAGCACTCCTGAGGTACCCTTATTGCATTACATAATGATTTATATTCTTGTTCTTGATAATTGTTTGCTTGATTGGTTTTCATTTCCATTTTTACTTGAATATCCAAATTCTGGGTTTTGCTTTGTGAAACAAAATCATTCATTTCTCATTGTTTTGGGGTAGGTGAGTGCAGCAGCAGAGCGGGATTCTCTGCTGCCATTTATTTTTCTACATTTTCTCATATTCTTTTATTTATTTATTTATAATTTTTTAAAGGTCATTTAAAGATAATGCAAAGGAATGAAAAAGCTTATTAAAGTCTAGAATCCATAATGCAAAAAGAGCCAAACTATGACTTATATAATAATGGTCTTTCCTGCTTTAGTTGAGAAAATAAGAGTTTTCTTCCCTTTAGTTGTGGAAGTAAAAGGAAGAACAAGAAGATAAAAAACCGCCACACAACCCCAAAAAAAACAAGGGGAAGAAAAAGACAAGGGCTCTCTTCCAAGAAAGATATTTTCTTGCGGAGAAAATTGCAGCTAGTTTCTGCATGATTTGTAGAAAATGCGTGTAAATGATAAACATTCACAAATTACTAAAATTCAAATTTTATGTGAACGAGATCTAGTTCAATAGAAAAATGGTCTCTTGTAGACTAACTAATAGTCTCAGATTCGAACCTCCATGATACATTGATAGTGTGTATGAAAAACTCCTTCCCATTTAGTTTAGACTATCGTTTGTATTAATATATATCTATATATATAAAGCAAAAGACAGATATATATAAAGCAAAAGACAGAGAATGGTGAAACATTCAAAATACTAGAAAATACTAGCCTTGATTAATGCAAACATTAAGAATTGAAATTATTAATTAAATGAGGATAATATGGTAAATTCACACTTTTTCATATTAAAAAAACTAAAATTAAAAGAAAAATCAGATAATGGATCTTATTTTTATGAAACATAACTACCCATTATCTTTTTTAATTCTAAAAATAAATAAAAAATAAAAGAGAAAACCAATTAGAGTATATCCCTATATATGTAGTTGTATATTATAGTTAATGACGTGGCATATGCTTATAGTTAATGACGCCTTTATTAAATTCACATTAGTTATAAATTAGTATCCATTGCATCATGCTAGTCTATGTGTCTTAAATTTCTGTAAGTGGCAATGTAATAAAAACTTATCTAAAGTCCACTAAAAACTCATATCTAAATATTTTTTAATCCAAATGTAAATTTTATTTACCAGCACTCCAATTCGTCACGAAAGCATACAAGTTGACCACGGTTTTATACTAGTTTTTCTTTTTCTAAAGAAATTTGATTCAGCCCATTTGTAAGTTGTAACCATTTTTCTAACGCATATAATTTAAGGTATCATTTTCTAAAACTATGGTTTAAACCTATACAAAATTAATTGTATATATTTTCCAATTTTCATGTCATTTTCAGATGTGGCCATCTTTGATAGCCAAAGCCAAAGAAGGAGGAATAGACGTGATACAAACATACGTGTTTTGGAACCTTCATGAACCCCAACAAGGAAAGGTGAGAAAAAATATTCAACTAAGTTTATAAATTTTCAATGAATTCATGTCATTTTCAGAATCTAATTAATGCAATAATACTTCTGGGTAATCTTTGTTTTGCAGTTTGATTTCAGTGGAAGACATGATATAATAAGCTTCATTACGGAAGTCCAAAAACAAGGCCTATATGTTTGCCTTAGAATTGGACCCTTCATTGAGAGTGAATGGTCGTACGGGTAAGATTCTTTAAATGTATTATGAAAATTGACCGTATGATAATATAACATTGTTATATAACTAACACTATAGTGATGGTGATGCAGGGGTCTGCCAATTTGGTTACGGGACATTCCCGACATTGTTTTCCGATCTGATAACGAACCATTCAAGGTAAAAAAAACTTAAATTGTTGAAGAGGTTAACATCTTTGTTATCTCTTTAATCAAAATTTTGTAACACCCTTATCAATTTGTTAATGGCAGACTGAAATGGAAAAGTTCACAACGAAAATGGTCACTATGATGAAAGCAGAGAATTTGTATGCTTCACAAGGTGGACCAATTATATTGTCACAGGTTTTAGTCCATAGCAGAAACTTATAAATGGTTTTTTGATCATCTGCACTATTTATTTATACATATATAAAATAAATAAATAAACACTAAAACGTGTATCGAATACATGTACGTAGATTGAGAACGAGTACAACATGGTAGAACCAGCTTTTCATGAAAGAGGACCCCCTTATGTTCGTTGGGCTGCAGCCATGGCAGTGGGGCAGCAAACTGGTGTGCCCTGGGTTATGTGTAAACAAGATGATGCTCCAGACCCTGTGGTTAGTTTTCTTTCCTTTGAATAGTAGGGTCAATAGCCTTTCTAAGCTTTCACGGGCACTCCTGAAGTTTGCTCGACAGTTTGACATGTTATATCGTCATATTCTATTGTCGATTCGAACCATGAACTCAGTTTTATTCTCATTCTTTGACAAGTTGAATCCTGCAATCTGCAGATCAACTCATGCAATGGGATGAATTGTGGAGAAACTTTTGCTGGTCCTAATTCCCCTAATAAGCCATCACTTTGGACAGAGAACTGGACAAGCCAGTATGTCTTCATTGTTCCTGATATGCCTGTCTTTATCATAATATCTGACTGAAAGTTTATTTTTCCTTTCTTTCTGAACTTATGCCAAAATTTTTGTTTTTGGTTTTGAAGATACCAAGTGTACGGTGGTGAACCATACATAAGATCAGCTGAAGAAATTGCATATCAGGTTGCGCTGTTTATTGCAAAGAACAGAGGAAGCTATGTTAATTACTACATGGTATATTCATCTTGTTTCTGGCATAATAGCATATGCATCAAATCTGCATCAAACTAATAAAATTAAATTGAACCCGACACGATATTTTCACTTACAATACGGTTTTGATCCAGTATCATGGAGGAACCAATTTCGGAAGAACAGCTTCTGCATTTGTGGTGACTAGTTATTATGATGAAGCTCCTCTTGATGAGTACGGTAAGATTTTCTACAATCTTTTTCCTTGGAGCATATTTGCATCTTCTTGTATTTGATATTTGAAACTGTTTAGCTGATGAGTTCTACAGGTTCAATAAGGCAACCAAAATGGGGTCATCTTAAGGAATTGCATGCTGCAGTGAAGCTAGCCTCCAGTGCTCTACTTTCTGGAGACCAAACTAGTATCTCTTTGGGCCAACTTCAAGATGTAAGAGCACTGATGAGAACTGATTTTCTTTGCAGTGATTGGTTTCTTTGGAGCAAGTACATAACTAATTAAGTAAAATAAAACATACCGGTTTCGATGTTTTTCCACCAGGCTTATGTCTTCAAAGTACAATCAGGAGAATGTGCTGCTTTCTTGGTGAACAAGGGACCTAAACATGCCACTGTCCCCTTTCAAGAATCTTCATATCAATTGCCACCAAAGTCAATCAGTATCCTACCAGACTGCAAAAAAGTAGCCTTCAACACTGCAAAGGTAATGCTTCTTATCATTTCACGTCATGTTTGAGTTCAACATATATAAAATCAAAGCATAATATAGACACACCTTATCATTCATGAAACTCCACACAGTAGCAGCAATTAGCTCAGATATTTCATATGTATTTTTTGGTTACTGAAATGGCTCCTTCAACAGGTAAGTGCACAACATGCGACAAGATCATGGCAGGTAACTCAAAAGTTTGATACAGCTGAAAACTGGGAAGAGTACAAAGAAGCTATTCCAAATTACGAGAAGACCACATTGCGAGCAAGCGCATTACCGGAGCAAATAAGTATAACGAAAGATGAATCTGATTACCTTTGGTACACTTTCAGGTAAATCATTAACTAGAAATGAGGAGTTGGCTGAACCATGCCATTTACTGATGTCCTTGCAATTCATTGTGTAAAAGCAGCTTTCAGCATGATTCGAATGCTCAATCTACATTAAGTGTAAAATCGCATGGACATGTCTTGCATACGTTTGTAAATGGAGTGTTTACAGGTAAAATTTGTATCTCACTTATGTTTCCTCATTTATCACCAATTTCACATACTTATTGGGAAAGGCTATGTTGTTCTTTAGGATCTGCACATGGAAGGCACAGGAATGAAAGTTTTTCCTTGGAGCAAACTGTTACTCTGAGTAAAGGGATTAATTATATCTCCTTGCTTAGTGCAATGGTCGGATTACCGGTAAATTTTGATCTCAGTTCTTGTTCCATTATTTTCTCCATGACTTTTTTATGCAATGATCATGGGAAAGAAACACAGTGTAAAGTTACAATTATGTTTGAAATTTGTCATTGTTGTCTGCATGGAATTTTAAGTCAAATTTACTTCTTATGTGAAGGATAATGGAGCATATCTAGAGCGTAAAGTGGGTGGATTACATGAAGTGAGGGTTGAAGATCAAGATTTCAGCAAAAGCTCATGGGGCTATCAGGTGATTTTCTTTTCAGCATATCTTATCTCTAAATGTAAAGCTGGATTTGCTTACCCTTAAAAATGTCCCTTCCATAAATTTATATTTTGTTTTATGAAGGTTGGGCTGGATGGAGAGAAGTTACAAATCCATAGCGACAGTGGATCAAGTAAAGTTCAATGGAGTAAGTTGGGAAACTCTGATCATCAACCACTGACATGGTACAAGGTAAAAGTACATAATTCTTCTTTGAATCTACGTTCTGCAAAATGTGGCCAAAATACAATTTTAAAGAAATCAAATTCTGCACAATTAACTGAGATATATATCTTAGATTTCGTTATATAGGTGTGCTCTAAGTTATCGTCTCTACTCTGCATAACTTCTTTAATTCTTGGCTTTTTGGCAGATTCTATTTGATGCAGCAGCAGGACATGACTCTATTGCATTAAATCTTGGTTCCATGGGAAAGGGTGAAGCCTGGGTTAACGGCCAAAGCATCGGTCGATTTTGGGTCTCCTTCCAAACCCCAAAAGGCAAACCTTCACAGACATGGTATGCTATGCAGTTCATACCAACTTTATATATTTGTTGTTATTTCAGTACTTTGGGCACACAACATTATACCTTTCAATTTTCAGGTACAATGTACCTCGATCGTTCCTCAAGCCTACCGGGAACCTATTAGTTCTCCTGGAAGAAGAAAACGGCGACCCCCTAGGAATTTCACTGGACAAAGTTTCAATAACACAAGTATGTGGGCATGTGTCTGAAACACATTTACCCCCAGTCAGCAAATGGTTGGTTCAGAAAACTCAGAATCAGAATAACACTAAAACGAAACTTGGTAGAAGGCCAAAAATTCAACTCAGTTGTCCTCCAAAGAAGAGCATCTCCAAAGTCTTATTCTCAAGCTTTGGCAACCCTTCTGGTGATTGTAAAACTTATGCCACCGGAAGCTGCCACTCATCTAATTCCAAAGCAATTGTAGAGCAGGTGAGCATCTCTTTTCCTTTTTTTTTTTTGCGTAGTTTCAGTGCTTCATTTGGTTTCCCAAAACACAAAAGAACTTCTTATCTTCTCCATGTTTACATGTTCTAATCATGGTTTAAATTTTCAGGCTTGTCTAGGGAAGAGGAGATGTTCCATCCCAGTATCATTACAAAAGTTTGGTGATCCATGCCCAAGCATCAGTAAAACTTTGTTGGTTGATGCACAATGCACATGATGCAAGTATAGTTTTGGATTGAGGTGTCATTATATTAAATTGGCAATAAATTTCGGTTGGTTGCTAAGCTTCTCATTCAAGTATTTCTCTAATCATGTTGGCAAATGATTCATTTCTACACCTGATACTAAGGAAAAAAATTCCAAATAATAAAATGTACCTCCGAACAAGTTCCTACATTAAACCAGCGGTGAGACAAACACTTGGCTGTTTACCCAAAAAAAGATAAGACACTTGATTCATAAAATAAAGTGGGTGTATCTACAACTTCTGGATTCAGATACAAATAATGTTTGAACAAGCATCAATTCCAATCTAAGTTATTCTCAACAATATGACCGCCTAGAAATATATGTTCGCAAGCAGTAATGATACAGAGGAAAGTGCAAGGTACACAAGAATGAGAATGAGCGCATAAACTTTGAAAGGAACAGGTGACAAATTTCATAGAATGCAATTGGACCTCACCTTCCAATAAGCAGCTTATATTTCACTATTGTTCATCTTCCTGAGTCCTGATTTGCGAGGAGGAGTTAAATTGTTTTGGAGAAAATCATCTTGCACATTGTCAGTGTGATGCAATCATCGAACTAGAAGGTTTTAACTCAAACATGCAGATTCCAATTGTCAAGTCATGTTAATCAACTATTGAAGTATCCACTGCAGTGTGTGATTTACGATCCTTCTTCTTTGCAGCTTTACTCTCTTTTGCATTCGAAAAATGTGCTGGTAGAAGGGCTTTTTGGGAAGGTAATTCAGCAATAAAAAGCAGAGTTTGAGCCCAGCCAGCATATTTCCCATATTTACTCACAAATGCCTCCGCCACACGGCCACAGAGCTTAGGTGTCAGACGAGCACCTGCTAGCTCAGGTATGAGGTATCTAGTAGCAATCTTACTCAGCCCATCAAGAAAAAAACCATCCACACATCAGCACTTTATGAATTTTCAAAACACAGAGACATAACTGTTAAACATTAGCAAAAGAACCCCTAAGCTAAAAGAGTTATGTTGATCAACAACTCATCAAGCTATTAACTTGTCTAGCACCATATGACATATATGCGATTTGTAAAGTAGAAACATCAAGCAGTAAAGAGCATACCTGCCACACGTGTGTATCAACAGGAATGGCATGGTGTTGATCAAGCGAGAAAAGAGCTATACATGCTGCCACCTTAGGACCAACTCCAGGCAATGTGGAAAGAGCTTCAATCACCTCTTCAAGCTCCGTTTTACGCAGAGACAAAAGCCACTCTGCTCCTCCACCAGGTTTCAATTGCAAAGCTTTTACAGTGCCAGTTATGTACTTGGCCCTGCCCATACAAACCAACCCAACAAACCAAATCTCAATATTATGAGCTAACAATAACAGTAATCCAAAAATAAATATATGCATATGAAGCAAACAATATAAATATATGGAGTGGTGATTAAAAACAGACCTATAGCCAAAACCAGCCTCTCTGAACTCTTCCTCTGAGACCATGGACAAGCGCTCTAAAGATGGAAATTCATGGAACTCAAAACCTCCAACAGAACCCAAATGGTTCCCCAACGAAGATACAAAATCTACCATTTTGGTAATTCTCTGGATGTTGTTATTTGAAGAACAAAGAAACTGAATCAAACACTCAACTGGGTCTTGCCTAAGCACGCGCGCACCGCCCAAATAGCTCGCGAGCTCAGCAAACCTCGAATCCGAGGCCGAGAAAACCTCCCAAATGCCAGCCAGAGAAATACCCACATTGAGAAAGTCGAGCAAGGCCAACTTGGCATTGGTTTCGGAGGTGGTGGTGTGGTGAAGGCAGCAGGAAACGTCGCCGTTTTCGAGGTGCCTGAGGGATACTAAGTGGGACCCAACAACGCCTGTGTACTGAAGAGGGCCGGTCTGTCTCCACCTGAAGGTTTGGCCGGTGGGGAAGGTGAGGGGCAAGGAGAGCTCGGATTGGGTGAGATTGAGTGGGACCCATTTGGTGGGTTTGAGGATGGTTTTGGGTCTTTTGGGGTTGTGGGTTTGTGGGGTTGGAGGGGTTGATGGAGGAGATTGAATGGGTCTTTGTCTCTTGCTCATGATTGAGAGGGGTCTCAGGTTCAGTGAGAGCATGAAAATGGCAGTTAGGAATGGGAATTTTAGGTCTGCAGAGAAGTTCCCTCCAAACCCAGAGAGAGGAGGCGGGGAAGAGGGTAAAAAGGTACATTTAGAATTGGGTATTGGGCTGGCTTCATCACTATGCATTGCATGGGTAAGCCCATGTATAAAACACGTGTTTAATCTTTGTAAATATGCTCAAATTATAGAAAAAAATTAGCAATGCCAGGTGAGGGTAGTGAGGGCGCCTTGCACCCAAGTTCAAGTTCTTCTATTTGTAAATTAGATTGATTTAAAGTAGTTTAGACTTTCGTTCATATAAAAAAGAGAAAAGAAAAAAGAATGCATCAGAAAAAGAAAAATAAATAAATGACTTATGTGTGTTCTTATGCATATACATGCAAATGCAATGGAATAATCTCACCACATTTACAGCCCACAATAAAGGCTTCATTTCCGAACCCGTAATCTCATGTACATGTGGGTCTCCATGCCCTCTCTCGTGTCTACAAAGGCAAGGAAATAAAATAGTTATTTTATGCTCTCATGTTTTTTTTTCTCCCTTTAACTAATCTTGATAGTTAAAACACAAAATTGGTAAATGTTGGAAGAAATGAGAATCAAGATGACACTTGAACCCAATTTGAGCATCAAAAGTGACTATAAGAAATGATCGAGGCAACTTGAGTGAGGATCAATTGTTGAAGTGGAAGTGGAACACACATATGCAACCACAACTAATACCGCGTCCTTATATATGTGTGGTAATTTTGTTTAACCAAATTACTTATTCAGTGCGTGTACGCGCATGCACCACAAGCTCATAAAAGAAAGAAAAAGCAAAAGATCCATGTGAGTGCTTCCATTTAACCAAGTTACTTATTTAGTGCACATATGTCACTACACCACACCATGTACATAGTAATTATAAGGGTGCACAATTTTGTTTAACCAAATAACTTATCGAAACTACTTATTCAATACATGAATGACACGCGATGTAAATAAATAGAATAAATCACACATGAACTGTTTTGTTTAATCAAAATTACTAATTCAATGCTTAAGCGTCACGCGATGCGAGCATTGACACAAAATTACACGTGAGTGATTTCGTTTAATCGAAACTATTTATTTAGTGGTTAAACAATAAGAGCCGTGATACAACACTACACCACATCACATACATGTAAAATATAAGAAATTATAAGTGTGAGCTATTTTGTTTAAACAAATAACTTATCGAAACTTCTTATTCAATACATGGAATGCGCTAGAAACAAATAGAATAAATTACACATGAAGGGGTCGTTTGGTACGGCGGACTGTCATGGACTGGACTAAATCCTGGGACTGTTTTGGATTAGCTCGGACTGGACTAAGCTGGATTAAGTACTGACCTATGGTGCTGCGTCGAACTAAGAAGCTGGATTGTGAAAATAGTGAAGACCTATGTTTGGAGTTGTGTCGGAGTAAAAAATAATTATTTTAATAATTAATTTTAATTATAAATAAATAAAATTCTAATATTTACTTTTAATTAAGGATGACCTTAAAATAAATAATAATAAAACAAATAAATTTTAATATTTTTTAAAAGCCAAACTATCTTATCCTTTCTTCATTTTTTCCTTTTTTCTCCTTTTCTTCTACCTTTCCTTCCCAGCCCGTCTTTTTTTTTTTTTTTTTTTCCCTTTCCTTTCTTCCTGTTCTCCTGTTCTCTTCCCAACCCGTCCTCATTTTTTTGTGGTCTCCACCAAGCAACGCATCAAAACCTGTAATCCAAGATGAGCAATTTGGCAACAACAGCAAGATGGCTCCATTTTTTCCAGCATTGCTGTCTTCATTGTCTGCGCTCAATGGATGGTGCGTTCGAATGAAAACGATCTAAGCCGACTCAACACAAATCAAGTGGATTCTAGACATCCCCAAAACATCATCAGTAAGTAAGGAAGCTACCCAAATAGGAGCAGTATCATAATTACACAGACCCATATTTTTTTCTTCTTTTCTTTTCTTCCTTTTTCCTTCTTTCTTCTCTCTGTTTCTGGTTTCATTATTTTTTGCTTTTCTTTTTTTCTTTGGAACTACTACGAATTGGACTCAGATGGCGAAAAGAGATGGTTTTGGATTCTGCTAGTTGCTGGGGTGCAAAGAGAGATCGTTCTGAGAAGAAATCCAGGGTAGAGCGATGAGCGTTGGGTTTCATTGATTGGATCTGTGGTGGGGTTTTGATTCAAGCGATAAGGAAGTCGGACTCGCGTGTTCAAAATAGCGAGCGTCCTATTTTGCGAACCCAATTTTGGGCTCACTATATTAGCTGTGCGAGTCCGGGCTTTTTTAAACTATTGGACTATATAATCTCATTTAAGATAATCCCCTCCCTTACCAAACATGGGTTTCAAGTATTGTTTAATCCAATCCAGTCCAGTGAGGCATAGTGAAGCATACCAAACATGGCCGAACGGTTTTGTTGAACTGAAATTACTAATTCAGTGCATGAACGCCACGCGTTGCGAGCACTAACATGAAATTTTATCGAAACTACTCATTTAGTGCATGAATGACACGCGCGGTAAGAATATAAAAAAAGAAAAAAGAAAGAAGCGAAAAAGCAAAAAGAAAAGAAAAAAAAGGAGGAAAAAACCTGAAAACTAGAATTTGCTCAGCAAAGCAAAACACACAGTTGAAAAACAGAGAAGGGAAGCCCTACACACTCTCTCTCCCTCTCTGTCTCACTCTCTCTCTGTCCCTTGTCTGTCTGTGTGTGTCTCTCTGCCTTTGATTCTATTTTTGCGCCAATCAAAGTCCCAGCAAGTCTCCAATTCCTTCTCTCTCCTAAAAATGCCAGCTTCTCCTTCATTCCCTTCAGGTAACTCAAACCTAAAACCCTCTCTCTTTCTCTCTCTAAAAATTCAAACTTTTACATTGCAATTAATTATATACACAGCAATTCACAATTCACAATTTTGGTTTTTCACTTCAACAATGTTTGAATTTTTGCAGACTCCCGCGGCAAATGGAGGAAGCGAAAGCGCGACCCCCAAATTCGCAGAGGCAAACGTGAGGACGACGACGACGAAGACGACGACGCGGTTGCTGCCGCAGAAGACAACGACCTCGAACAGAACGATGACGTTTCAGAGGATCCCCACCATAACCCCCAATCCGGTGCCGCACCGGATCCCGGCCCTCACGAGACCGAGGTCCTCGACGGTGGGGTCCGCCAAAGCGACTTCCCTCCCGTCGTTTTGCGCACCGTGAACAGGCCCCACTCGTCCGTTCTTGCAATTGTGGCGCTCGAGCGAGCCAATCACAGCGGCGGGGACGCCAAGGGCCCCACCAGCCCGATTGTCTTAGAGAATGTGTCGTATGGTCAGCTCCAGGCGTTGTCCGCGGTGCCCGCCGATAGTCCGGCGTTGGATCCGGACCGTGCAGATGGTGCCGGGTCGTCTTACGTGGTCACTCCGCCGTCGATTATGGAAGGCCGTGGCGTTGTTAAGCGGTTTGGGAACAGAGTTCATGTGGTTCCAATGCACGCAGGTATGTATATGTTGGTTAACTATTTGTTTGTGTCTAGTTATTTGTGAGCTGTAGAAAGTGGCAAAGAGTTGCTAAAGTTGTAGAATTTCTGGGTTTTTATGTGATAATAAACTCTCCCTGAATTCTGGGTTGTTTTCAAAATTCGGTTACGCTTAGGACTCTACTACGTCGTGTCTTGAGTGGAATTTTGGTATTTGATGTGTTGCATTAATTGTTGCCTACTCGTTTTTCACTATGAACTGCTGCTGGGTTTGTGCAATTAATTTTTTATCATCTGTAGGATCTTAATTTGAAGAAATGACTAATTGTCGGAATTTTGTTTGCTGCAAATCTTCTATTAGAAAACAGTTGGAAAGTTTTGATGAGATTGCTATTTGATATTTAATAACTGTTTAGGAGGTTTCTTTATCTGAAAAAAAGCATTTTGTGCACCGGTAAACTACTCTTTTATGCGGAATCATCATGGTAGGCAAATAATTTAACTGATCTGAGTCAACACTTGTCACTTGTTTGTGGTGCTGACCTGGACTCAAATTATAACATTTATATGATCTGAAAAGGACATAAAGGGAGCTTTTTTTTTCTGATTTGCACCCAGACAAAAGATTTACTTTTGGGTTTAGAGGAAGCTAGTCTCTAAAAAGGATTTGGAACTTACTCTGGAAATAGGCCTTGGATTCCTTGATATGAAGTCGGTATCATGTAGATTCTTTATTTTCCATCATCTGTAGGGCCTTAACAAGATAATTGATTCGTTTTTTTTCCTCAAATGCTTGGAAGGTGGATGTGTTAAAGCTACATGCTTATTATGCATTTCTGAGTATATATATGCATATAAATATGGATTTCTGTTTTTGTGGAATTCTCCTGTTAGCAGATTGGTTTTCACCAGCCACAGTGCATCGACTAGAGAGACAGGTGGTGCCGCATTTTTTCTCAGGAAAATCGTCAGATCATACTCCTGAGATATACATGCAATGTAGGAACGAAATTGTTGCTAAATACATGGAAAATCCAGAGAAGAGACTTGCATTTTCTGATTGCAGTAGATTAGCATTAGCAGGTCGTCTAAGTTCTGATGATTTGACTCGAATAATTCGTTTTCTGGATCACTGGGGAATTATCAATTACTGTGCTGTAGCACCGAGTCGAGAGCCTTGGAGTGGCAGTTCCTACTTAAGGGAGGAGCTAAATGGTGAAATTCATGTGCCATCAGCTGCTCTAAAATCCATTGATAGTTTAATCAAATTTGACAAGCCCAGATGTAGGCTTAAGGCAGCTGATGTTTATTCGTCTTTGCCATGTCATGATGATGATGATGTCTCTGATTTGGACAACACAATTCGGAAGCGTCTATCTGAAAATCATTGCAATCATTGTTCTTGTTCTCTTCCTGATGTATACTATCAGTCACAGAAGGAGGTACATCTCTATCATCTCAATAATATTATGTTTTTCCTGTCCATAATTTTATCAAAGGATAGTATTTTTCCTTCAAAGGATGAATGAAACTGCAGGAAGTTACTACCCCAACATGTGACACAAAAATTTAACGCCCATAATTAAATGAACGAAAAGATAACATGTAGATGGAGTTGTATTTATATGTTTAAAAGAAAACATGTCATCTTAGATGAGCTTGAATGGAGACAATGGATCCTTATATCTGAACCCAATTATTTAGATGAGCTTGAATGGCGATGATGTATCCTTATAGCTGATCCCAATTAATTAGATTAATGCTTAGTATAGTTTGGCTGAATTCTTATTCACTATACTAACTGATTGGTATCTTATTTTTCAGGTTGATGTACTTATGTGCTCTAATTGCTTCCATGAGGGAAGATTTGTGGTTGGTCATTCAAGCATAGATTTCATACGGGTGGATTCAACAAAAGATTATGGTGATACAGATGGGGAGAATTGGACTGATCAAGAAACCCTTCTGCTGCTTGAGGCAATGGAAGTGTACAATGAGAACTGGAATGAAATTGCAGACCATGTTGGTACAAAGTCAAAAGCACAATGCATCCTTCATTTTCTTCGTTTGCCTGTGGAGGATGGCCTGCTGGAAAATATTGAAGTTCCAGGCGTGTCCATGTCTTCCAACTCGTCAGATAGAGATGGTCGTGGAGGATTTCATTCAAACTCAAATGGGGATACGGCAGGTGTTCTTATTTACTTATGGTTCTCATCCTTCAAGTTATCCTGATGTATATTAGACCTTATATGCCAACTTTTTTTTCTTTCTCAATTTCTTTTTAGGATCCTGCCCACAAGATGTTGATTCTGAAAGCAGGTTCCCATTTGCGAATTCTGGGAATCCAGTCATGTCCCTGGTAGGTGACTAATCTGATGCATCATGGTCCTTTATTTTCTTGTAATTCAGTTGAAACATGTGAACGTGTATTCTGAAAAGGTACTGTCCCAAGTACGCTACAGAAAACAAGATTGTATAATTATTTAATTGTTTAATTTTTAACACCCCCAATATCAAAGAGAACTGAAGTATGATTTCTTGCGTGATGCAACTTTTTCATCTGTTTGGATAGTGGAAATACTTCAAACAGATGTAGACCGACTATGCAATCCGGATAAATATTTTGATAGAGAGGCAATTATGGTAATAAACTGAGTGTATTTGTTTCTAAGTTACCAACTCAGATGATGAATGCATACATGCTTGTGGGAGTCTTGTAAGACTTTTCCTTGGTTCTTTTTCATTCTTATTGTGTGGCTGGGACTAGGACCATACATTATTTACAGTTATTCTGAGGTTGCAAAGAATTTACTTTATCATAATTCCTTTACATTCTTGAGAGAGTGGTACAGAGGAAAGGATATCTTATCCCTACAACCTGTGAAATAAAAACGAAGGAATATGATATAAAACTTGACAGAGATCCCAGACTTAACATGTGTTCTTGAGTTATAAATGCACATTTAATGAAAGAGATAAAGGTTTTCCCAGACTTCACTTGTGTTCTTACACAGCTAACTTGTTGAAAATGTTTGTAGGTTGCATTTCTGGCCTCTTCTGTTGGGCCAAGAGTTGCTGCATCTTGTGCCCATGCAGCATTGACGGTATTTTCTGAGGACAATGGTGTATCTGCTTCTGGCAGTATTTTGCAGATGGAAGGATCAGGACATAGGTGATTTCTCTTTGTTATAATGTTTTACAGTGGAATTCAACTTTAAAGCCCCCCATTTTATGTTTGTCATATCAAAATAATTCCCTGGGATTTTTTTTTGCTCATAGAGGATTTTTTTAGCTCGGTTAATTTACTAAATTTTTTAGGAAAAGAGGAGTTCGCTAGTACTGGTAATCTAGTGAAAGCATTGGAAACCCCCAAAAAGCTTTTCATTCTAATTGTTGCATGTTCTTCATTGATATTGCAAATTTTGTTCCGTTTGCTTAAAATTTATTTTTCACCTATGAAGGATGAACCCCGAGAGCATACATGGTAGAGAAGGTGGTGCTCACGGAAATATTGCAAATTCACTTCAGCAGAAGGGTAGGCATGGAGTTTCCTGTGTTCTTTTTCATATTCTCTCTCTCTCTCTCTGTCTCTCTCTCTCTCACTCACTCTTCCAGTTATTCATGGATTAAACTTCAGAAGAGAACACAGCAGGACATGGTTCTAGGGGTCAAAATGAGGCAGGGACAATTCCAATACCGGCAGAAAAAGTTATAGCTGCTGCCAAAGCTGGCCTTGCTGCTGCTGCAGTAAAGGCAAAATTATTTGCTGATCATGAAGAACGGGAAATTCAGAGACTATCTGCTAATATCATAAATCATCAGGTATAGCTTCTGCTAAATTTAACTGTTTCCTTCTTATTTGTATACTTTTCTGAAACTTTTTTCTTGTTACTATTTGGAAAAAAAAAAGGGCTTGAACCATATTTTTTTTTCTTCTCATTATTAGTTGCTGCCTGTTAGTTGTTAATAGGTGAGGATGGAGATTTTCGTATCAGAATTTTTTTAAAAAAAAGATGGGCGAAGATGGAGTTGAACTTCTTAAAAAGGCCTTAAGGGACAAGGTCCTTTTTAGAATCTTGACTTCAGCTGCATACTTAAAAATCATATTTTGAGATGTGTCGTTATTTGAAAGATTTAGAGGACTATCGGCATGCTTGTATGGGTTGGAGTTGTCTTTGTCTGTTGTAAGTTGTATCAGTCGTAACACAAATCATTCCGTTCTGATTAGCATTCAGTATATACTATACAGTATCTTGGATATTTTTATTTCAACTGATCTAGTGTGTTTCGGTAGCCTTAACTGGTTATTGATGGACCAAAAAGTATCCTGGGCATACAACTCCAGGATGGATCATCTCTGAGAATAATTGGCCAAATGAGTACCGGCTTATATCCTCAGATCTTTAGTATGGGGTAATTCATTGTGTCGTTGGTCTGAAACTCAACTTCAGACAAAAGAACAACTTATTTTATTTTAAGAGGGACTGCTTTCCCTGTTAAATTTTAATTTTTTTACTTATTAGTGTTGGGATATGGTTAGACAAGTTTATGGACATTATTTTAACACACACATTCATATGCTCTTGATAACTGAATATTCTCTGAAAATCAAAAGCCCATCTGGAGATGGCATTTGCCCCAACACCTGACTTGTTTCGACTAGTTTCTGCCTCCTATAGTTTAACCTGTATCTTCATAAGCAGGGTTTATTTGTTTGCTATTGGAAGTCATACTTAAATTGAATTGGATGAGTATCCTTATCTCTAGTGTGAAATTTATTACAGTTGAAGAGATTGGAGCTGAAGTTAAAGCAGTTTGCAGAAGTGGAAACTTTTCTAATGAAAGAATGCGAACAAGTGGAGAAGACTAGGCAGAGGATGGCTGGTGAACGTGCCCGTCTTATGTCAGCTCGGTTTGGACCCGCTGGAGTCACTGCACCTATGGGTTTGGCAGGTCTTGGTTCTTCCATGTCTAATAGTAACACTGGTACCGGTAGGCAACAAATAATGTCACCTTCAGCTTCACAGCCAAGTGTATCAGGATACAGCAACAACCAACCAATCCATCCCCACATGCCATTTGTGCCACGCCAATCAATGTTAGGGTTGGGGCCGAGGATGCCCTTGACATCCATACAGTCATCCTCATCAGCTCCAAATGCCATGTTTAATGCTGCAGGGACTGCCCAGCCGACTCTAAATCATCCAATGTTGAGGCCTGTACCAGGTACTAGCTCTGGTCTAGGTTGAAAGAAAACATGTAGATTTGGGGTTTATGGTTATTCCTTTTGGTCGTTGCTTTCTGCACTGTAACTGAAAGTAGTGGATAACATAGATGTCATTCACGATCAATCTGCCTCACATTCTTTTTTAGTTTTTAGTTTTTTCTATATAGAAGATACCTCCGGCAGATTGTAGGGCCTGTATGTTCATACATTTGATCATTAGAAATTAATTCAGTCAAAAAATAATTGTGTTTCTGAAAGTGATGTTGGTGCAGATATTTTTTTTTTCTTCCCCTTTTGGAAAATGTTTCCCTGCTCATTTCTCTCGTCTTGTCTGGAAGAGTAAATTTTCCTCCCCCAAACTCACTTTGCACTTGTCTGATAATACATGGTTGAATTATTTATGACTCCTGTAACTGATTTTGGTTGGTTTACTGACTGCAAAATGTTGGTCATAAGAAAAGATTAACAAGCCTTTTATTCTACATTAAGCTCTGTGTAGGAAGAATAATCATTTAGTGCTTCAATATTCTTTCACTCATGATGCCTCCGGCAGTTTGTAGGGCCTGTTTTAATTCAGTCAAAAATGAATTGTCATCTGGACCTCTGCCTTAATCTTCTGGTTCGAAAGAGAGTAACTTCTGTTGGGAAAATTATTTAGAATTTCTTTTATATATGCATCTAGAAATTAATGTCGTTAAAAGAAAAACTATATCTTTTGACAATACCAAACATCTGTTGAGTATCACTAAAACATCTCCAATGTGCAATGTGCTATCTAGGTACTGTAGATTGGTAACCGATAACGAATCGATGAGCCCCTTTACTAGGGAAAACATCATGATCCAAAATTTCAAATGCACAATTTAATTTGCAACTGTAGACTAATGGGTAACATTCTTTTATATATGATACACTAAATGATTATTCTTCCTTACATTGATAATTATTACCCAATAGAATAAAACAAAACACAAACATACATGTTACATTGATGCAAAGATCAACCAAGAACAAAAAGCCCCTGCTTCTCTAGGTCTAACCCATTACCAATTTAAAGGGCAAGAAAACCCTGAGGCATATATATGTAAATAATTATAAATGTGCCCAATTAAAGGGCATGGGATCTCAAATAACCCTCTATTGGGGTAGAGGTATGTCAGCCAAGTCCTCTCTGAAGGGCACTGGGGGCCCACTAGAATAGGGGATTCCACTTTCCATTTGGTTTTGGGCTGCTGGGTCATTCTTTGTGGGCTCAATAAATGTCACTACACTGTCTTTTCTCAAGGTCAAGTAGATGACTGCAAGGATGTAAATGGCCATCAGAGGAAACACTATGATCCCAATGAACACATTTGCAACTTTTGGTAGGCTGCTGTGGATCAACCACCCCACAAACCCTGTGCTCAGGTAATAGATGTTGATGCCTATGATTCCCATGCCCAGAATCCATGATACCACAATGATCTGCATTGCACAAATCACAATTTCAAATATAAGTATCCGTTAATAAAATATACATACGTTCGTGAGATTTGAACTCATGACCTCTTCTGATAAAAAGGCGACTGATTAACTAATTAAGATTAAGACCACACTCACATAGATTGAGTTCTTGTGGGGTCCCATCTTGGTGGTGCTACTGCTGAATTTGAGTAGTGGGATTAGAGCAAATGGGAGTTCAAAAGAGAGTATCATCTGCAAAATACATAAAAGTTTGCCCTTTAATTAATTATATTTCAGTACGATTTAAATTTAAATTTGTTCAAAAAACAATCATTAGTTTTATATAAAACCAGTCAACGAACCGATGCAATGATAATGAGTCTGCCTGCTCCTGAAGGGCCGCCGATAATGGAAACAATGAGACTGGGTGTAATTGCTATGCACCTGGTCATTAGGTTTCTAGCCCATTTTTTCATCTTAATGTCCAAGAAACCCTGTAAATCAGCATCACTTTTATGTCATTTTTCAAACAAATTTATAGTAATTTTCCAAAGTGCTTAAGTTCACATAATTAGTAAAACATAAAACTAACCTGCATGACAAATTGTCCTGCGTATGTGCCTGTAATTGTGGAGCTTTGGCCTGAGGCTAATAGTGCAATTGCATAAATGACTTTGCTTGACCGTCCCAGCACATTCTGCATATACAAAAGAGATTAGTTATCTGGTTTTATATTCGGAAATACTCCATTGTCAGACTTTTTTTTTTCGCGTATTATGTTTTTGGAAGTGCTGAAAACGCTTTATGACGGTTAAAAGTGTTTATGTAAGCTTTTGGGTGAAAATTTCAAAAACATTTCAGAGTCATAAAAAAGTACTTTCACAATAACAAACAGGCCATGATTCAAGTAACATAACGTGTCAAATATATATCGGTAACAAAATGTTACCATGTATATAAGATTGTTTTTATTTTATTTATAAAGATTATAGTAAAATGAAGGTTAAGTGGTGAGTTTTACCTGGAGAAGGAAAGAGGCAGAATTGAGGGTAAGATCACTGCAAGTTTTGGTGTCCTTATCAGAGAGGTTGGTGTCATGACAAACGGTGCCGGATACAGAGACGATGGCAACATTAATTAAAAATGCTACAAATAATGCAAATCCACTCTCTATCAAGAAATATCGGCACGCGTCCTGCAACAACATAACATTGAATTAGTGTTAATTAAACAAACAGTTTACCAAATTAGCAAGCTTCACTTTATTTGTGATTTTTTTTTTTTAAATTCTTTCTTATATTATAATAATTATGAGGACTTTTTTTTTCAATTATTTTTAATAATCTTTGTGTGGGATTTTACTTTTGGAAAGAAGATGCATGCATGTCACTCACTCACAAAGAAAAATCAAACTAAAATTTCAATCATTTAATTGAGTGATCAAATTATATCGAATTCAAGTGATTTTTTTTATAGAGATGATCTTTGAATGAATATCTACAAAATAAATGGTTTAAATTAGTGAAATACAATAAGGAGTAAGTCCTATAAAAGTGTTCCTCAATGAAATCTCTCTCTATATATATTGATAAGTGTTCTAAACAATGAGTTAATAATTTATATATTTTTTAGTTGTTGGAGATTTTCACCCAACGACTTGGATCTTCATATCATTCAAAGTTATATGCATTAATTATTTATGGCTAGTACTAATGCAATTGAAAATGAAAGCTAATTAACAAATGGGGCTTACGTTGATGCCATGGACAGATTTTGGAATTTTCCTAGAAAGCACAAGAGCTGAGTGGAGAAAAAGGTTGTGCCTGTCAAAAATAAATTAGAGATGAGACGAGAAATGTTTTCTTGTCAGATTGTATGTTAAATTTGAGATATTTAAAATATAGTTTGACGACATAAGTATTTGTCTAACCAAAGATTATGGAACGTACGGCATAACGAGGGCACCCAAGAGGGCAATGGCATCTCCGGTGGCCCCTTGGCCATTGAGCTTTGGGATAAACATGCCTTTGAGCACACCAGATGCTGGAGGCTTCACATAACCCATTTCACCAAAGAAACAGGCAGCCATGACAAACACCAACACTGCTATCAACAATTCCAGCTTCCTAACCTGCCCATGCATATAATATAATGTCACCAAAATATTAAATTAATTTCTTAAACTTGGATTAATTTGCAGCATGAGACTAATTGAAATTACCCCATATCTCTGCAGGCCTAGAAGAAGGAGAGTGCTAAAACCAGTGAGGAGAACTCCGGTCCAAACCGGAACGTTGAACAGTATATTTAGTGCAAAGGCTGTGCCAATCACTACATGCCAAAATTAAGAATCAATATTAGAAAATTTAATTTTTTAAAAAAATTATACAAATTAAAGACAGAAAAACATAAATTATAAATTAGATTTTTTTAGTTGAGTTAATATATTTTACCTTCGGGTATATCAGCAGCTATGACGGCAACTTCTGCTAGCAACCACAGACAATACTTCACAAACTGTGGGTACTCCGCCTTGCATAATTCTGATAAATGTTTTCCTGAAAATTCAAGATTAAATTAATTAATTACTATTATTAAAATGGTAAGAAAACAATATAATCTTCAGTTTATTTTCTCTCAAACTTTCTATCTTATCTCTATTCTCCCTTTCATTTTAATTATAAACGATGTTGAAGAATATAAAGTCATATATCGGAAACTTGATAATGAGTGGTTCCACTTCTAATAACACCGAAATTTTTTGTGATAAAATCTGTATATATAAATATATATTTGCTATTATTGAGTTAAGAAATAGTTTTGTCCTATTTCGTACCGGTGGTCACGCCAAGGTTTGCTGAAAGCGATTGGATTATGAGAGCGAAGACCAATCCAATAAGAATCACCCAAAGCAGCTGAAAATAGCAAAATTTATGATAAGACCACTGCTCTAACCTTTTTCTTTTGCATGCTAAATAATGCAAACAACTCTTCAGGATTTTTCTTTTTATATTTTATTTTAATGTTTGCTTTTAATTTTCCTTTTGCCTTTGTGGGTTTTATTTTACCTCGTATCTGTGATTGGCTCCAGCTTGCAGATCAGTTTCCACTGTGAGATTATGATGTCATAAACAAAAATTTTGTCATTAATAGGAACAAAAAATATATACACACTTGTACATATAAGCGGTGGAGAGAGCTATTTATATACACACGGTAATATTCTCTTGCTAGACTTATGTTATGAAATTATGAATTTAAACTGCGCATTCAGTTAAGAATTTAACCGACTTAATAGTTCGAATTGGCAGTCTGATATGTGTTGCCACGGCAAAAGAACATTGTTCGTGTATATACAATGTAATGTTACATGTATGTATAGAGAGAGAGACTTACAGTTGCCAGGATCAAGGTAGGCCAAAGAGACAAGGAAGCCAGGGCCTACGTGTGCTAGAAACTTTCTCCATCCAGGCTTCTAAAGATCATCAGAATTAATCAACAAAAACAAACTCAGATATGTTGACAAAATAATCAAAATGAAGTCCAATGTAATTTGATTTGTATCAGACCTGTTGATCATCTTTGGGGTCGATGTTATGGTCAACGTCGAAGTGTTTGGTGGGTGGTGGTGTGGCCTCTGCATAGATGGCTGCCATGCGTGTAGCTCCTCCATCTGTACTCACTCTCTGCTGCTGCTCTTGGCTTCCCATCTCTCTCTCTCTCTCTCTCTCTCTCTCTCTCTCTCTCTCTCCTTTTATTTTCTCTCTCTTGGCAGTCAATAAGCTAGCTAGCTAATTGATTGAAACGATGCTTGGAAATATGAACAAAGATATACATGTACATACATATATATAGAGGTAGCTCTTGCATGAATTAATTAATATTATTATTAATAATGCATGGAGACTGTGAACCCACCCACTTCCCTGGTTTGTGGACAATTGTGTAGTCGCTAGCTATACTCTAATGTGTCTTCCTCGACGTGGCATAAACGACAGGTCACTAACCTATATATCTTATTTTTCTTTTTACATCCTTTTTTATTTTTTATTTTTTATTTTTTATTTTTATAACTAATATTATATCTTTAATTTGTTCCAATTATAGATAGACTGCACACTCCAATTTAATATTGTATGGTATTGGGTGGGATTGATATGCTCTTCTTGTTGTTTCTTTCTTAATTTCTCTTTACATTACTTATGGGTTAGACATAGACAACTAAGATAATAATTTAAATTGTATAGTCTCATAATTAAAAGTGTCTTTGATAGCGTTTGGCAGAAAACTTTGTTAAGTATTTTAGAGTCATAAAAACGTTTAAGAATAACTTTTAAATGTACTTCCTTAAAATCTTGAATTTCTATAAAAATTTTGACATTTTTAACACGGCGCTTATAAGCAAAAGTATTTCCTATAAAAGATTATCGTAACTAATTATAATCATGCATCTCGCCTTTGTCAAAAAGATAAGCATACTAGAAAGAAAGTCAATTAAGATCTTAGAGATCGCATGATCAGTCGCATAAGATTAATGAGCAAATAGAAGAAGTCAAGCTTTCTTGGATAACGTTTTCTATATGGGTCATGTACATCATCTGCGTTAACGTCAATGTAGGAATAATTAATTTTCTGTAATTCAATTAAAATAAATAAATATACTGGAAGTGACATCGAGAATCTTCAGAAGTACAAATGTTGAAATTTTACCTCTGTCTGTTGTTGGGAGCGAAAATGATCAAATGCCATGTTCTTTTAGCCCTGAATCTTTTTGATCCCCTTCACACTCAATTTTTTTTTCTTTCTTTTTTGTAGTAATCAAATACATAAATATGTTCAAATCGATACAAACAAGGTTGCCAAGGACATTAAACTTTTGCATATAAGTTACAGATCAAAGCTTAGCTAGTATGAGCTCTGCAGTACTAGCATCTAAGCATGGAGGCTTGTAACTCTAGTAGTATAGCATATATTTGAGTTGACTTTAACCCTTGTTGTCCTCTAAATATCATCTGGCAAACTAATCTAGTTCGGATCAAAGATTTCTTGCAACCACAAAGGATTCATTAGTGTAGTGGTTAGAGCGAAAGTTCCCTTGAGGTCATAGAGTCGAGTCTTAGTATCCGTATAGTGTGTGTGAATTTAGTATGTTATTGCCCCTCTTAATAGGAAAAATAACTTCTTCTTTTTTCATTTTTTTTTTTAAAAAGGCATGTTTGTTGACCATTTCCTTTGGTTTATTGATTTTAGAAAAATGGTCTGAACCATGCTGCGACTGAAATCACAAAATAGTTTAAAGACCACTCATTTGGACTTTATGAGTGTATACAGTTTAATTATAACTAATATATATTAATTAAGTTTCCATAGTTTAGAGTTTGTAGAATAATTAAGCTCAAAATGTCGCGAGCATGCCGCTACATCTACTTCCATTTATCTAATGATTCTAATCTTGGTCTCTCACCCGACATGATCCATGCCTTTATTTTCCAAGTAAAGTCCAAAAATTCTTGCCCCTCTCAGATTATTTCCACTTCCAATTTTTTTAATTAGAAATGGCCAAATAGGTAGATTCTTAACCTCATCTTAGTACTTAAGTTGGAAGACCCCAAAAAAATAGATATAGGCTTAGTTAAATTGGTTAGAATGAATGTATTCCTGATTCTGCATACAAGTTCGAATCCTCCTTCATGTAATTTAGATTATATTAAATAAAATATCGCTTATATAAAAAAAATATTTAAATAATAATTCACTTAATTAAAGAGTCAATTACAATGAAACATTCAAAATATCACACATGATAATATAGTAAATTAACAATTTTTTATATTAAACAAACTTAAAACAAAAAAAAAACAAAATGAGAACGTGGGTCCTGTTCTCATGGTGTGGAAGACACCTAGACATATTTTCTCTTTCTTAATTCTAAAATGAAATTAAAAACAAAAACAACCAATTGGCACGCAGAGTGTGTAATCAAAAGTAAATTGGGCCTATAAATAAAGAATTTATGTTGCTATTTGAGTCGTTGGGAGAGGCCCGACTTGGAGTTGCCTTACTCACAAGATAGATGAAAGTCCCCTCGATATCATGAACGACACGATAAGTCTGTATTTTCTTTGGGTTAATTGTTTTATTAGTCTTTGAATTTAGACTCGATTTGCATTTGAGTACTTTAATTTCCAAAATAGTTTCCGTGGTCCTTTAACTTCAATTTCATTAGGACAAATGATCATGCCGTTAATTTTGTTAACTTTTCTGTTAAATGCAGGGACAAAATGATATTTTTGTATCAAAATTAATTAAAATATGAATAAAAAAATTAAAGAAATTAAAATTAAACTCTCTCTCTCCCCTTTTATCCCGATTTCTACTCCTCCAAAACTTAAATAAATTTTTTTTGGGTTGATTTTTTATTTGATTTTCTTTTATTGTTATTTTAAAGATATGATTTTTTATTATTATTTTTTGTTTTAATATAAAAATACCATTTTGCTCCTGAATTTAACATAAAAAAGTTAACAAAATTGACGGCAAGACTATTTGTCCTAACGAAAGTGAAGTTAAAGGACCATGAGAACTATTTTGAAAATTGAGGTACTCAAATGCAAATCGAGTTTAAATTCAAGAACTAATAAAATGATTAACCATTTTTGTTTTGTTAAATAAAAAATTATTCAATTGTTTCTTAAATAAACAAGTACAATATTCCATTGCTGTCTTCTTCACGCCATCGATCTCGTCTATGGAATCATTTTGAGTAAAATTCTTTGAACCAGTAACTTAATTATCCACCACTTTTATTTTTGGCAACAGTTCTAGGATTTATTGGTCAACGAGCAAAATTCACCATTTTCAGTAATACTCAAAATATTCTTCTCTTGCAAAGGACCCACTAGTGTAGTGGTTTGAAGTATTTACTCCCTCAGACAAGGTCCTGGGTTCGAGTCCTAGCATCCGTATTGTGTGTGTGAATTTAATATGCTATCGCCCCTTTTCAATAGAAAAAGTCCTCCAAATATATATATATATATATATATATATATTCTCCTCCTACTAAAAGCAAAAACAAAAAATAATATACCTTTTCGTTTGAGATTTTGAGAAGAGTTGCTCTTTAAAAGCATAGTACAAATGAAAGTCGCAAATTATGTTAACGGGGGAAATCTGGGCTATTTCCCTCTCGACAATAAACTTATCCCCCATCGTCTCATCGGTCGACCTTGACCCATGTTATTTTCAGTACATATTCTTTTACTTCTTTTCCCATAAGTCTGAAAGCTTAAAAAAGACTTAAAATATCAAGCTTTGGCAGGCCAATGTACTTCCATTTTATTATAGTCTAAAGAATTGACAAAAGAGTGGTACAATTCGGTAGATTCTCTCTTGATCATGCAAGCATTTGTTTGATAAAAAAAAATGCAAGCATTTGGAGTCAAACAAAAAAAAAAAAACAGTCAGCAAAAACAAAAACAACAACAAACCAACAAAAGGAAATATATATATATATATATATATATTTCTAATAAATTAATTTGGGCAAGTGTATGGCGAGATGTAACCAATCTTCAACTGATCAGATCAAGAATAGTACACTTCTGCTTTTTTATTCTTTTATAAACCCCTCTTCTAAGTTTCCTTGTATTATAAAACTAGAATCGGAAACATTTTATACACTTAAATTACTTGTTGTATGTAAGTGGAATGCAGTCCATAATAATGTGTTTAATACTTTTAATTCATATTTTTACTTACAAAAAACAATATTAAACAATCATACTATCAGTAACTTAAGGGTAGGTATATAGTAAAATTCATATAGTTTATATGCAAACTAATTTTCAAGTAAACGAATAGCCTCCTTTTTTATATCTGTGATCAGACACAAGACTTTAGGTGCATGAGTGAATGCTTTTATCCGTAAGATTAGAGATCGAATCTCGTCTTTTTTGGCTTCTAATTGTGTAAAATGAGTAACTTTATTGACTCAGAACAATTCACCCCAAAATCAGTACACAACCAGCTTATAAACTGGGTTAGCAATTGTAACTAATATTCGGGCAGAAAACAGCTGGCTTAACTACTAATCTAACAACCAAAAACTGATTAACAAACTTAATCTAACACAACCCCACAACTGAATAACATTTGAAAGGTGAGAAAGCTGCCACTTGGAGCACTCTTCTCTTGCCAAATGGGCCAATGACATGAATACAAGTAAACCAGCAACTATCAATTACCCGGCCCCAAAAACCAACATTGTCCACGGGGTTTGAAATCTGGAAATCGACTTTTGAGGCTGTAATAGTCTTCCCATGTTGCATCTTCTTTGGGATGGCGTTGCAAATGAGCTAACACTTCAGTAGCAGCAGCTACATTATTACGTTTAACAATCACTGATTGGAACCCAACTATCTCAATCTTGACAAGTGGTAAGTAAAATAAGTAACTTTATTGACTCAGAACGATTATAAAATAATTTACCCCCAAAAGCATTACAAAACCAGCTTATAAATTGGGTTAGCAATTGTAACTAATATTCGCGCCTAAAACAGCTGGCTTAACTACTAATCTAACAACCCAAAACTGATAAACAAACTAATCTAACAACCCCCACAACTGAATAACAATTGAAAGGTGAGAAGAAGGCTGCCACGTGCACCATTCTTCTCTTGTCAAATGAGTTAATGACATGAATACAACTAAATCAACAATGCCGTATACCAGAAACATATAATTTTTTTTTCCAAATTAGGGACTAATTTTGTCGTAAGTTAAAATATAGTTGGTGCCGGTTATTTTGAGAATGTTACTATTTCCATCTTCTTCTTGATATTTTGAGAATGTTTAGTAACCATGATTTGCACGGAAGTAGCATTGTGATGGCAAATGGTGTGATCCATGCAGCTCATTTGGTCAACTTTTAACAAATCATACGATCACTTTCACGGGTTTGCATATGCAAACAAAAATAGGGATTTATGTATTTCAAAAAGCCACCCTTTCTAAATTATTGTATACAACTTATTCTTAGTTATGACTTGCTTGCACCATTAGTTTATATATTTTACAGTTTAGCATATGCCAATTCCCTTTTTATTGGAACCCTACGTTAGCATTTATATATGTTACTGATCTATCGTAAGCATCTTATCTTATCAGATAATCTAATAAGAGATTATTTTTATACATACATATTATATGTTAGAATTCACCATACGATTTAAGTAAAAACAAACTTGATTACTACATTCATCTTCGCAATTCAAATCACACATTCAAACAAAAATCAACTTTGGTCACTAATTTAAATTCGCAATATCAACCGTATGAAGCAAGAGAATATATTTATATATGTGTGGCTACAAACTACTTATCAAATAATAAAAGGTTGGTTTCCTACTATATGGTTTGAGATATTCTAAATTAATTTAGGATAATAATGATGAAGTTAATTACAGATGTATGAACAGTGCTAATTGACAAAAAAGATTTGTTGAGAGAATATTCTGATCAGATTTATAGTAATTCAACAGAATTTAATATATAAATTGGGAACTTAATTATAGCCTAATTTGATACTTGGTGAACAATATTTATACACTAAATGTTAATGAGAAGAAAATTGTATATACACCCGTTATACGTAAATTTTTCTCTCAACAAAGATATTCCTTATCTTTTATTGTTACGATGAAAGTTCGAGAAGATCTTAAGTCATTTTGAACCCCAACAAAAGATTTCAGGTCATGGATAATGCCCAGATGGAAGGGGCATTCTCATTTAAATTGTGGGTTGTGTGGGTCAGATGGCCTATTTCATGAATCATGATGCAGCTGATTCAGCAGAAGAAAAATTAATAAGAAGAAGACTGGTCACTTGCTATGAATGAGGAACAAGAACTTGTGGTCCTGTACCCCATCTTTGGAGGACAAAGACTAATAACAACTTGAAGGGAAATGTCGATCGAGATCTTTAAAATCAATACATTGTACTAGTATGGTGGGGTATCCTAACATATTTTCGCTAACTTTCATCGTTTATGCCTGAAATGATTTATGGAAATGTATTTATTTAGTAAAAACAAAATTCATATTTCAGTTTCAACAAATTTGTCATGATTCTGGGATTAAAATTAGTAACAATTCACGAGTTTGTGCTCAACATTTTTTTAAGACCCAATAGTCTTTTTTTAGACCCTACACTTATTTTAAATTTGCATTGTCAATTTTATATCAAGTTGCAATTACCATTTGAGTATATGTGGGCAGGGTCAAGACGGAGCGTAGTTGTGCAGGGCCTCTTTTGTGCTATTGAAGGCGAAGCTTGTGGCAACGACTGCTTGGTCAACAATTTAGGGTTCGAACTTGAGACACTACCACGGTTCTATGGGGATTCGAACTTAAGACCATTAATCTGATAAGTCAAAATCCTTTTTCACTGGGCTAGACCCCGTTGGCAACTGTCAACCAATTTTAATAGGTTTAGTTGGGCGTAAAGAGAAAATGAGATGTTGGGTTGGGTTCTTCATGAGTAAGGGTATTTTTGGAACAAATCTTAGGGTCTAAAAAAAATTTGTTGGGTCCAAATAAATTTACCCTATGATTATATACTATCATTGCGCTCTTCAATACAATTTTGAACTCTCTAAAACTTGATATTTATCAAAGAAATAAGATGGTATTATAAGCTTTTCATGTGCTTTAAAACCTATGTGCAGAAACAAAGGGATTCACTCTCCAATTACCTGACCATATGCCCCCAATGTGAGAAGAACTTTGTGACAGAAGTTGACCAACTTTGACCTTAATTTGGAGCTTGGTTGCACCATTTTTAACTCTCCCTCATTACAAAAGCAATAGGAGACGATCGTGTCAAAACTGTGCTGATTGTTGAGACCCAAGCATCTAGTCCAGTGAACTAAGCTTTCAGCTCATGGCACCAGGCAATTCAAACTGCTTGAGGCTGACTGAGATTTGCTTAAAACATGTAACACATCTTAAACATCAGCTCCACAAATTTATAACACAATGACAAGGATCATCAGTAAGTTGAGTTGTAGCAATTCGAGCTGCTTGGCGCTGATCGAAAATTGCTTGAAACTAAGATACCTCTTAACAGCAGCACCACAAATTTATAATGCGACAACAAGGATCATCAAATAAGTTGTCTCATTACCAATTAATCTTCAATAGATTTTGTATGGCCAGCCAAAGGAAGTGCATGAACTTTAGTACCTCCAAATGTTTGTCCAAGAATGACTATAATCTGTAGTTCTTGACCATTTTCTTCACAACGTCAAGTTTCCACCATGCTATCGTATCCTTTGCGAGTCATAATCGGCTTCACCTTCATTATCTGCCTATATCTACTCTCTATACCATATTTTATTCTTCTATGCAGGTCATTATCAAGCAAATTTAATTCTCCAGCTGAATTTAGTGCGTCGCAAACTAACTTATAAGTATACTCCCTAGGTATCGAGCCTCCATCGATCAACTCAGCAAGAAAATCCCGAGCCTCTATAACCCTTCCTGCTTCACAAAAGGCATGAATGATTGGAGTGTAAGAACTTGAAGTGGGCATTCCATGTTTCATATTTTGCATCTTCCGTAACATATCAACCGCCTTATCAATCTCATTAACAGCAGCGTAGTATCTAATAAAGGAATCGTAAGTAACCCGATTGGGGGTACAACCCATTCTGTTCATATCATCAAACAACTCCAAAGCCCTCTCGATCCGGTAGGTTTTGCAACAGCCATTGATCAAAGAATTGTACGTGACAACATCAGGGACAAAGCCTCTGAAAAGCATGTTCCGGAACATGTGGTTTGCTTCCCACATCCGCCTCCTAGTGGCCTTCCTACACCCAGTCTCCAAGCCATATCTACAATAAGAACTAATCAAAATAGTATAAGTGAACACGTCCGGCGGGCATCTAAAGCCCGGCAACTCCATCTGCTCCAACAAAAACCGGGCCTTATTAAAATTCCCAACTCTGCAGAGAGCATAAATAATAGTGTTATAAGCATACACATCAGGTTTACAATGAAACTGCTTCATTCTATAAAAAGCAGCCAATGCATCAGTAACCAGTCCCTCCTCTCCTAGGACTTTTATCAAACACGTAATGGTCTGGGTAGTCACCAGCCCACCACTCCCTCTCTTCGATATTTCTTTAAGAAAATCCCAGAGGGCTTTCAATTTATTCCCTCTAGCCAAAACAACGGCCATATCCCTACAAGTTTGCTCATTGTGAACAAACCCAAAATGGGTTTCGACCCAGTAGAAGAATTCAAGCGCTCTGTCCAATCCCAGCTGAACCTTGTGAAGGTCTCTGTGGGCAGCTGGGCCAAGAACGAGCACGTTGTTATGGAACCTATAAGATTCTTGTCTGAGATTGCGTTGCTTTAATTGAGCGCGGTGTCGAAAGCCATGTTGGCGACCGATGGAGCTTGGGGACTGGAAGAAGAATCTGGGTATGGAGATTAGGACTTGGGAAACTGACTCGGAGATCCATGGCTGAGAGGTGGTGGCTGAGGCAGCGAGCTCGGAATTGAAGGGTTGGTTTTTAAGCATGGCAGTGAGGACTTGGTTCACTACATTGGGTGTGTAATTGCGGGACAGAGGTTTCGAGTGGTTCATGTTTAGGGTTTTTTGTTTTCTTTCTGTGAAAGATCAACTGAGAATCAATAAAGATGCAAAATTGATTTCTGGGTTTGATGAGACGAGGGTTTGGTTAAGCTTGCCTAATTCAGCTTTCGAGTGGTTCATTGTTGGAGCTGTTCTAAGTGCTGGTTGGGGACTTTGGGACTTGGAGGGAAGAGGATGTTGTGTAATTTGAAGATGAAAGATAGGATTTCAGTTGGGCTTTCAGTTTATATGGGTCGGCCCATATAAAGTGGTTTCAAAATTGTTGTCCTTTAATTTTTTGTTTTTTAATAGTAATTCTTGAAAAGGAATCACAAGAAATGCAATAAGCTGTTTGCTTTTGTTTTATAATAAAATTAATGGAACCTGTTTGATGTTTGATGAAGAGGAATGGGTATGATGAATTGGTTAACACGCTTTATAATCTTCTTTTGCTCTTTATATATTGAGACGGAGTAAATGACACACAAATAAAGACTAATCTAAATTCATTAAATTAATAACTCATGATGCATGTCATCAAGCAAAATTCATTTCAAATTTTTTTCCTCACATATTTATGCATGTATAAGTATTGTTTGGCATTGAAGATAGACGGGAAAATAAGTTAAGATTAAGTTAGGTTAAGAGTTCGATTCATTCGTGAACATGCTTCATATTCTCCAAACTCATTATACTTTTTTCCTCACTTACTTATGCACATATACGTATTACTTCTCATACCCAACATCCTTTACACACATTGTGGGTACTTTCTTAATCTTTTTATTATAAGTTTTAATGAAGTCAAGTTTATGGAGGAAAAAGGAGTATTTATAAACCTTTCAAAAGGCAACCTTCTATCTTTATTTTCATTATGTATATAAAAAGAAAGGTCATCCCTTCCCTCCCATTTTCATTCCACAACTACATCCAAGATCAAGTATCAACAAAACCTTTTGACTTGACCTACTTTTTGCCATCTAGTACCAAAAAAACTAAAAACAAAAAACTTCAAGTACTCTTCTTAGTCATGTATGACTAAGAGCTAAGCTTACCCATTAAAGAATTAACCATGTTGGGCTTGCCATAATTACTTAGTAATTAAATACAACAGTAAAAAAACTTTTTACTATAAGCTTTCAAAAGAGCCCGAACCCGGCCCACTCAGCGTCGCATACGGGTCGCGGGGACGACGAGGAGGACGTGGACGTGGGTGAGTCACGGAACGGCGAGAGCAGCGATTTCCGAGACGACAGAGACCACCGGGCCAGCGTCTCAAGGTCCGAAGTGTAGTCGGGTTCGGACTCGGGTACGGGTACCGTTCTAGCTCCGCTCCCCCTTTTGCTATTGCTCGCTGACTTCCGCCTCAGAAGTGGAGACATGAAGCACCCGGCTGAAACGGTGTCGGGTCGTCCGGGTCGCCGGGCAAGGATGTTATCGGGCTGCTCGAATCGCCAGCGCTCTGACCGGGTTCGAGCGGCGGAAGCAGAGCGGAAGGAGCGACTTCGGGTATGGGGCTCCGGTGGCGGCAGGAAGAGTGACCCGGATGGTGGGGGTTTGAGGTTAAGGTGTTTGTGAATATGCGGCTGTGGAGGTGGTGGTAGTGGTTGTTTCTGTTGTTGGGTTTGGATTTTGGGGACGCCAGGTCGGATTTCCCATTTGAATGGGATTGCTCCTGGTTTTGTGAAAGAGTCATCATAATCATCTATTGCCATTTGTTTCATTGTGTTGATATTGGATCATATGGATTTGTATATATATATATATATATATATATATATATAGAGAAGAGTGAGTGTGAGGGGGGTGCCAAGAAAATTGAAAGCTTGGTCCCGGCGGGATTAAAGGCATTAAGTTGGGTGGGTGGGCCATAGGTGTAGATGGGTTCAAATATGCACTTGACTTTAGTTTATAGAATTTGAAATATTGTCCGTGATTGTGAGTTGTTGATACAAACGAGTTCAGTAATGCATTCACTAATGACTATCACTTATACGTACACATTAATCGTAAGTAGGCACAACAAATTATCAATAGTTAACTCTTGTCAATGTGTGCCCTTCAACATTTAATACAAACAAATTCCACAATTTAATAATATATCAACGACTACGAGTCATCCAGATGACCAAAATGCCAAAAGAAAGCATTTCAATCATGGCACAAGGACAAAGCCAAGTGGACTTGGACTATTAGACACATGAATCTTTTAGTCCCATGGCTGCTTGCGTCTTAGACGTGACTTTTGCTCGTTGAGTAGTTAATCTCCACCACCCTATTGAAAGAGTCGTGAAAAGATGTGCTTGGTGCTTGGTTCTTTGCTTTTTAGACGAATCTGGAGGGAAATTTTGTCTCACAAAGATGGGTTTAAAAAACAGAATCATAGCATTGTAAAAAGCTTAAATGTTTTTCAACGGCATTGGTTTTATTAACAATCTTTTTATTCAACAATTTTCATTTGGGAAATTTGAATTTAGGATTTTCCAACAAAATAATAACTAAATGTCAATTTATTTTTCATCCAATTTAGAACAAAGTAGGTGACTCGTTTTTAAAATACTTCACGGGTAAATGGCTAACACTTGTCTCTATTTGAATGAGAGTACAGAATTATTGATGTATGGTAGGTCGTAACACACGGCGTCACGGATTCACAGTTTGCCATGTAAGCTGCCAAGTTTCTTTGATTTTCCTGCTCGTGAATCTAAATAAAATTAGGGTTCCTTCACGGACATTTTGTCCAACAGCAACAAAGATGTAACGCATGTGTCCCCCTATCAAATCCAAGCATGATTTTGACCCCGCAGTCTCTGTCTCATTGCTTTGCAAAATGATGCATATTTCACTAAGGATCAGTTTCATTATGTAAACGTGAAGGGGACTTAATCATGTTGCTTTCAGAAATCATAATCCTCTACAATAACCCCTTATCATGTTTTCCACGTAATGCTCTGCTAATTCCAATTAGCTAAAGCTCTGGTGTTTTGAAAACAAAATAACTAATAAGTGGTTGGTCTATTTCACAAAATAAGTATTTTTTTTCTTCGGAATTTAAGAAACTTTGTTTCTGCAAGATCTAGCAGCATACGGGTCTGCATCCCGGTTCACAAATTTACCTGAAACCACCTAACATTCCTAAGAGAAATCTTCGGGCATGTTACACATAGCTCGCATTACACTGCTGGCAACATCAAGCAGCTGCAAGTACTCGTCAGCACCGTCAACGAGACGCTGCACATAAACAGGAGCAAAAGTAGAAATTTGCCCAAGATAGGCCTACATCATCAGTATATTATGCCCAAAAATGTCAAGGTTGATGTCCAGCATCTGAGAGAACACATCCTTTTTAGGGATCCAGCAGAATATCAGTCCTTTTAATGAATTTCTAATTATTGAACCTAATAATCTAACACATTTGACAAGCCTATAAAATGCAATAATCCGGTCTTACCTTATCTGCTTCACCCATTTTTTTGCATATTCTAGCCTTCTGTTCATCTGATATGTCATCTGATTCAACCACCACCTCAAATAACTACAAGTGACATTGTATTAGTATTACAATCTTACATAAAAGAATAGACCACTAGATTAATTTAAAAGAGCGAAAGTAAAACCTGTGAAAGCATCTGAGAGACTGGATATCCCTCTGCGATTACATTGTTGACTTCCTTGTTTGCCAAATCAAAGTTATCACCCCTGCAGGCAGCAAAAAATGACTCGACAACCTCTTCCGGGATTACCTGAAGAACTCAAATAACAGATATCAGGACAAGGCAGGGATTTGATATAAAACAAAAGTATATCTTGGGCTGTCAAACACATATCTGGATTCATTCTTAAGAGAGGCCATTTCATGTTAAATCCTCAATCTAGGATCAAATACAAATCTCCCATCCTAGGATCACTGTACCTAGGACCCCCAATGTAGTGAGACTAACAATGGGTAATGGCTGGACTCAGAAGAACATAAATGTTCTGCTGTAATAAGTTTCTTCAGTTGCTAACAAACAAGAAAACAGAAATACTGAAAAGTAATGAGACATATACTGGTTATCTTGACAAAAGTTGCTAGAATTTGGGAATACAGGAACCTGCTGAGCAAGGATGCAACTTCAAATCAAAACATACTATTGCCCATTTGTTGCAACTACATAAACTTGTATGCAATGGCATCGAAGGTAACTGCCTGATATAAATAGATAAACAAAATCATCACCAAATTTTCCTCTCTTGTTACTTACCCCAGAGACACTAATCAGCTCCTTCTTAGAAATGGAAGATCCAAATAAGCGCGCAGCTGACTGCAATATTTCAAAAGTACAATTTAGAATTCAAGAATCATACCGTTATCAGTTCAACAATATTCTCATATCATCATACGCAGACCCCAAAAAATATGCATCAAAACAAATATTAAATAAACTTAAAATATGGAGAAATTTTGGGGTGCTAAATTTCAAGAGACAACGATGCATGAAAGCCAAAGCAATTCTCAATGGAATTTCAACTAGCATCATCCTTTATGAAAAATGCATCATCAATTAAGAAGCAAAAAACATACCAAATACTTGACGTAAACAAGCTACCAAACAAATAACCCATTCAACATAGACAGGCACAACAGTAACACATTCTGTTTCTTGCTGGTAGTTATCTCTCGTGTTTTTCAACAAAAGATATATGAACACGAAAAACGAGGCAAATTTTCATTGAATAACCCCCACCTACCTGCAAGTATGTAATAGCCCGACGAAGATCACCTTGTGAGATAGAACTTAGTGTTGACAGAACCTACAATGTAGATCATACATTTTGTATGATGATGTCAGAAACCCAACACTCATGCAAAGATCCCCATTTTCAACAAACCACAATATCTAATCCAAGATTTAGTCATGTACACACTTCTGGATCTAGGTTGAGGCCTTCTTCTTGGCAAATATGCAATACGCGGCTGATCATGATTTCTTCTGAAAGTGGCTTAAACCTAAACTTTGCACATCTTGAAGCAAGTGGCTCTATGATCCTGCAGAAAGACAACCTCATAGATCACCAACTGCAAGGCCTGCTCTTCGCTAATGTAAATGACAATTTACATTTTATGATATAAAACCTTAGAGCATTTCAATGAGCCTTCCTACATAGACATATAAGTATACATTAACAGTTCATAAAGAAGGTATTATCTCAAAATATTGTAACAGGTTTTATCAGGATAACTTTACATTTTATGCGGGACTGAAAATGATCAAGAACTCTAAATTGATTAGTCGGCACTATTAGGATGCATGCAAGTTCCTCCAAACAAACCCAAACTCAACTATATTTTATCACCCCTGCCCCAAATAGAAAATTAAAAAAGAGATTGGGGCTACCATAAATATAAATTTAGCAAAAACATAAAAAGGAATTATATATCGCCAAATTAAACAAAGAAAATAGTAGAGAAGGTGCACCTGCTGATATAATTACATATAAAAAAGAATCTTGTGACTTTGGAGTAGGTTTCCATTGTACGTCTTAGAGCATTCTGCATGGCAGAAAGTAATTGTGAGGGCATTCTTAATACTTTTTAAGGAAAAAAAATAAAATAAAAACACTAGAAATGAACAGATAACAAACATACCTGAGCATCTTCTGTCATTGAATCCGCCTCATCTAGGATAATGATCTTAAATGGTGGACAAGGATAACCCCTGAGGCATTGAAGAAAGGGCAAATATATCTCTAAAAATTGGAAATGGAGAATATAAGAACTGAGCATGAGAATAAGAGTTCTCTGGTACAAGAACATACCCTTGACGTTGAGCAGAACCCACAGCCACAGCAGCAAAATCTTTGATCTTTGTCCGAACAACATTGATCCCACGATCATCACTTGCATTGAGCTCCAACACTCTAGACTTGTAGAGTTCAGGTCTGCAAAAAGATTGTGGTTAAAATCAAAGAAAATTTTCAAAGTAACGTGTATAGTAAATAAATCCCTGTTCTTGAATTTGAACTTTCAGTAAAAGGATATAAATAGTGCTGTAGTTCGTATACTTAATCTTTCCAAATAATATCATTTAATTTAAATACCACAAAACCAAAAACCATAAAAGCCACATCTATAGTGATCAAAGTCCAACCTATATAAACTAAATCCTAGTTTGCCCAGAAAGAATATCGCAGGTACTCAACCAATTGAACATTTCCAAAAGAAGAAAAAGCAATTTGGGATAACAGTTTTTAAGAGTTAAAAGCATATATAGAACCACTGTAATTCTAATAAATGATTGAGCGGGGAGGAGGCAAACCCGAAAAGCTGGTGGGCAATGGCGAGAGCAGTGGTGGTTTTTCCGGTGCCCGGTGGACCGTAGAAGAGCATGTGCGGACACTGAAAAATAGAAAAACCCCAATTAATTCAGATGAATAAACTGATGAACAGGAACAAGAGCAGTAGGGTTTTGGAAAATGAAGCTATATATGTTACATTTGAGGTCTCGAGGGTGTTGGTGAGGACCCGAACCACCTCGTCCTGCTGAGCCACATCTTTCACTTGCTTCGGCCGACTGACAAACCCCACAAAAATAAAATTCAAAATCAACAAATTTTTACCCAAATGTGAATATATTGGAGAGAGAGAGAGAGAGAGAGAGAGAGAGAGAGAGAGTGAGTATCATACTATTTTTCGACCCATGGTTGAGAGCTTTGCACCAGTGGCGCCATTGATCCTCTTTTTCTGCAACGCTCCCGCCTGAAAAATACTCAGTAGGGCTTTTGCCTTTCCCGCTTTGGGAGACGGAGGAGAACAACAAACAAAAGTCTTTTAACTTCGAATTTTCTACTTTTTTCTTTTAATATTCACTAAGTAAATAATAACTAAAGCATAACTACTAAACAAAGTAATTAAAAAAGGGAAATCCATATTATGCTACTTAAAGGGTATAGCCGTGCGGCTCTACTTTTAAAATATTCTATTTTTGGGTATAGCCAGTCGGCTATACTTTTAAAAAAACCTATCCCGACGAAAGTTACCTTGCCGATGCAATTTCGTCGGGAGAGGTTAATTTTTTTAAAATAAAAATAAATTTAGTATGTTTCAAGTAATTAATTATTTTATTTTTAGTAATTAAATAATATATTTTGCCTGATTTAATTAGTTATATTAGTACTTATATTTTAATTTTCCTTTAGTTAATTAGAATTAAATATTTTAATTAACTTTATGAATTATATTACTTAATAAATAGTAATTAAAATTTTCAATTTTTTTAAATAAAATATTTAAATACTAATTATTCACTAAGTAAGTAATAACTAAAATATAACTACTAATTAAAGTAATTAAAAAAGAGAAAAATCCATATTATGGTACTTAAAGGGTATAGCCGCTCGGCTGTACTTTTAAGATATAATATTTTTAGAGGATGGCCGAAATATTGTATTTTGGCGTACAGCCGCGCGGCTGTACGGTTAAAATATTCTATTTTGGGGTGTGTTAATATATTATGGTGTATAGCCGCACGGCTATACTATTTATTAAAAAAATTGCATTAGTTTATACTTTATATATATATTAATTTGCTAGTTTCGACAACTACAAAGCAAATATTGAACAGAGAAAAATTTCACAGTAAATCAATTTGGGAGTTCAATTTTTTCTTCTTCTTTTTTGGTGGGAATGTTTGCCTTTGGTCTACCTCATTCTCTCGAGTGCTACTAAATTCTGTTACTGCACACATTATTTGTTATAGAGAATTGCATGCTTTGTCAGAGTGTTCTTGGTAATTACTTCACATTTCAAACAACACTTTACATGAAGAATACTACCACCTAGCTTACTACTATACCCATAAATCTTTGTTTGAAATTGTTGTTATGGTTGGCAAAGAGTTTGCAATATCACAATCTTGCATTTTCGTTCCAAGAAGTAAGAAATAATCTTAGCCTATCACATTCTTTTAGTTAGTAAAATACGAAACGGGAAAAATATGAATAAAATACATACGTGTTTTATTGGGAAATATTTTGACAAATTACAATTGATAAGTTCGGCCACTATGTAATATTTTAATATATATTATTTTTGTTCAATAATATGCGAAAATTATGTGTATAATTGAAAATTTTGTAAAAAATAAGTGTATTAAACATAAAAATTAAGTATATATGTGTACAATACGAGTATTAAACGTGAAAAATTCTAAATTCTTTATATGGGTGATAGCTCTAGAAAAGCAAAAACTCAAAAGAGGACAATAAAGACTCGGATAATGGCTTAATAGTAATGGATAATGCTCTAAACTACCCTTATCGATAAACAAAAATCAAGGAAAAACAATTTAAAAAAACAAAAAGATCACAAAGTATAGTCGCTCGGCTATACTATTTATAAAAAAATATATATTTTTTTAAAATCACAGTAAAGCCGCGCGGCTATACTTTTTTAAAATAATAAAAAACTGTAGTATAGCCATCGGCTGACAGGCGATACTATTTATTTTTAAAAAAGTGGACCTGCCTGGCACTAGTGCCTGCGTCGCCACGTGTTAAAAAGGGTATATCCGTTCGGTTATACTATATTTTTATAATAAAAACTGTAGTATAACCGGGCGGCTATACTATTTTTATGATAAAATTATTATTAAAAAAACCAGCCTGGCACCTAGTGTCCATTTCGCCATGTGTCAAAAATAGTATAGCTGCGCTGCTATACTAGCGTCTATACTCTTTTTATTATAAATGAAAAAAAAACCTGAGTATAGCCACGTAGCGATACTATTTTTTTTTTTTTTTTAAAGGAGGATCCGCTTGGCGCCTAGCGCCTATTTCGTCACGTGTCAAAAAAAATATAGCCGTGCGGCTATACTATTTTTTATATATAATAAAGCTGAGCGGCTATACTCCTTTTATAAAAAATAAACCCCGAGCATAGTGGCGGCTATACTATTTTTTTATTTACTAAAGGACCCGCCTGGTGCCTAGTGCCCGCTTCGCCACGTGACCCTCCCTTTCTATTCTTTGAAGCTGCAAACTAACTTTGCTTGTTTTGCTCCAAGGTTTATGCCTGTACCCATTGTCCCCAATCTGGAGGAAAGTGCCTAGGTTCCAATAAATGCCGTGTGGCTTTGCACAGCCATCAGCATGTTGCTGGGATTGCCCATCTTGAAACTTGATGTGGTGTTCACAGCCATCCTTTCAGTTAGTACAATATGCTGGGTGGGAAGCTACGCTCAGTGGCGGATCCAGGATTCAAAAGTCAAGTAGGCGAGATTTACCTTAAAAACTCGACGGTATGAGTGAATTTTATTCATAAAAATAAAAAGATACACCTAGTCAGGGGGGACATAATGAGCCTTACCCTTAAATATGCATATCTATACATAAATAAAAGCTTAACAAAAAAACAAAGAGTAAATGCAATGCAACACAAAACTAAATTATTTAAATCTAAAACTTTACCCTACGAGGCTTAGAAATCTTCAATTCCTTAATTATATCTTAATTGTCGATATTATTAGTAAACTTTCTTTCAATGTGGAGAATTATGCAATCAGCAAGGAATTCATCAGCTATGGTGCTCCGAAGTCTATTCTTCATACATGAAAAAGCTCGTTCCGTTGTTGCTGTAGAAACATGAAGAGTCAACACCAATTGAATCAACCTGTAAAGCAAATGGTAGTTTTCTGCCAAAGTTGTTTCCGCCAATTGTTGACATAACTGAGGAAGAGTGGTGAGGTCCTTAAAGCAGGGAAGGCAATGCATATCATTTTGAAAATAGCTCAACTCAATTTCTAAAGCTTTCAGGTCACTTGGACTGAAATCAGTAGGATAGAATTTCTCAACAAGTTTATGTAGATGCCCAATATTGAATGATTTGAAGGAATTATGAGGATCCAATGTTGAGCTAAGAATAAGAAGTTCAACTATTTGCTTTGGAAATCTGTCATTTAACTCCCTCAACATGCAATCTATCACATCATTAAATACATCAACGTGATAATAATGTTCAACTGTAATAAAATCTTTTTGTTGACAAGAACGACGTGTGCCAATCATATAACAAAAAACTCATATCAGGAACATCAATACCAAGTTGTTCACAAAATGATACCACGCTCATGAATAAATCATCCCAGCCATGTGCCCTCATATCTTAGAACTGTGATTTTGTGTTTCCAACAAAGTTTAAAGCATTTACAATATCTTGAGTTTTTGTCTGAAACACTTGACAAAGAAAGTTGGTTAATCCCATAATTTTATCCATCAAAAGAAATGAAAACACAAACTCAAAAGACATCATAGCAATATAGTTATTCTCTGCATCACCACGAAATTGTTGGTTAGGTCCATAATCATTGATTTCCTAGAGAAGTATTTTAGTCTCTTTAAATAAACTAATCAAACTTGTAATATAGGCAAAGTGAGATCCCCAACGAGTGGCTCCAGCTCGTTTTAAACTACGACCTTGATTAAGTCCTCTACCTGTCTCAAGTTCCCTAGAATCCAACTACTTTTTGAGTTCAGCTTTTCGAATTAAATTTAACTCATTACGACGATTAGCAGAAGCACTAACAAAATTCACAATGTTTGTCAACATTGAAAAAAAATATTCATACAACTTTCACATGCTTATATTGCTTTTGATTGTTTTTGTTAAAGGAGAAAGTTTGAGTGGGCGGGGATACTGTTTTTGTTAAAGGGAAAATTTTGAGCAGGTTGGGTTTGAGTAGGCAGAAGAAAATTGATTGTATTGGGTAATTTTTGGTTTGGCAAAAAATGGAGTAGGCAATTGCCTACTCTATCCTTAGGGTAGGATCACCCCTGGTGGGTTGGGTTTGAGTAGGCAGAAGAAATTTGATTGTATTGAATATTGGGTAATTTTTGGTTTGGCAAAAAATAGATTAGGCGGCTGCCTACCCTGCCCTTAGGGTAGGACCGCCCCTGGCTACGCTGTGCCGATTTTCGCTAGGCTGGTCATGGAGGAAGACAACTTCAAACCAGGGCCGTTTTATTTGGGGAGAGCAAGAAGGCCAGTTTGCTTGGTGGCCTTCTTGTGGATATGCTATACTTGTTCAATCTTCCTGTTGCCAACTTCTTATCATCTTAGATGGATAACTTTCAACCATGCACCTATTGCTCTCAGTGTTGCTTTGGCATTGATTATGCTTTGGTGGGTTTTGGATGCAAGGAAATGGTACAAAGACCTGTAAGAAACATCGATGCACAAAACAGAAACCATTAAAAAAATGAAAAGCTATACATATTATGTTAAAAAATGGAGAACTTCCTATCTCCTAGAATCTCCAGAATTTTTTTCTTATACAAGCATATTGTGCATGACATTTTTTTTAAGCCAACCACTAAGCCAAGTAAGGTAGGAGTTGTGCATGACATGCTCCTACATCCATGCCACAAAAGTTCCAACCACTATAACCACCTGCTATGTGTGTGCACATGCCGCGCTCAAGCCTCGTTGCTATATGCTTGCACTAGCCTCCTGCCTAGTGCCATGCGATGCCTACGACATGTCTCTGTCTTGCCTTGTCCTGGCACATGGGCCTACGTCCATCACAAGTGCAACCCATAGATGAGAAATTATAGAGTGGTATTGTATACCGCATCTTGGCTTATCCAACGTTTCTGGGCCTAATAGTAGACCAATTAACTTTAATTATCATTTTGTTGTTATGTTAACTCGCAATTGTACGGACCAATTAGTAGTGCAGCAAAACAAGTACAAGGTCGTACCCTCGAGGACTGAGAAGTTAAACTTAGTTATGTGCTTAGATTACCGAATTTAAGAAAGTAGGAAGTTAAGTCTAAAACAGAATTTAAAGTGAGAGTGTTGTGATTATCAAAACAAATGAAGCAAAATGAAATTCCAAACAAAAGCAAAGTAAGTAAATGCAAAAAAGGGTGGTTTTGATGGTTGAAAAACAGATTTGGAGACTAGGGCATTCGATTCACCATAACAATTCAATTTTAGGTTATAAGGATTTAAGTGACAAGTCTAATTCATATTCAAAGATTGATTCTAGCTAAAGTATGATTAAGCCATGGTGTCAGGTCATAACCTTGTATTCATAATTCTCTAATTAGATCCTTGTTGTCGAACCTAAATTTAGCATTAGAAATCCATTAAGCATAGAAGAATGTTTTAAACAACCAAGCATGTATCTAATCCCTGTTATCGAATGTCCATACATACTATTCCTATTCATAGTTCAATTGGAATTAAAGCATATGGTGTCTACTCTTAATTCCAACCAAGATACACAAATCTGAATTGTAGCTAGGCATTCTGATTAGCATGTAAGCAAGTAGGCATAATGAATAAGAACATGAATCATGAATCAAACTTGAAACTTGAAATTTATAAACCTAGAAAATTCATGTTAGGTTACATCGAAGCCCTAGTTATGGATTTAGCCACTCATAATGGGAAGGAAACTTAAATAGAAATGAGAAAAGATAATGAAAGCAATAAGAGTAGAAAAACTTTTTTATGAAGTTCTTGTGGTGTCCAATGCTTCTCCAAGAGCTTCTCCACGTCTAATGCTTCTCCAAGAGCTTCCCCACGTATAGAAGGATGTATGAAGGTTGAGGATGTGATTTGAGATGAGTTTGAGTGAGTGGTGATGGCTGAGAAAGAGGAAATTCGTAGGGAAATTGAAGAGAGGCTTGTTGGGATAATTTTGGTGATTTGGGGATGTTTAGAGCTTTGAGTTGATGGCTGGAGTGTTTGGGGTTGTGAGAGTGTTTGAGGATGATTTCTGAATATATTTGGGGAATGATGGGAGTGTGGAGGATGGAGTGAAGGATGGATGAATTGTAGAAGTGTGAATCCCACAATGTGTGTCTTGAATGTGTTTGGGAAAGTGATGAGAGTGTGGAAGATGGAGTGAAGGATGAAGTGGTTTGTGGGAGTGTGAATCTTAGGATATGGTTTTTGGGAGTGTGAATCCCAGGATGTGTGTGATTTATGGTGTGGAATGGAAATGGTATTTATAAGGAGAATGAAGGAAAATTTTGAATTGCTTTATGCCTCCACTAACGACACTCACTTCACCAACCTTACCTAACACACAAATGCAATAGAATTCTAAATTGATTTGGTTGTTGCACATCACTAACAAATCCCACCAGATTCCATAGCTCATCATAACCAAGCAACAATCAGCTCATCCTTAGGTCATCATGACTAGCAACTTTATAGGCTCACGAATTAGGCTTCCCTTAAGCAACTGATGACTTTGAGTAGTCCATCTTGAAGTTCAGAATGTCATCTTTCCAACCACATGTCATTTAGGCCAATCCAAAGTCAGAGGAATAAGTTAAGGCTGAAACAAATTTGTAACTCAGTTTGCACGTTTTTGCACCATTTAGCATCTTTTCCTATCCAAAGTCACTATTGCTACCTAAAGCTCAATGAGCTCAATGATAAACAAAAAGAGAGATTAAAAGCACAAGTTTAACTAAAAAAACATAACAAAATCATAAGCTAGAAAGGTACAAAATGATATACAATTATGAACTAATCATATTCCCCTACAGGTCCTGCTAAAATGAAGAGACATATTATGGAAATATCTAGGTTGATCTTGTTGTGAACAACTTTAATTATCATCTCCAGGACCTGAGACCATAAGGCATAGTTGCTTTCAGTTAGAGTGACGCCGATAGGGAACAGGGAGTTGTCACTCTGAATAGTAACGATTTGAGGAGTAGAGGTGGAAGAGCCTTCTATGTGTGAGAGCGAGAGGTCGCCCATTGCAGCGGAAGGATTTGAGGATAAGATAAAGGTATGGGTTTTGATAAGAGGATTTTGATATGAGTGTATAAGATTTGGAGGTAAGGAATTTGGATTGGAGAAAAGGAATTTGGATTTAAGGAATTTGATTTAGGGTTTGGGTTTGAATTTGAGGGTAAGATTTAAGGGTTTAGAGACAACCTAAGATCAATTGTTCTGATACCATGCTAAAATATGAATATGGTTTGGATACTTTAGGTTAATTGTATTATTTTCCATAAGGATGTATATATGATCAGTGCATAATTGCATATCATTTTATACCTTTCTAGCTTACGATTTCGTTATGTTTTTGAGTTAAACTGGTGCTTTTAATCTCTTTTGTATTTGTTTCAGTGTATTAAGCTTTGTGAGTCATTTAATGCATTTTGGAGTTAAGTTAGCTCAAAACTGTGTCTGCAGGTCAGTTAACTTCACAGATTGGACTGTACGTGCTCAGGAAGAACCAGCAAATGAGCCATACATAATTGGAAAGATGTGGAAGTCTAGTTTCTGGATCATTTTACAGTTCATGATTCCGAGTCTTTTAGAGGAAGTTATGCAAGTTTTGGCAACTTCAGATGAAATTCGGCAGCATTTGCATTACTGTGCCAAAAATGATATTTGAAGGCCTTTCTGATTTTTCCTTGAGTTGAACTACATATGGTTGGAAAGATAAGATAAAGAGCTTCAAGATCCATATTTGCCCAGATTTTTCAGAATGGAGGAACAAGCCCATAATGAGCCTACAAGCTGACTGCAGTGCATTGTCATGCAGGACATATGCATGAGCTAATTGTTTCTTGTGGAGAAGTTAGGTAAAGTTGGTGAAGTGGGTGTTGTAGGTAGAAGCAATAATCAAATCAGATTTTTACTTTCCTTGGGCCTATAAATAGTGAAATTCTCCAAGCTTACAAATACACCCCAAAGGGGGACCGAGCTCTCAAACATCTCTTTAGAGCTTCTCTTCCTTCTCTCCCTCAAATTATCTTAGTTTTTATTTTAAGTTCTCAATTGTTGTAACAAAACCCTTTGGCTAAATTTTCCTTTATGTTTTTCTTAGTTGTACTTTATTTTTCTTTGTAATATAATTTCTTATTTTAAGTTTTCAAGTTCGATTAGTTTTCAAGTTTTAATTATGGTTCTTGTTTTTATTCATTATGCTTATAAGTTAATATGCTTGTTTGAATGATTGATCACCGTTAAAACTTGTATGTTAACTATCTTGGTTAAAATTAAGAGTAGACACCATGTGTTTTAACTCGAATTGAGCTATGAATAGGAAGAGTATGTATGGACATTCGACAACAAGGATTAGATACATGCTTGGTTGTTTAAAACATTCTTCTATGTTTAATGGATTTCTAATGCTTAATTTAGGTTAGAAAATAAAGGATTAAAGGGAAGTGAACTAAGAGAGAAGAGGCCAATAAGCCATTAATGTTGATGTGAGCCTTCCTAATTAATCAAGAAGATTTATTTCTTTGATTAATTAAGATTTTACTTTCTTATTTTATATAATTGACATATCTTTGTATAATTAGAAGAATAATTAGGAGATATTCTCCTAATTGAATACTGTATCTATTTTCTTGTAAAGCACTCATGTAAACTCCTATATATTGTTGTTGTCGGATTCAACTACACCAAAATTGATTCAACTGCATCCTCAACTTATGATACTCGCAAGTGCACGAGCCATTCGGTAATATAGCATATGTAAGTGCAAGGTCTATCCCACGAGGATTGATGATAGATTGATTTAATTCGATTCCCTATACAAAATAGAAACTAAGAAAGAAAAATAAAACAAGAAAGAAAGAAAAGAAATAACTCAAGCAAATCAGTTAACAAGTTCAATTCAGATTCACAGATTGATTCTAGCTAAAGTAGCCATGGTATCTGGTCCTAATCTTGTACTCCTAAAATTATATTGTTTATATCGTCTATATTTCCACTTAAATTATCAAAGAATTTTTTGTTAAAAAAATAGTATGATTTGATGTTATCTGAAATAGCACCAAACACAATATAACTTAGTCAGACTATATATCCAGAACAGAACCAAACGCCTTATAATATTATGGATTAGTAGTCAGTTTTCTCAAGAACAGATTAATACTATCCGACAAAAATTAGTTAGCACAGTCCGACGTACCAAACGAGCCTAGTATTACCTTATTACAAGATTTGTGTTAGGATTTTTCTAGAATTCTTGCAACAATTATGTCTTAAAGCTGATCTTACTGACTTTGTCAAAGTTAGTGGACATTTCTTGAGTTTTTTACTTTTTTTTTTTTCTAGATTTTTCTAAATTCTTCAAGATAAACGTGCATTAAATTTAACATAAATTATCCAAAAGAGAATATGAACCACTTGCCCACACATGATTAATTATTTCCTAGTTAAGATGTTAAACCAACATCTAAGTATCACATCACATCACATCACATCACATCAATATGCATTATTGGTAGTTGAACTCAAAATAAATTTAATTGATATATATATATATATATATGGAGCTTCAGTTTAGGGATCCTTCAAATAAACTTATTTGAGGGACACACTTGTAGGGCTCACTCCGTATGTATTTCACTAATCTAGACCATCTATTTTGTAGATACTCATTCAAAGATCATCTTTACAAAAAACAACTTGAATCCGATATCATTTGATCACTCAATTGAATTATTGAAATTTTAGTACTTTCTTGAAGCACCTTGTTCATTGATTTTGTAAGACACAATTGGATATCGAAATGGTTTCTGATTTGTCTAATTTTTGGCAAGGATGATTTATAATTGAAGACCTAAAAAATAGATGGTTTGGATTGTTGAAAAAAAATTCGTAGGGCACCCTAAAAGGTGTCCCTCAATAGAAGGGGATATATGTATATATAAATTTTTCTATTTAAACCCCACACATCTCTATACACACCTAGCAGAAAAAATAAAAAATAAAAGAGTTTTTTTATTTAAACCCCACACTTTTCTTTGTTCACTCCAATACTTAAATAATTAAATTCTTAAGTTTTATTTTTGTGTAAAAATATAATTTTTAACTTTGGATATTTATTTTATTGTTCTTTAGGCTAGATGGAGGAAGAACAGAGAGCTTAATAAACGGATCTCCTAAAAATAAAGTGAGTGAAATGCACTATTGATATGATAGAAAATAATACTCTACTATACGTAGATGATATTGATTAGTGAAGGAATTAAACACTTTATTACATTGAAACACAACAAGTTAAGTATTTAAAGAGGTAGGCTCCTCAACGTTTTACCTGTTTAAAAGAGAAGAGTAATATGGTAATAGGGTGTAGATGAGTTTGTGTTTTTCTAAAACTATGAAGAGTGATGGGGTGTGTGAGGTGTGTGTATAGATGTGCTAGGGTTAAGTATTAAGTTGGAGGACTTTTTTGTCTTTTTATATAATAATAAAACTTAAGAGCTTAATAATATAAGTATTGAGATGAATAAAGAGAAGTGTGGGGTTTAAATAGAAAATATATATATATATATATATATATATATATATATATATCAAGCATCCACTTGGTTTCAAGGTAAGAGGTTCCTTTGATGTTCATAATGCTCCAAATCCAAGTTCCTTCTCTACCTCTCTTTACTTCTTTGGTCATCCTAGTTACCCTAATTATATGTTGGAAGAGATTTAAATCCCTTACAGTTAGAGCACCAATTCTTAGGCTGCCTCCAGGGCCATGGAAGCTACCTCTGATTGGAAACTTGCACAATTTGACTGGCTCTTTACGTCACAGCCTAAGAGACTTAGCCAAGAAACATGGACCCATCATGCACCTCAAGCTGGGGCAAGTATCAGCCATTGTCATTTCATCACCAGAATTAGCCAAACAAGTCTTGAAGACTCATGAGACTGCAGCTTTCTCACAAAGGCCTACTGTTCTTGCCGTTGAAGTTTTGTTCTATAATTTCTCAGGCATCATCTTTAGCTCTTGTAATGAGTATTGGAGGCAGATGAGGAAGATTTGTGTTTTGGAGCTTCTAAGCGCGAAGCGTGTGCAGTCATTTTCATCGATAAGAGAAGAAGAGGCATGGAACCTTGTTGAATCAATTAGCTTGTCACAGGGCCAACCCATCACCCTCAGTGAGATGATTTTCTCCATGCAAGTCAGCATCATTGCCCGTTCAGCCTTGGGAAAAAAATGCAAATACCAACAAGAGTTTGGATCATTGATTAAGGAGGCATTCATCCTTGGAGAAGTCCTCTCTTTGCCTGATTTGTTCCCTTCCCTCAAATTCCTCCGTCACATCACAAGGACGAAGCCTGCACTGGAGAAGATACACCGGAAGATTGACAGAATTCTTGATGAAATCATTGATGATCATCATGAGTTGAAAAGAGTAAAGACCAATATTGTTGCACCTAGCACCACCAGCAATGATGAAGTATTGCAGGAAGGTCTAGTTCATGTGCTTCTACAACTTCAGGAGTCTGGTGGCCTCCAATTTGATCTCACCACCAACCACATAAAAGCTGTCATCCTGGTATAAGTTATATGAATTGCTTAATTTGTCGATGATTTATCTAGTAACATCCTCTTTCCTGACAAATGTTTATGTTGTGAGACTGAATCTAAATCACACACGTTCTGACAAGAATTAATGTGATCTCTTTCGTGATCCCTTTTAAGAAGGGGACTATATGTACATAACTAAACAAACCTTTTACAGGACATGTACTTGGCAGGAGCTGAGACTTCAGCAACAACCACAGAATGGGCAATATCAGAACTTGTGAAAAATCCAACAGCAATGGAGAAAGCACAAGCTGAGGTACGGCACCTGCTTGCAGGAAAGAGGAAAAATATTTTAGAGGAAGACATTAAGAAACTAGACTACTTGAAGTTAGTCATAAAAGAAACTCTACGGCTACACCCTCCAGCTCCCTTAATTCCAAGAGAAGCAACTCAAAGAATCAAAATTGGTGGATATGATATACCTACAGAAGCCAAAGTTCTGATCAATGCTTGGGAAATTGGGAGAGACCCAAGACACTGGGACAATGCTGATTGCTTTCTTCCAGAAAGGTTTCAAGGTTCATCCATCGATTTTCGAGGGACCAACTTCGAATTAATTCCATTTGGGGCTGGTAAGAGAATATGTCCAGGCATCTCATTTGGAATTGCATCGGTTGAGCTTGCACTTTCTCAACTGCTCTACTACTTCAACTGGAAACTCCCCAGTGGGAAAAAGGTAGAAGAGCTTGACATGACTGAGTCTTTGGGAATGACCTCTAGGAGGAGGAATGACTTGTATGTTATTGCCACTCCCTTTGTTCCGTCGTATTGAACATCGTGAATTATGGCATATATAGGTCTCTTGCCTGACAGTTCAGCAAAATAAAGCAAGCATATTGTGCATTTAGACCATACATTCAAATAAGAATCTGTGAATCTGTGCTACATATCAATAGTGCGAATTTTCAGTTTGGAAATAATATTAATGCTTTATATTATGTTGCCTGACTATGAATTCAGTGAATAAAGTGGTTTACTAGATTGACAAGCTAACAACATATATTATATATATGCCAAACTGTCTAGCTAGAGAACTTCCCCATATATATGTATCTATTTCGGTGGCCGAAGTTGTTGTACAACAATGGAAGGGCCATGACAAGGTTTGGCTTGGCCGGAGTTCGATACTTACAGATGACAGCCCCCTATATATTAATTCAAAGTATTAAAATTTTGCTTGTAAAAAGGATAAAGATCCTTATGTGTATGTGGAATAAATAAATTTATGAATGAAATATACACATAAATAAATTTATAAATTTATGAATAGAGTTATTTGTGATTCATTAGTTAGCACTGAGAAAAACCACCTCATTAGAATGGGAGGTATCATTCCCCAATATCGCTTGTATAAATAAAATAATTGAAGAAATAACTCTAGCCCAACAGGCTAAATTGGTCTTTTCAGGTAAGTCCATGACTATGGACAAGCTAAATGAAAGTAAAACCAAACAACAGATTACACAATGCCACTGGACTGAGTCTGTTCATGTTTACAAGATGGTCCCTCCAGAAACAATCAAGGGTTTTCACCAGAACTGCTCTCTGTTTTCAGATGAAATTTTAGTTAAGAAAAAAAATTAATTGTTAAAAGGAACACTATAAAAACAGGTAAGGTGCTGGTAGTTCTACTAAATAACAAATGAGCATAATAACTACTGATAAGAAAATCTATAAGCAAAACGATTATTCTACTTCTAAACTTAAACCTACAAAAGTGGAATTTCTACCTGGAATCAAAGTAAATAATACCATTACTTCTAAACTTAAGCGGGTGTCATATTTACGTAATCATAGAGCAACAAATATTCCAAGTTATGAGTGCAGGTAATGTTTTTTTTTTCTTCTTAAAGGCAATACAATCATAAGTTAATAAATCCATGTTAGCATTCATCACCTATCGTAGATATGCAAAAAATAAATCTCGAAGTATGAAACAGTTAAAAAATCTCCAAGATTTTCGAAGGAGGTGGCTTGTCAAATCAAAGATTTTCTGAGAAATTTAGAAGGTAGTGATATTCCATTGCAAAAAATTAATTCACCGGGCCTTACATGAGACATGGCTGGCCAAGGAAACGAATCAAATCTGTCTATAATTAGACCTCCCAACCCAACCGAGTGCACTATCCACAACAGCAATGATCAGATGCATGCCTACCAAAGATCTCTGGCCCCCCAACTCTGTGGCCATAAACTGGAGGCTGGAAAGCTTGAAACTTTATGAACCAAAAACCTCAGCCGCCCAAAATACCGTAAAATGCAAACTTTGTTTCACCTATTTCGCCTGCCGACACTTCAAATTTGTCTAAAAACACGTGTGCATGGACACACACATACACACTCCATTATTTGCAGATTGTGTAGAGAGAGAGAGAGAGAGAGAGAGAGAGAGAGAGAGAGTATTTATCAAATAGATAAAAGCTGAATCTATATATATAAAGCAAAAGGCAAAGAATGGTGAAATATTCAAAATACCAGTAAATGCCCTTGGTTAATTCATATTTTTTCATATTAAAAAAATTAAAATTAAAAACAAAATAAGATAATAGGTCCTACTTTTAAGGAACATAACTACTCATGTCATCTTTTCTTAATTCTAAAAATAAAATAAAAAGAAAAAAGAAAAAAAAAACCAATTGGCACATGTGTGAGCATTTGCTAAGGGGCTAATATATACATAAAGGAATTATTATTTTCAGATAAATTAATTACAAATGATGCTTGCTTTGCATGTCTCACTAGCTACCAAGAAGGAATCTACAAACCAAAGGCATCAGAAACTCATCATCCTTAGACTCCAATCTACCTTCTTGGATTCTAAAACACAATAATCAATGACAACCTAATATTCTTCCCACTTATGGTGAACAAACAATTCAACACCTGTGGAAAATAAAAATAAAAAATAAAAAATTGAGGAAATAACATTTGGAAATGTGGTATGGGAGGTGCTTGACAAACAAAGTTCCTATCTTGTACCAAGAAGGAATCTATAAGATATTATTTTTAATGTAAACCCTATACTGTTAAATATTCTATGTTGGAGTTTAGCCGCCCGGCGATACCTGTAAAATATTTTATTTTGGGTCTAGCCTCCCGGCTATACTATTAAAATATTATTATTATGGAGTATAGCCGCGCGACTATATGTTTAGAATATTATATTTATGGCGCATAGCCGCTCGGCTATACTATTTATTTTATAATAAAAAATTTGACCCTTGTAGTTGCATTAGTTTATACTTTGTAGATATTAATTTGCTAGTTTCGACATCTCCAAAATAAATATTGAAGAGAGAGAAATTTTACAGTAAATCAATTTGAGAATTCAATTTTTTGTTCTTCTTTTTTTGTGGGAATGCTTGCCATTGGTCTACGTCGTTCTCTCGAATGCTACTAAATTCTATTACTACACACATTATTTGTTGTAGAGAATTGCATGCTTTGTCAGAGTGTTCTTGGTAATTGCTTCACATATCAAACAATACTTTACATAAAGAATACTACCACCCCGCTTACTACTATACCTATAAATCTTTATTTGAAATTGTTGTTATGGTTGGCAAAGAGTTTGCAAAATCACCATCTTGCATTTTTGTTACAACAAGTAAGAAATAATCTTAGCATCTCACATTCTTTTAGTTAGTAAAATATAGAAAGGGAAAAATATGAATAAAATACATACGTGTTTTATTTGACAATATTTTGGCAAATTACAACTAATAAGTTCGGCGACTATCTAATATTTTAATATGATTTATTTAATATATATTATTTTTATTCAATAAAATGCTAAAATTATGTGTATAATACCTAAATTTTGTGTGTATAATTGAAAATTTTATAAAAAACAAGTGTATTAAACATAAAAAATACCTATGTACATTTATAATATGAGTATTAAAGGTATTAAACATGAAAATTTTAAATTCTTTATACGGGTATAGCTCTGGAAAAGCAAAAACTCAAAAGGGGACAATAGATACTCAAAAAAGGTGGACCCCCTAGGGCTAGCGCCAACTTCACAATATGTGAAATATAAAAACCGAAGTATAGCCGCACGGCTAGACTATTTTTATTATAAAATAATTGGCGTATAGCCGTGCGGCTATACTATTTATTGAAAAAAAATTGGACCCGCTTGGTGCCTAGCATCCATTTCGCCACGTATCAAAAATAATATAGCCGCGCATCTATACACTTTTTATTATTAAAAAAACCTTGAGTACAGCCGCGCGGCAATACTATTTTTTTTTTAACGGACGACCCACCTGGCGCCTAGCCCATTTCGTCGCGGCTATATGCTTGCACTAGCTGCCTGCCTAGTGCCATGCCATGCCTACATCATGTCTCCGTCTTGCCTTGTCTTGGCACATGGGCGTGCATCCATCACAAGTGTAACCTATAGAGGAGAAATTATAGAGTGGTATTGTATACCGCATCTGGGCTTATCCAACGTTTTTGGGCCTAACAGTAGACCAATTAACTTTAATTATCATTTCCCTACAAGTCCTGCTAAAATGAAGAGACAGATTATGGAAATATCTAGGTTGATCATGTTGTGAACAACTTTAATTATAATCTCCACGACCTGAGACCATAAGGCATAGTTGGATTCAGTCAAGGTGATGTCGGTAGGTAACGGGGAGTTGTCACTATGAATAGTAACGATTTGAGGAGTATAGGTGGAAAAGCCGTCTGTGTGTGAGAGTGAGAGGTTGCAGCAGAAGGATTTGAGGAAAGATGGTTTTGATAAGAGGATTTTGATATGAGTGTATAAGATTTGGAGGTAAGGAATTTGGATTGGAGAGAAGGAATTTGGATTTGAGGAATTTGATTTAGGGTTTGAGTTTGAATTTGAGGGTTTAGAGACAACGTAGGATCGATTACTCTAATACCATGCTAAAATATGAATATAGTTTGAATACTTTAAGTTAATTGTATTTTTCTCCATAAGGAGGTATATATAGGAGTTTACATGAGTGCTTTACAAGGAAATAGATACAGTATTCAATTAGGATAATATCTCCTAATTATACAAGGATATGTCAACTACATAAAATAAGAAAGTAAACCCCCTAATTTTGGAAGGCTCACATCAACATCAATGGCTTATTTTATTGGCCTAATTACTTATACAAGAGGGCTCGCCACCTATTTATAGGTATAGGCTTTATAGAGGACTAGGCTTAACGGCCTTCTACAACTAGAAAATGTTTACTAGGCTTGTTGGCCTCCTTCCTTTTACTGGCTTATTGGCCTCTTCTTTCTTAGTTTACTTATACAAGAGGGCTCAACACCTATTTATAGGTATAGGCTGCCACCATTGTCCAAGTCCACCGACTTGGCTTTCTTCTCATAACCACTAGTTTACAATATAATAGTATTACCTTATTACAAGATTTTTATTAGGATTTTTCTAAAATGCCTACAACAATTATGTTTTAAAGCTTGATCTTGCCAACTTTGCCAAAGTTAGTAGACATTTATTGAGTTTTCTACTTTTTTCTAGATTTGTTTAAATTTCTCAAGATAAGTGTGCATTAAATGTTCACCAAAAAAAAAGTGCATTAAATTTAGGGCTTGTCCAATATAGGTCCCCACAATTTCTATTTCCTAGACATATACCCATCATTCTATAAATCTATGTGTAAAACCCAATTTCAAATTTAAATGACCAGTAGGATATAAGAGTTCGTAGTATTCCTATGTTTTTACATCCTTGCCATCAGACTTCATATTTTATTTATAATTTATTCCAAGCATTTCATTAACTGACATAATTGTAATTAAAACTCCCTGTTAATAGCATATCAATCACCCAATTTCTTTTGGTTGCCATTCCCTCTAACATATGGCCCCTTAAAATTGCAAATAAAAAAAATATGTAAATTACATATCCAATAATGTACATATGAAAAATATAAATATAAATATATACGTATAAAAATATAGGTATATTATTTACCCAAAAAAATAACAAAAATAGGTCAATTACTTTGTAATTGAAATTTCCGTACATTTTTCATAAAATAAAATATGTACACAATAATTTATAGAAAATGGGTACGTTGTATAATTGAAATTTATACACATTTTTTTATAAATTAAAAATAGGTACATTACTTAGAAGAAAAAAATAAGTTCATTATACTAGGTAAATTGTTTGACTAGGTAGACATTATTAGAGAAAAAAAAAAGGTACATTATTTAGAGAAAAAAAAATAGGTTCATTGTACCAGGTAAATTGTTTAGGGGAAAAAATAGGTACATTATTTTGAGAGAAAAAATAGGCTCATTTAAAAAATAATTGTTTTCATAAAACAAACAATAAAAAGATGATCAAATTATTTTTTATAAAACAAGTAATAAAGAAAAAAAAATAGGTACAATATTTGGAGAAAAAATAGGTTCATTAAAAAAAATATTTTAAAAACAAAACAATAAATAGATTATCAAATTATTTTTCAACATAATTAGAATGTACACTATTATTCATAAAACTATAATAAAAAAGAATACTAGTCGTAAATTCATAAAAAGAAAACAACATTAATTCCTAAATTTAATATTGAATCTATATATATAAAGCAAAAGGCAGAGAATGGTGAAACATTCAAAATACCAGAAAATGTCCTTGGTTAATGCAAACATTAAGAATTCAAATTATTAATTAAATGAAGATAATATGATAAATTCACACTTTTTCATATTTAAAAAAATTAAAAGAAAAAAAAAAGCAGATAATGGATCCTATTTTTATGAAACACAACTACCCATTATCTTTTTTAATTCTAAAATAAATTTACTTATTTTTTTAAAAAAACATCTCGCAAGCGCGGAAGCGCGTGCAGAGAGGCTAGTTTAAATTATTAATACTTTAAATAGATTACTAGTCATAATTCATAGAAGGAAAACACCATTAATTCAAAATATATTACTAATACTTTAATGCGGAATTTAATATTTAATTTCAAAATAAGTTTCTAAATTAGTTCCTACATCCATTACAACTATCTGGAAATATTTTCAAATTCAATGGGTGTCATTAGTTACACCCCCCCATAACATATTAACTTATAAATAACGGTGGTTTTGGAATCTGAAAAATACAATAAATCAGATTTTAAGTTATATTAGGTAACTTGCTTAGTTGGATCCTAATCATCAGGTATTATTTGAAAAAATTGGGTATTTTACATAGAAAACTAAAAGAAAGGGTTGTAGGTGATTTAAAATGAATTTTATGGGTCTAAGCTCAATTTACTATTAAATTTAACATAAATTATAAGACAGAGAATCTGAACCACTTGACCCTGGAGGCAAAGTACGTAGGAACTTTGAGCAAGAAAAAGTCATATATATAAAGATAAAATACAAACTCATTTTCCACACATTATTAATTACTAGCCTCTCCATAAGCGCTTTCGCATCTGTGAGAGGCTTTTTAAAAAAAAAAAATTTATTTTAGAATTAAAAAAGATAATGAGTAATTATGTTCCATAAAAATATGATCTATTATCTTATTTTAATTTTAATTTTAATTTTTTTAATATGAAAAAGTGTGAATTTACCATATTATCCTTATTTAATTAATAATTTCAATTCTTAATGTTTGCATTAACAAAGGGTATTTTCTGGTATTTTGAATGTTTCACCATTCTCTGTCTTTTGCTTTATATATATAGATTTCCTAATAAGACGTTATACCAACATGTATTATTTCCTAATTGGTAGTTGAATCAAAATAAATTTTTATTTATTCCAACAACTAAATAAATTTTAACTGCAAAAAAGGAACAAGTACTTCAATTGAGTCAATAGAGCCCCCTTTATAGCTAAGCATATATATATATATATATATATATATCAAGCATCCATTGGTTTCAAGGTAAGGGGTTCCCTTGATGTTCATAATGCTCCAAATCCAAGTTCCTTCTCTGCCTCTCTTTACTTCTTTGGTCATCCTAGTTACCCTAATTATACGTTGGAAGAGATTTAAATCCCCTACAGTTAGAGCACCAATTCTTAGGCTGCCTCCAGGGCCATGGAAGCTACCTCTGATTGGAAACTTGCACAATTTGACTGGCTCTTTACGTCACAGCCTAAGAGATTTGGCCAAGAAACATGGACCCATCATGCACCTCAAGCTGGGGCAAGTATCAGCCATTGCCATTTCATCACCAGAATTAGCCAAACAAGTCTTGAAGACTCATGAGACTGCAGCTTTCTCACAAAGGCCTACTGTTCTTGCCGTTGAAGTTTTGTCCTATCATTTCTTAGGCATCATCACTAGCCCTTATAATGAGTATTGGAGGCAGATGAGGAAGATTTGTGTTTTGGAGCTTCTAAGCGCGAAGCGTGTGCAGTCATTTTCATCGATAAGAGAAGAAGAGGCATGGAACCTTGTTGAATCAATTAGCTTGTCACAGGGACAACCTATCAACCTCAGCGAGATGATTTTCTCCATGCAAGACAGCATCATTGCCCGTTCAGCCTTGGGAAAAAAATGCAAATACCAACAAGAGTTTAGATCATTGATTAAGGAGGCAATCATCCTTGGAGAAGGCTTTTCTTTGCCTGATTTGTTCCCTTCCCTCAAATTCCTCCGTCACATCACAAGGACGAAGCCTGCACTGGAGAAGATACACCGGAAGATTGACATAATTCTTGATGAAATCATTGATGATCATCATGAGTTGAAAACAGTAAAGACCAATACTGTTGCATCTATCACCACTAGAACTGATGAAGTATTGGGTCTAGTTCATGTGCTTCTACAACTTCAGGAGTCTGGTGGCCTCCAATTTGATCTCACCACCAACCACATAAAAGCTGTCATCCTGGTACAAGTTATATGAATTCCTTAATTTGTCGATGATTTAATTATCTAGTAACATCCTCTTGCCCGACATATGTTTATGTTGTGAGACTATGAATCTAAATCACACACGTTCTGACAAGAATTAATGTGATTTCTTTCGTGATCCCTTTTAAGAAGGGAACTATATATTCATAACTAGACAAACCTTTCACAGGACATGTACTTGGCAGGAGCTGAGACTTCAGCAACAACCACAGAATGGGCAATAACCGAACTTGTGAAAAATCCAAGAGCAATGGATAAAGCACAAGCTGAGGTACGGCACCTTCTTGCAGGAAAGAGGAAAAATATTCAAGAGGAAGATATTAAGAAACTAGACTACTTGAAGTTAGTCATAAAAGAAACTCTACGGCTACACCCTCCAGCTCCCTTAATTCCAAGAGAAGCAACTCAAAGAATCAAAATTGGAGGATATGATATACCAACAGAAGCCAAAGTTCTGATCAATGCTTGGGCAATTGGGAGAGACCCAAAACACTGGGACAATGCTGATTGCTTTCTACCTGAAAGGTTTCAAGGGTCATCTATCGATTTTCGAGGGACCAACTTCGAATTAATTCCATTTGGGGCTGGTAAGAGAATATGTCCAGGCATCTCATTTGGAATTGCATCGGTTGAGCTTGCACTTTCTCAACTGCTCTACTACTTCAACTGGAAACTCCCCAGTGGGAAAAAGGTAGAAGAGCTTGACATGACTGAGTCTTTGGGAATGACCCCTAGGAGGAGGAATGACTTGTTTGTTATCGCCACTCCCTTCGTTCCGTCGTAAATGAACATCGTGAATTATGGCATATATAGGTCTCTTGCCTGACAGTTCAGCAAAATAAAGCAAGCATATTGTGCATTTAGACCATACATTCAAATAAGAATCAACTAAGTAATCAATAGTGCGAATTTTCAGTTTGGAAATAATATTAATGCTTTATATTATGTTGCCCGACTATGAATCTGTGCTACATATTTGTACAAAATTTCAGTGAATAAAGTGGTTTACTAGATTGACAAGCTAACAACATATATTATATGCCAAACTGTCTAGCTAGAGAACTTCCCCATATATATGTATCTATTTCGGTGGCCGAAGTTGTTGTACAACAATGGAAGGGCCATGACAAGGTTTGGCTTGGCCGGAGTTCGATACTTACAGATGACAGCCCCCTATATATTAATTCAAAGTATTAAAATTTTGCTTGTAAAAAGGATAAAGATCCTTATGTGTATGTGGAATAAATAAATTTATGAATGAAATATACACATAAATAAATTTATAAATTTATGAATAGAGTTATTTGTGATTCATTAGTTAGCACTAAGCAAAACCACCTCATCAGAATGGGAGGTATCGGAAAGAATTTAGATTCTCATTTCATAATATCACTTGTATAAATAAAATAATTGAAGAAATAACTCTAGCCCAACGGGCTAAATTGGTCTTTTCAGGTTAGTCCATGACTATGGACAAGCTATATGAAAGTAAAACCAACAACAGATTACACAATACCGCTGAACTGAGTCTGTTCATGTTTACAAGATGGTCCCTCCAGAAACAATCAAGGGTTTTCACCAGAACTGCTCTCTGTTTTCAGATGAAATTTTAGTTAAGAAAAAAAGTTAATTGTTAAAAGGATCACTATAAAAACAGGTAAGGTGCTGATAGTTCTACTAAAGAACAAATGAGCATAATATGGTAAAACATTCAAAATACCAGAAAATGTCTTGGTTAATACGAATATCAAGAATTGAAATTATTAATTAAAAGAGAATAATATGGTAAATTCACATTTTTTTTCATATTAAAAAAATTTTAAATTAAAAAAAAAATCAAATAACACAACTACCCATTATCTTTTTTAATTCTAAAATAAATTAAAAAATTTTATTAAAAAAACCCCTCATAGGCGCAGAAGCGTGTGCGGAGAGGCTAGTAACTACTGATAAGAAAATCCGTAAGCAAAACGATTATTCTACTTCAAAACTTAAACCTAGAAAACTGGAATTTCTACCTGGAATCAAAGTAAATAATACCCAAGGGTTTCAGAGCTATTTTTTTTTTTTGGGGGTCAACAGTGATGTTTGCTGTTTTGTATATAAAATGCACTTGCAAGTTGCAACTGATTTTTTGGAATATGATTATGGAATTCAAATGACTTATTTGTTCTCTGATCAACAAGAAAAGGAAAACCTAAGTGCAGTCTAACCCTTTATGCTTGTGGGGACTTCCCAAATTGGGTTTATAATCAGTACCCAAGCCCCAAAATGGATAAATAAATAAAATAAAAAAAGATTCCAATGGGTATGTGTCCTTCTCATCTGTAACTCCAAGCGAGTTCGGATTCAGGTTGTAATGTTTGTCCTATTTGTTTATGTTTTTTAGAGTTTATGTCAAGAACCTCCATTTGGGACTGTGTTCTTCCTGTATGTATTATGAGTTTTTGCTTTGCTTTCGATGAATCCTACTGTTTCCAAAAAAAACTATGAAAAATAAACAATGGGAAACACCTATAAAAATAAGTTGGGTATGGGCCTGATAGACGTTCGTGTACATGAAATTTCACTCTTTTGTTTTCTTCTCAATAATAAAAGTGAATGATAAGAAGAAAAAATAAGTAGAAGAAAATTACTTTTATTGCAAGAAGGAAGGCCTGGTCACACCTTGGAAGAGCAGGAAGTAGAAGTGTACTCCTTGAGCAGATAACAGACTCCTGACAGAAGCTGTGAGCAGGAGGAATGCTAGAGCAAGCTCTTTCCTATATATCTTGTTAGCTTTCTTAATCGGCTTAAGAGCTACTTCTTTCTGCTCCATAATTCGGTTCAACTCAGAAAGCTCACTCTCAGAAGCTCCTCTGTGGACCTGCAATTGGTTACCATCTTTGATTCCCTTTCAGCAGCAGCCAGTAAGTCAGATTCTGATGATGACCTGCCAGTTTTCTTGGTGATGATAACCCACTCATAAGAGCTACCCAACTGGAACAATCCAGAGACCATTGCGTTGAAATTTGATGATGACCTGACATAGTGTTCTCAAAAAGCAGTAAGGAACAATGAAAGGGAATGATTTGGGGTATGGAAGAATGTTGAGAAATGACATGAAAACAGGCACGTAACAGATGACCGAAATATTCGCGCGGCTATACTTTTCAAATTTTCTATTTTTGGGGTATAGCCAGGCCGGCTATACGGTTAAAATATTATATTTATGGTGTATAGCCCCGCGGTTATACTGTTAATTATAGCCTATAGCGTTAATTATAGCCGCGCGGCTATACCTATAAGATATTTATATTAACGTATAGCCGATATTATATTTTGGAGTATAGCCGCGCGGCTATTCATTTAAAATCTTTTATTTTGAGGTATAGCCTCCCGGCTATACTGTTAAAATATTATATTTAATATAAAAAATAAAAAATAAAGGCCACAAAATAATTTAAAATAATTATTTATTATTTATTAAGTATTTTATGAAATAAGTAACATATCTAAATAATCAATAAAGAATTAATAATTAAACCAGCCATTCCACATCCTTTGCAAATTGCAACTCTATCTCCTCTCATGTGTCCCGACATCGCTCAACGGCATCGTTAACTAAGCTAGTAGTCCGGTTGGATACTGACCCGGAGCCTGAGCCTCAACTTCTGCAAGAGTCGGAGCCTCCTCCCCTCACTTTCTTTAGGAGCCGGAGCATCTTCCCCTTCACCTTCTTTAGGAGTCAAAGGCTCACTCTCCACCCCCTGTACAAGTTGGTAACCGTCCTTCAGGATGGAGCAAGCAGCCTCTATTTCCTCCATGTTATTCATATACGAATTGTTGGCCATGAACTGTGACAAAAATACTCATTAAATTTACATACAATATCTCAAAATGAAACCATATTTAAGTAAGAAATAGGTGATAGCTAGGAATGGATATGTTGCTCTCTCTGTTCTTCAATAAACAATCTTATCTCGAGAGGTACCATTTCAAGAGAGAGAACGAGAGGATTTTGAGTTGTAGGGGAAGAAAGGGAGAGATGAGTTGTAGATGATGGGGATGGAGGAGCAGTAACAAATTTATTTTTTGAAATGTTAATGTGATTGACAGCTATTGAGTGGTGATTCGGTGGGGACATGCAAAGCCAAGCTCTTTGTTTTTTTTTGGGAAATCTTATTGTGCTCACAATAAAGCCCACAACATGTGCATTCAAAGTTTGGCCTCCTACCCCAAATGATTGGGATTGTGCTAAAGTCTTGATCAAGTTCTTGAAGTTGTACTATGAAGGTTAATGAGGTCCACAAAGGAGTCTATGAATTTTTAGTACACATGTATGATGTCTATAAAATGGTTGACCTCTTGATTGCCCAAGGTTACATTGATGACAATTTGGCGATAATCGAGAATTTACGGTAAATGATAAAGAAGATGTTGAGGTGGAAAGATTAGCTAAATTTATGAAGATGAGATAAGAGAAGGATGTTGTTGAGATAGAAATGAAGTGGATAAGTATTTGTTTGAGCCACGTGAAAACCTTAGAAATACAATTTTTGACTTGTTGTCTTGGTGGAGAGAGAATAGTCCAAGATTTCCGGTTCTATCCCAAATTGCTAAAGATGTATATTTGGCATTCCAATATCTACTGTGTCTTTAGAATTTGCCTTTAGTTTGGATGGTGGAATTGTAGATCCTTTTCATGTTTCTTTGACTCCAAAAATGGTGAAGCCTTGGTTTGCACAAGTGATTGGTTGAAAGCCTACGAGTTCTGCCTTTGTAAGGCCCACTAAGGAGGAACTTGAGTTCTATGATGCTTTAGGGAAAATTGAGACGGATAAGAAATTTTAATTTTTATATTTCTTTTTGTTTTCAATTGCATTCATATGAAATATGTTTATTTTCTCTCTTTCATAATTTGTTTAGTGATGTAGAACTGGATTCTAGTTCTCAAATGAAAGGGCAAGTAGCTGCTAGTACATCTTGAATGGTACAGTGACTAATAACCTTCTTTTATCTCAAATAACATATTTATTCTTGACTTTGTTTTTCTTTGGCTCTAGTACACTAATCAGATTTGGATTGAAGATTACTAGGACTCTTTGTTTATTTTATTTATTTATTTTGGTAACGTTATGAGCTATTTTATTATGTATTTTTCATGTTTGTATGTAACTTTAAAACTAAGTTCTTTGATTTCGTACTTGGATGAATTAGACTATTGGATTTTTATCTTTTACATGAATAATTTGGAGTATTTGTTCAAGAAAATATATTATGTGAAATGATTATAAATTGTATTTTATTACATAATTAGTATTTTTTTTAATGGAGTTACCGGCTTACTGAACCAACTGAAATTGAATATTAGAGTAACAAATCCGAACGATTAAAGGTCCTAATATTTAGTTAACGGAAGAGAAATTAGCCTACCGAAAACTATGGTTTAGTTAACAGAAGAGGCCTCTACCATTCCGATTTGAACTCAGGCCTAATTCAAACTAACAAAATTGAGACATTAGACTTACTACTTGTTAACTTTTGTAAATTGCGACGACAAAATTTAGAAAATTAAAATTGTGGTGACCAAATGTCTTTTCCGGCCTAACCCCATTTTTTAACAACAATTTCGTCAATGTCCACAATTCCTTTTTTTTTTTTTTTTTTTTTGTGGCTAGAAGTGAATTTGTCATAACAAAGATTGTTTGTGCAAATTTTTCACGGGAGAATATTCGCTTGTCGATCCTTCACTTTTTGAGCTTCCTTCTCTCTATTCTTCAGTTCTTGCAAAACAATAGGAGTAAAAGATCACACCTGAGGAGTGTGGCCAAAGGCCCTCTGATGCCTAAGTTAGATCAATTGGATATTTGAGAAACAATAGCTAAAAAAGGGTACGGAGTTTTCTCTCACGGGAATAGTCGGGTGCTCGAAGACGTGTGTGGTGGCGCTTGGCTGTGTGGAAGAGACGAGAGTGGTAAGGCCGGTGGCTAGGGATGCCATTGACTAGGAGACAAAAAGAGGTTTCGTGGGTTTTGCTAGGTATTTGGAATTAGGTTTATGATTACCTTGTGTGTTGAATGTGGCCATGTATTTATTGGCTCTAGCCATCTAGGGTTTTTCAAAGAATATCTTACTATTTGGAAGGTAGATATTCTTTCCCCAAAATGTAGAGATTGAGTCAATTAGAAATTTGATTGGTATCAAATCACTAAACTAATGATATTATCTTTTAACAGTCCCGATCTCTTGGACCACATGAGTCCAAGAGATTGTGGTCACCCACCGTCGGATTTTAACCCAATGGTTCAAAAAAGTTTTTAAAAATGAGTGCAATAGCGAGTGAACCGTTTTTTAAAAGGAGTGCAAAAAAGTTTCTTTTAATTAGTAATTATTAATTTATATTATCAAAAAAGATAATATCCCTATTTTTAATATCAATTAATTGACTTATGAGATATTCTTTTTGTTCATGTGGCACCTTATGATTGAAAGCCGGATCAGTTGCTCCTATAACGATGATATTGAAGAAATTGAGCCTAAATTTGACATATATGATAAACCAGAACACTGAATTTGACATATATAGAAAACTTGGTATTTGTAACTTTTGGCCTATACAAAGGAAAATAGAAACTCAATAAAAGTTAATTATATCATATAACCCAAAAGTAAGTATGGAACTCTTTTTCCAAAATCTTTGACATAAGATCATGAAATTCCCCCTTTATATGATAAAAGGGTTGACTTTCCTTTTTGATTAAGGGTTGACCTATAAACCATTTTTCAATTAAATCACATACTTTGCATGCACTATTGCAATTTGCAACCCAAAACCTATTACTAGGATTAACACATCCAAACAACCATTTCCTCACAGCACAGACGGTTCAGATTTCTTCTACTACCGCCAACAATCAATCGGCGGTCACGATCTCTCTGCCTTTTAAATCCGTACAACTTCGCGCTTCTTCCACTTAATCCTCCTCTCTCTCTCTCTGCAAAACCCTCCTACGCTCTGTTTCTTCTTTTAGAAGTTAAACTACCTACCTTGGCTTTCTTGCAGAGCAATTCGCCTAGGGTTTGGCCTGAAAATGTCGACCCGAAACCCCCGTCCACCCCCATTATCATCCTCGTCGTCCTCGGCCAAGAGGCCCTCAGTTTCGCGTCAGCCGAACAAGAAGCCTATGGAGACCAGGGCCCAAGTGGCAAAAAAGCGCACAGCTCTCGCCGACGTCACGAACCAAAGAAATGGCTCTCAGAGTGGTCCACCGACCTTCATCGCTTCGATGAAACCTCTGGTTCGTGTACTGTTCATCTTCGCTACATTGATTAGTATATTCTATTTATGGATTTTGCTATTATTATAATAGTGATTGTTACTTTATTCTCCTTTCTTTTCTTCTGATTCTTGAAATGGGGATTTCTTGAACCTTGAATTTTTCTATTTACGTAACCCAAACAATTGGGGAACTATAGGAATTCATTTACGCTAATTGACTTGTTTTCATTTTCTGCTTTTTCCTTTACGTAACCCAAACAATTGGGCTAAATTGAAGTAATTTTCAGCTTCACCATGCAATTAGGGGATATTCCATATTTTACTAAAATGGGTTTCGTTGATTTCTTTGATTTATGAGTCAGACAAATTTCAAAAGAAAAGAAGATTCAGAATCTTACAATGAAACAAATCATGACAAGCTGCAGATCATGTTACTGAAGATGCTAATCTTTTTAATGATTAAGCTTCAATTTAACTGTATCTTTGTTCAATTTTTACAGCATAAGTCTCATACAGCACGTCAAGCTAATTTTTCACTTTTTACAAGGATATGTTTGGCATGGCATTCATTATCTGGTCTTAGTGAGTAATGGTTTCCTAATTACACATGGGCATTTTATGTTATAACACTTCATAATTTATACATAATGTATAAATTATGAACTTTCGCTTTTTACAACATTGAATGTTGTGTAGTAATAATTTTACTTAAGTAGTTGAATTAGTACATACAATGCAAGTGTATATTTTGCTAAGTAATAATTTAATGTGTGAAGTACAATTAACATGAAATGTTAGTGGAGTTGTTACATCAAATTGCCCTTCAATTTATGGTCATAGTAAAGCATTTTGATCTTTCAAATTGTATTAACATGGATAAGTCATTGCCTTTTGACCTTACTACCAGGCAGATAGGTGTACTGATGATAATATTTTGAGAAAATGAGTAACTGTGCTGTATACTTGAAGGTGCCATGTGCAACTAAAATTGCTAAGACAACGAAGGAATTGTCTACTTGCGCGAATGATACTGACCTGTCAGGGAATGTCTTTCCTCCATCCTTGAGTGCAAAATCAAGCATCGTGGTTCCTTTCAGTGATACATCCTTTTCAGGAAAGAATACGACTACTGAAATAGTTGCCACTAATCCTTCTCCAAGCAGCAGTGTTACTGTTCTTCCTGTTCCTAGTAGCATAGTTCATACATTCAGAAGTAGGGATGGATCTCCAAGCAGATCAGTTAGTGGTTCAGTTTCTTTGGATGAGAACATGTCTACGTGTGAATCTTTGAAGAGTCCAGAATTTGAATATATTGACAATGAGGAAATTTCAGAAGTTAAATCGATTGAGAAGAAGACAACTAAAAGCCTCTGCATCTCAGACTATCCAGGAAAAGAAGGTTTCTTCTTTTACACACTATATCTGCCCCCTAGTTTCTCTCTAGTATTTGTTTCAGTTCAGTATCCTCCCTCATTTAATATGTCAAATGAGACTTGCTATACATCATAAACAGTTTGGTTGTCAGCCGTACTACATTGCTGAACCTTCTTGAATTTATCAAGTGAATCTTCTTTTCAGGCCTTTCCAAAATAATATTTTCCAATCTTGATTTCAGGAAATATCTGGAAGAAAGATACATTTGTCAATATGGAGACAACAGATAAAATTGTTGATATTGATAACAATCTTATTGACCCACAGTTTTGTGCAACCATTGCATCTGACATATACGAACACTTGCGTGACTCTGAGGTTTGAAATATTTCTTCCAATGAATGATCTTATATATAAATATTGCTTTTAATTTTGTAAACTTCCTTTATATTACTGATAAACACATTTTACACATAGTTACCTTCTTATGATGTATTAAAGTCTTTCAAGCTTTTTCTAAACATTTTTAGTATTTTTTGGGAGTTTAGAAATGACATGTATGCTACATTCTTAAAAATTTTTGAAAGTTGCAGCAGGACAACAGTATTGCGAACGCTTTTACAAAATTTGATTGAACTCCATCTCTATATTAGATACAGATTCTTAAAATTTTATGCACAAATTTGTCTACTGCACAATAAATTTTCTGCAACTATCTTATCCAGTTATCTTATATCCGCCCTGTTCTAATTCAAGTGCTCATCACTATCTCATGTTCCCTTCCTTTTATCCACTTCTGTGTCATTTGCTTTGTTTGATATTTTGGTTTCAGGCAAATAGAAGGCCCTCCATGGACTTTATGGAAAGGATCCAGAAAGACATTAATGCCAGCATGCGCGCAATTCTGATTGATTGGCTAGTTGAGGTAAGTTATGGTGGGCAATGATATTGCCAGGGCGGTTTTTTAATCCATTAAACTCCGCCAACCCACTATCTGGATTATGTTTACCGTTTGACAACCATTACATATCTTGAACAACGGGTTTTCCTTGCATTATAAAATAAATAAAAAAAAATCTCATCGATCTTGACTGGTAATTTCATTTTATAGGTTGCTGAAGAGTTCAGACTTGTACCAGATACACTCTTTCTGACCATCAACTATGTAGATCGTTATCTTTCAGGCAATGCGCTGAATAGGAAACAATTGCAATTGCTGGGTGTTGCCTGCATGATGATTGCAGCGTGAGATTCTAATTTTCTTCATCTTTTCTTTGGGCATGTGGATGTGTTTGACTCTCTAAATATATAAAAGTATTTTAAGATGCAATTTTACTAAATGAATGACAATGTTTCCAGTAAATATGAGGAGATTATTGCTCCTGAAGTGGAACAGTTCTGTTACATTACAGACAATACATACGTCAAAGAGGAGGTAGGGAATTGACTTTTGATCTTAGCTGCAGTTCTATATGTTTGTTTGAGTTGATTTTGATTCGAAGTACTGAATAATACAATGGATGCAGGTTTTGCAAATGGAATCTTCTGTGCTGAATCACTTGAAGTTTCAAATGACAGCTCCAACGACTATGTGCTTTTTGAGGTGATGTCTAGCTTTGTTATTATCACTCAAACAGGCACGTTTATTTCTGTTTCTATGGATATTGATTCCTAGTTCATGACAATTTTTCAGGCGGTTTTGTTTTGTTGCTCAACAGACCAGTGAGGTATCTGTCTTGGACTAGCCTGCTTTTTTTGTTTAAGTTCCTCCACTGATAACAGGTCTGAGCATGCTTTAACGAAAATAGAAGTGGCTTCCTAGTCTGAATCTGACTTGGATTTGGGCAGGATAATGGATTATGTTGGCTGCTGTTTTCATTTAATGTTATCCATCAGGATAATGGAGTAGTGTTTCATACATCTTGTTTAACTAAATTCTGATAGTACTGAGACTTCTTGTCTTGCGGTGGTGCTAAAACTTGATATGGTGTGTTGTTGAACCTGCAACTTTTCCTAGGTTCCATCGCTGCAGCTCCAGTGCTTGGCCTTCTACATAGCAGAGTTGTCTCTTCTCGAATATAGCATGCTTTGTTATGCCCCGTCACTAATAGCTGCTTCTGCTGCTTTCTTGGCAAAGTATATACTTTCCCCTTCAAAGAAACCTTGGGTATGTCATGTGTTAGAGTATTTGACAGATTTTTCTATTTCCATCCTGTCTAATAAACTTTGGAATATAATTTTCTATTTTCTGGTTCAGAATTCTACATTGAGACACTACACACTTTATCAAGCCGCTGATTTGTTTGATTGTGTCAAAGCGCTGCATCGCCTATGTTGTAATGGTTGTAGTTCTGACTTGCCTGCGGTTAGGGAGAAGTACTGTCAACATAAGGTATGAAGAACCTCTTTCTCTCTCCTTTTTTTTTACTCTTCCGATGAAATAGAAATTGGAGCATATAGTACTTCCCCCTTTGCATTCTCTACCTTCGTTTAAATTAGTTTTCTTTGATTGTCGCATTTCTACAAATCATGCAACCAGGAGATAGGGGAGAAATAGGAAAAAGGAAGTGCATTGTTTAAACTGAATACTTGAGGTTACATGAAAATGATTTGAAGTAGTGATAACTTATTAGAAGCATGGGGTTATTTTTTTTGGTAATTGCCTACTGCATTACCTTTATGGAGGTTTACTTCTTCACTGAGAATCAGTTAAGGAATTTCTGAAACTTAAGTGAATTTATATCCATATTCCTTTCCGCAAAAAAAAAATAAAATTCCATATTCAAATATCCCCGTCCAATCTAAGACATTTTCTTTCTGCTTTAGTACAAGTTCGTGGCCAAGAAGTACTGCCCTCCATCAATACCTACGGAGTTCTTCCAGGATTTAAACAACTAGAAGCGCACATCACTCACTGTTCCAATTTGATGAAGAGTCATTTCACAATGCCCTATTGCACTCTCTGTATGAATTTCGACACGACGCTGGCTTCTCACTGCACTGTTTCCTTGCTAGAAAACTTACCAGAATTTAGAATCTTGTACAACTTGTGCGATTGTCATTCTTGCTTAGATACTTTAGTGTACTTCAAAGATCAAAATACGTATATAACCATTTCTCTTTTGTAGTCTACCTTCATTTTGTTCATATGCTTTTTTCTTAGACCGGAAAGATTGATGTCTACAGCTTTTCACTTAAATGAAACCCGATTGTTGGTACACCCTTGCAACAGTGTGTTTTTAAAATTGATTTCTTTGTTTCAGGCCAAGCCATGTTTGTGATGATGAATGTGTATGTCAAATTAATATGAATGCTATGAACCATGCATCCATACTTACTAGTATCCTCATCTAATCAAGTGTCAGATTCCTGTTACAATAACTTAAATAAGTTGATTTTATCCATCGTATTAATTACTGAATGTATTGATCCAAACTTATAATTTCTATTGGTTTCGAGCCCTGTTGTTTTCAAAATTATAAATTAATCAGAAGGATTTTCAAAATAATGAACTTTATACTATTCCTTAAATAGATCTAATTTAAGACCATACAACAAAATGAATAAAATGGGACAAAAATAGGAATTACGTGGCCACGTCATGAAATGAAACTATGACTGTATGTGTACCATAAACGAGAACGAGTATGACGCTCACGAGTTAGGTCATTTTTGTACGTTGCCGTAGAGTAAAGACAGACTCGCAGACCGTTTGAATTTGAATTCAAAAACCGCAAACAAAAACTTAAACTTACAACCTGTGACGTACGACGCAAATAACGGACGAATCAGGTTCATCTAAAAAAATAAAAGTCTAAGGTTCAAAAATCACGTGGTCCCCACCCTTGTCCGCTCCTAACGAATACCGAGCCCAACCAACGGTCCGGATCTTCTCTCAATTCAAATTATCCAATCTCCCCGCCTAAAAAGTATAATTAACCAATTATTAAATCACTCAACTCTCTCACACTTTCTCTGCTGAAAACCAGAGACACAGTCACTTCAAAGTCTCTTTCTTTCACTCTCTCTCTCTCTCCAAGAACGACTCTTTTTTCTTGGGTCTGAGCCAAGAAGGTTAAAACAGGACTAGAATTTGAATTGGGTTTGATCCGAAATGTCGACCCAGAACCGCCGTTCAGCATTTCCGTCGTCTCTGGCAAAACGACAGGCGTTGTCTTCGTCTTCGTCTACATCGGGGAATGTTGGGAAGGTTGTGGCAGCTGAGCCGCACTTGGCCAGGAAGCGAGCGCCTCTCAGTAACCTGACGAATCGAAACAGTGTGTCTAACAACGGTTTACGTAGCTCAGGGGGGTCATCATGCACTCTGGTAAGTGAAAATTGGTTTTGTATTTATCGTGTTTGGTTTATGAGAAAATGCTGGAAAGATCAGAAAGTTTGAATCTTTGCTTCTCTTTGTTTGATTGCTATGCCTAGTCAGTCTTTCAGTAGTGTTACTTTTGTTGGTTTTTTTGACTTCTGGGTAATTCAAATTTGGTGTGGTAAAATATATGTTTCCCTTTTCACCGATTTTCTGAAAAAAAATGTTGGGAAATGCAAGAAAATGATATTAAAGTTTCTTTTAGTATAATAAGAAATTAGAGGTAAACTGGGTTGATTAATTGTAGCATATAAAATGAGTGGGACATGAAGCATTGATTGTATTATGAACCAATAGAAGAAACTATCTATTGGTCATTTAGTTTTCTAATCATCCTGTACTAAGTACTGGATGTCTGCTTGTCAATGATAGGAATCAGAAGTATTCATGTCTGCTGCTTTCTGTCCCAATTTGAATTTTTTACACTGTCTTAGACACCTTGTGTTTGCATATGAGGAGAACTTGTTCATAGTATCAGATTCTAATAAGCTGAATTTTATATCTGAAGGTACCCTGCACAAATAAGATTGCCAAAGTGAAAAAGGGACCTCCTGCTTGCACTGGTAACAAAGGCGTCTCAGCGAGTAGCCTACCTGCATCCTTCAATGTCAAACCAAGTGCAGTTGTTCTTCCAAAGGTTACACCTGCCCCAAGAAGCGACGAAGCAGTCCCTAACTCTTTTGCCTTACCTGGACCATGCAGCATGGATGTTTCTCCAAGTAAATCAGATGGAAACTCAGTTTCCATGGATGAGACAATGTCAAGTTGTGATTCTTTTAAGAGTCCGGAAGTTGAATACATAGACAACAATGATGTTCCAGCAATTGATTCTATTAACCGGAAGACATTCAGCAATCTCTACATTTCAGACCATGCGGAAACAACAGGTTGCATATTGTAGCGATTTTTTACTTTCCCGTGGCCGTGCCACTTGTATTTAATTTCCATGGCTTTGAACTACAATAGATCATTTTTTCTTCATTTCCCAATATAGTTTTTGCTGATTTTCTTGCAGGGGTTGCCTGCAAACGAGAAGTACTTGTGGAGTTGGAAGCAGAGGATAAAATTGCTGATTTGGATAACAGTTTAATGGATCCTCAGCTTTGTGCAACCATTGCCTGTGATATTTACAAGCACTTGCGTGCATCTGAGGTTTGACATCTCTTCCAAGTATATTCAAATTGAGATCTGTTCTACATATCTACACTTCCTAGTATATTCAAATTGAGGACAATGTGTTTTAAAAAACTACTTGATACAGGTCAAAATTCAGTTCTAGCTGACACTGTAAAACTATATTCATTTTGCTTTATCCTTGTTTGATATTTGTTCAATCACCATAAATTTCAGGCAAAGAAGAGGCCTTCCACAGATTTCATGGAGAAAACTCAGAAAGATATAAATCCCAGCATGCGGGCAATACTAATTGATTGGCTTGTGGAGGTAAATGATGTTTCTGGATGGCATGAGATGATTTCCATTGTATCGTTTCTGTAAATTTTCCAAGGGTTTGCTTGTAATCATGTGAAGGCTGAAATTGAATTCCAACTGCAGGTGGCTGAAGAATACAGGCTTGTTCCTGATACATTATATTTGACTGTGAATTACATAGACCGATATCTTTCAGGGAATCCGATGAATAGACAACGATTACAGTTACTTGGTGTTGCCTGCATGATGATTGCTTCGTAAGCTTTTATGGCCCCCATCTCTAGAGTGTTAACTTACATATGATTGGTTTTATGTTATTCTCCCTTTCTGTTCTCTTGTTCACCGAGTATTATTGACAAGAAAAATGGTTTGTATTTCCAGAAAATATGAGGAGATATGTGCACCCCAGGTGGAAGAGTTTTGTTACATTACTGATAACACATATTTCAAGGAAGAGGTTGGTTTTACCCTACTTTGGCTGAACTGTGGATTTTAGATTTTTCCTCAAGTTACTCGTTTCTTTCTAAGCCGCATTAACTTAAACTTTTAAATGCTGCAGGTGTTGCAAATGGAATCTGATATTTTGAATTACTTGAAGTTTGAAATGACAGCCCCCACAACTAAATGCTTTTTAAGGTGATGACTAGCTTATATTTATCAACTTTTGCTTTACACATATTCAACTGGTGTTAACCTATGATACATTGATCTGAACTGTAGGCGATTCGTGCGTGCTGCTCAAGGGGCCAATGAGGTATCTTTTTGGAACTTTTGAATGCCCAGTCCGTTGGTTTTACTTATGTTCCTTGTTGTACACATGAATGATTAAATACTGCCCTGAACATAAATAAATAGAGGTTCTGACCAAATAAATTTGTGTATTTAAGGAATCACTTTGAAACAGAAGATGTATAAAAAATAAAAATAAAAAAACTTCCTCTGATGTTCATAATTATATACTGATAGTGAATGGTGTCCTAATTAAACAGTCAGAAACAATTCAATGTCGCAATCTCCACCCTGAAAATAACTTTGTTCTTTGTGGTGATTTTGGTTTCCATAACAGGGTATATCAATGCATTTGGAGTGCTTAGCAAACTACCTTGCAGAATTATCTCTTCTAGAGTACAGCATGCTTGGTTATGCTCCATCACTTGTAGCTGCTTCTGCAATTTTCCTGGCCAACTTTATACTTCTTCCTTCAAAGAGACCATGGGTATGTGTCCGGCAAATCACAATCACACTTGTGATAGCACTTCCTTGTTATACAGGCTTACTTACTCATCCATTCTTTTCTGTTTTTATCCGTTGGTTTCGGAACCAGAATGCCACATTGCAGCATTACACACTTTATCAGCCGTCAGATTTGCGTGACTGTGTCAAGGATCTCCATCGCCTATGTTGTAACAGCCAGAGTTCTAGTTTACCTGCTATCAGGGAGAAATACAGTCAGCATAAGGTAAGAAAAATTTCACAAAGTTTTCTTTCCCACGCATCATGCCAACTTGTGCACAAAAAGTATGAGTAGCCTAAAAGTGACATTTGTTTTTGTTGAATTCTGCCTCAGTATAAACATGTTGCGAAGAAGTACTGCCCGCCAACAATACCTTCAGAGTACCAAACTTAAGGGCACTAAACATTTACATTACTCTTCCAATGTTCTGTTGGATGAACTTCTGGTGACTTAACTTGTAGCTGCCTTTTTCCTACATTGTAAATTTTTTTTCCCTCTTTTATTTATTTATTTGGGTTTGTATCTTCAGCATGCCAATAGTTTTGTGCGCATTGGGCCCTAGTGCTGACTGTAGTGTTTTAGTAAACCAAAGCTCAATCTAGTTGATCAGCTTGTATCTTGTTCTTGCTATTGGAGTTTTATCCCACAATTAACTTCTTGATGGAGCCACACGAGGGAAAAAAAAAACAGGAAATCCAAGAAGACTTTGATAAAGTCCAACAATTGGACCCCAAACAAAAATAAAAAAATTAAAGACTTACGTTGATTGAAAGTGAACTATTTTGGGGCTGATTTTAGGGTAGGGTTCATTCAAGAAAGGTTCATTAGGCGAGCCTCGTCTGAAATATAATTTACAAACTACCTTACGTAACGTTGATTGAAAGTGAACATTTTTGTGACTGTTACTTGTCCAGTCAAATCTTGGACTAAAAAGAAAAAGAGTTGCGTAGCTTTCACCTGAGTAAGGATTATGTATCATGTGCTTGTCTAGGTACGACAGAGTCACACTACGCACGGCAAATACATGGACCATTTCCATTTCCTTTTCCTTGTCTCTCCATGTAAGATTTTAAGTTGTTTTTCATGTCTATGATGTCATTGTTGTAAATCTACAACCAACTTTTTTAGGCGGTGTTACGGTCACACTGAAAAGTTTCTCCATAAATAGTTTTAAGTTAAGAGAGATATTCATTGAAACTTTGGAACAAAGATTACAAACACCAATAACGATTGTCTTAACAAAAAAGAGACCAGGGGAGCCCTAAGAGTGGTGTCAAAAAAACCCCAAAGGGGGAAATCCAGTCGAAGAAAAAGAGTGCCACACTACCCACCCACCTAATGGTTATAAGTTATTTAAAAAGCAAAACTATTGAGTATTTTAAAATTTGTAAATGTACTTACATCACATGTGTAGTGAAAGAGGCTAAAGGAGAAGCTTTAAAAATTACTAGCCTAATGAAAAATTATGTGAGATGTACTGTTGATGGATTGAACAATTCTAACATATTGCTTTTCTCTATTAATGATTAATTAAGCTTTTTTCAATTTTCTTTGTACATCACAGGACTGAGTCAAAAGGTTTTTCATTTAGTTTAATTGATCAGAATTTCCCCTACAATAAAATAAAAAATTTTGTTTTTTGTAAAAATAATAATAAAATAAATTTAAAAACAAAGTTATTAGCAGTGAAAGATAACAGCTTACCTTGTAAGAAAAGAAATTTGAGAGCTGACCAAAAAATGTAAACAGAAGGGAAAAGCCAAATATTGCATTCAATTTCTAGTATAAAGACACTGACAAATCAAAATATATGTACAACTTTAACTGCAGTGAGAGTTATAGACCGGTTCAGTCCATATTAAGGTAAGAAAGTGGACATGGCTGCATTGGTTATGGTGTTTTGGGTGTGGCTGGCCTTCAACATTCCTCCTATCACCCCTTCTGGGAGGGGTCTTAGTCATCATGACCAAAAAAGAAAGCTTGCTTCTACTATTCCTGGTACACATATGACTAAACCATTCACAAGCTTAAGGGATTGTTTTCCAGTAATTTGTGCATCTTTGTTTGTATCTGTTTCATATTAACTGGTATTTTTAACACCCTTTGTACAACAATTTCAAGGTTTCATAAGTGTCGACTGTGGCGCAACTCTGCAGAACTATGATGACTCCAACATGTTTTACCAGACAGATACAGGGTTTATAAGCGCTGGAGTGAATTCACAGATATCCTCAGAGTTCATCAACTCAAGCCTTAACATGGAGCTGAGGACCTTGAGATATTTCCCAGAAGGAGAACAGAATTGCTACACCTTGAAGCCTGAGCAAGGCAGATCAAACAACTATCTCATCAGAGCGGTGTTCATGTATGGAAACTATGATGGCAAAAATCAAACTCCAGTGTTCCAATTGTATCTTGGGGTTAATTCATGGACAACGGTGAAAGACTCATATGTTGTACATGAGATCATATATGCTCCCTTGACAGATGCCATACAAGTGTGTCTTGTGAACAAAGACAATGGAACACCATATATTTCTGCACTGGAAGTTAGGCAATTGGACAACTCCCTCTACCAATCAGGTAATGGAGCACTGGCCTTGAATTCGCGAATCAACCTTGGTGGCTCGAATAAGATAATCAGGTGAGCTAGCTAGTTATAGCCCTGGAAACATTTATGTAATTCGGTTTTCGAGTAAGCAATAGTGTGTTACAGTTTTTATAAATGTGTACTTGGTAACATGGTATAAGTAGAGGATCTTATTTCTTTATCAGGTACGCCGATGATATATATGATCGCAAATGGAATCATGATCAGAAAAATGAATGGATCCCAGTGACATTGGCACCCAACTTGACAATTGAGACCAGCAACAATGGCTACAAAGTACCAAACAAAGTGTTAGGAACTGCTGTCAAGTGTGTCAGTGGCCCCATATACGTCTCATGGCAATCCAAGTTCACAATTTCAAAATTTTATGTTTACTTTCATTTTGCTGAAATAGAAAAGCTTGAGGGTGGGAAACAAAGAACACTCAATATCCGTTTCAATGATTTTTATAACTTGGAAACTCTTACTCTGGACTATCTAAAGACACAAACTGTTGCCAGTTTTGCTCTTACTGGGGAGACAAAATATAACTTCTCTATTTCTGGTGTGGACAGTGGCCTTCCTCCAATCCTTAACGCCTATGAAATTTACCAGCACAAAGACTTTTATCGCTTGCCAACAATCGAGAAAGAAGGTAAATTTAACAGTCTAGTTTTCTTCTTCACTGTGCTGGTTACTTACTGCTTTTTGTTCTTGTTTGTTATATATATGGCGAAGAAATGTCAGATTTTGATAATTTTTCAGCCTTATCCAACATAAGTGTTACCCTTAATTTCTCCATTTTGCATCCTCATCTCCATCTCTTGGTCTCCTTTAACTTTTGAACGAGATCACAGTGGATGCTATCATAAACATTATAAACACATACGGCATAATTGGAGAGTGGCAGGGCGATCCATGTTTTCCTTCTTCATGGAACATTTTGAATTGCAGCTCCATCAGTCCTCCAAATATCATTTCTTTGTGAGTGTTCTCCTTAAAACTCCCAAAATATGTTAGAATATGTAAACCTTTTTTTTTTTTTTTTGCCTTTTCTAATATGTTGTTTGAAAGTGGAAATATGTAGTTTGTAAACTATATAACTCTAACTTGGGTAACTATATAAGCAGGAACCTTAGTTCAAGAGAACTGACAGGAAATATAGCTGTTTCATTCTCCAACCTCAGAACGATAGAATCTTTGTAAGTATAACACATTTTTATGTTTTTAATATAGTGCAGGGCAATATAAAAGCTTTGAGACTTGAATAATGAATTGCCTCTGCCTAAACTACCATACAAATTAATTTAACAAAGTCTTATTTTCTTTAAGAATTATAAGTCTCCTCATACATATTTTTGTTTCTTTGTATTAGCCACTTGGGGTGCTCCTCAGTTTTCAGGGTACTTATTTTAAGTTCTTTTACAAAAATTACTGATCCTATTTCCACAATATTGTCGTTTGTTTCAGGGATCTATCACACAATCAATTGACAGGTCCAATTCCAGAATTTCTAGCTCAACTGCCATACTTGAGAGTCCTGTAAGTTTTCAGCTGCAATATTGTGAGCCTTTTGGTTGAAGATTCTAATGATTTTTTATGCCATCTTGCAGCAATTTAATGGGGAACCAGCTTGAAGATGCAGTTCCCAAGGCTCTTATGGAAAAGCACAATAGCGGAGGGTTAACATTAAAGTATGCCTTCCTTAGAAACATTCAATGCAGTTATATCTTGTGACCTAACAATATGCTTTGAAAAGTTACTATTTTCTGCTTCATGCTAGTGTGGATGGAAATCCAGATCTTTGTTTGGTGGGTTCATGCAAAGGAAAAAACAGGAAGGTTGTTGCCATTGTTGCACCAACTGTATCAGTTGTGGTCCTCATAATACTATGTGCTCTAGCATTCTATCGTATCCGTGAAAAGAAAAGAAAAGGTATTTTCTTGATGCATTTCTCATGATGTCAACATTTCTTTGAGGTCCCGGTGCTTAATATTTTCTTGTTCTTAAAGATTATGAGAAAGAATAGAACTGCAAAATGCATGTTTAGGTGAAAATTTGCTAATTTGTCTTTGCAATCTGCACTTTCTAAAGAATGAATCTTGCAGGCAAAAAGTTGCATCTTGGAAAATAGATTCTACATCCTCATGAAAATCTCAACCCTTCTCAATGAATTGTGTATGTTTCCTTCATGATGATCTTTATTTTAGGGACGAGAAGAGAATGGTCACTGAAAGCAAAGAATTGGAGATTTACATACTCTGAGATTGTGAATATCACCAATAACTTCAAATCTGTTATTGGAGAAGGTGGATTTGGAAGAGTCTACCACGGCAGGCTAGCTAACACATGGAATTGAAGTTGCTATCAAGGTGCTTTCTTCATCATCAAGACAAGGGTCCGACGAATTTCAAAATGAGGTAGATACAAACTGGCAAAATTGTTGCATGCTAGAGAATCTGCAGATATAAACCATATGAAGTGCTTCTAAACAAAATTTCATCTTGTTATACTTGGTCACTAAATTCAATTGCAGGTGGAGCTCTTATTGGGAATTCATCACAAGAACTTGGTTTCTCTTTTTGGATACTGCAATGAAGGTGGAAATATGGCACTCGTTTACGATTATATGGCCTGTGGAAATTTGCAACAGCATCTATTAGCAGGTGATTACATATTCTGCTATCAGGGTCATGAGGCTTATCCATCAACATAACCAGTGAACTGCCTCTGCATTATTGCTTGATTAAACTTTTTAAACTTCGATTTGTCAATGAAAATATGTCACATCTTTGTAACAGATAGAAGCACAAACGTTTTAACCTGGAAAGAAAGACTTGAAATCGCAGTGGATGCAGCACGAGGTGGTTGATCTTAACTGATTTGTAAATCTTTTATCTTTACTTGCCCCAAAAGCAAGCAACTGATGGCAAACTACAAATGCAGGATTGGATTATCTGCATAATTGTTGCAAGCCACCAATCGTCCACAGAGATCTCAAGACTTCCAACATCTTACTAAGTGAAGACTTGCAAGCCAGGATAGGCGATTTTGGGCTCTGCAGAGTCTTCACAACTGACAACGAGACTCATATATCAACCGATGCTAAGGGTACTCGCGGATACGTTGATCCTGAGTAAGTCTTGACAGATTTACCAACTAAATTAGCTAGAAACCCATTGTCTTTTTTATAGCTATCAATTTTATGGTTTTTGGGATTGTTTCTGTCCAGATATTATCATACTGGGAAGCTGAATAGGAAGAGTGATGTTTATAGCTTTGGGATTGTTCTGTTGGAGCTGATAACTGGCCTGCCTGCAATAATAAAAGGCCCTCCAGTGGTAGAGTTATGTGATTGGGTGGGTCCCCATGTTCAAGGAAAGGGCATTGGAGATATAGTTGATCCAAGATTAGAAAGCTATAACATAAATTCTGCCCGGAGAGCCATAGAAGTGGCAATGGCTTGCATACCATCAATAGCAATCCAGAGGCCAGACATCAGCTATGTCTATGATGAGTTGAAGGCATGTTTGAAAATGGAGATGGCTTCTGAGAAACCTCAGATAATGGAAGGCTACCAGACCTGGTCGAGCAGTTCAATTCATACCACTCCTTTGGACCCCAAAGTTGAAATGCACCATACTTGCTAGTTACACTTTATTGTTATTGTGCGAGTGGGCGACTGCTCTTAACATAACTCTATATTGTATATACCTCTACTTTTATGGCACATATGCATAATTGTCCCTAGCTCTAGCGTATATACACATACCTTCTACTTTTGTTGTCACGAATCATGATGTTTGGCGAGTGAGATCTTTGGTGGATCAGAAAATATATGCCTTCCTTTCACAATCACCATGAACATAAACTAATGATGATCGGTGAGAAATACATAGAGTTTGTGGCTTTATATATATAAGTTTTTACTTTTTACATGGAAAAGTTACCGTGGTACATCCAGGATATATATGCACATCTAGTACAGTAAACCAATACATCTTACACACCACATTGAGGCTTGTTTAAGACCCAAGATGCAGCCCCAACACCATAACTTGGTCCCATCTTACTGAGCCAGTGCAAGTCCTCAAACTCACAGCCAGGCCTCTCAATTGGCCACTGAACATCAGTGGGCTTAATGAAATGAGGGATCCACACAGGGGTCCCATCCTCGTAAGAATTTTGTGTCAACCTCCTAAGATCAGAGCCGTCCAAGTTAATTGTGAAGATCTCACCGTAAGGCTGATAGTGATGTGGGTTTGAGATGGGCTCAGCTGATATAGCCCCATAGTCCGAAGTAAAAACTAGGCTTTTCCCATCCGGGCTGAACCAAGGGTGGTTGGTGCGACCGCCTGATCCACTTTCAATCACTTTCCTCAACCCGGTTCCATTCGGGTGGATCACATACAACTCAAAGCTCCCGCTACCCGGGTTGTCCCGGTCCGATGCAAATGCAATCCATTCCCCATCAGGAGACCAATTGCACATTGTGTCCGTCCACATACCCTCCGTTAGTCGGTGGAGCCCACTCCTTTCCCCATCCTCGGCGTCCATGATATACAAGTTCTTATGACCCGACAGACCCGAACGAAACACGATCCTTTTTCCATCGGGAGAGGGTGAAGGAAAAGCATTATTTTTCCCATTAGTGGTCAACTTCTTAAAGCTCGCTTGGTCAACGTCGTCAACGGTGATGGAGATGATATCAACCTCAGTACTCTCGGGTGCAAAATCAGGTCCAGCCCCAGTGTATAAGACGCCTTTACGCACTGGGTCCCACGCTGTTGAGAAGGCAGCTCCAGGGTACACATGGCGCCGGTTCGAACCGTCCAGGTTCACCACATAAACACCCGGGAAGTTCACGTAAGCGATAAGATCACCAGCGGGTGAAAACGAAGGGAACGAACCGTCAATTCTCAAGATCGAGAGGTTAGGGATTCGACTGTCGATGTTCTGAAGGAAAAGCTTGGGCCTTTCTTCTCCGTTTCCGTTCACTCTGCACTTGTGATACCCGACCCTACTCGAGTCCGGCGATATGAACGGGTTGAAGTGGTGGGTTTGGGGCGAGACGAGCCGGGTCAGCTCCTTGAACTCGTTCCTCACCACGTCGAAGAGCTCCACGTGGCGAAAGCTCGAGGTGGGTCTTCTGGTGGCCACGGCGATGAACTCGCGGTTCCCCGGTGATGTGGCGGGTGTGAACGCGTGGAGACCCGGCGGCGTGACTCGCTGAACCACCACTGACTCAGTCGAACTCGGTCCCTCTCTCCGCAAAATAGCCCTGTAAATACTCCACCACTGATCCTCGCCTCTTCTGTGGAAGTAAATGGTTGACTCATCGACCCAACTCGGCCACCCACCGTGTTCGACCACCTTGACTCTCTGAGTCCCGTCCCTAGTCAGAAAGACGTAGATGTCCGTACTGAGCTCCTCCACCTCCCCGTCCCATCCTTTCGGTCCGTACGAAGCCACCGCCGTCCAAACCCCAGACGGAGACACCGCGGGGCTGAAGTCAGCGATGCCGTGTGGGGTCAATCTCTGAGTCACGCCCGAGTTGATGTGAGTCGAGTACACCGCGGCCGAACTCGTCCTCGGCACGCCCGAGTCCTCGTGAGTCGAGACGTAAACCAAGTACTCACCGGTCAAGCTCGGCCGGTCCTTCATAGAAAGACGATTCTGGCCCTGCTCTAAGCTCAATAGCGGGACCTGAACCCGGTCCGAGACTTCGAGAGCGGACCTTCTTGCGCCGCTCGTCGTCGGCGAAGTGAGATAAACGGCGTCGTAGTATATGTTGGAAAAGCCGTTTCTTTCGGTGACGTAGATGAGCTGGAGTGATGGGTCGGGTCGGGTATGGGATTGGATTCGGGTTAGGTTGGGGAAGTGGCCGTTGAAATTGACGGATTTTGCATCTGTGATTCGGGTCTCGGTGGCCGCGGAAGGTAGGCCCCCCTGAATCGGGAGGGTGAAGATGTCGAAGTAGTAATCTAATCTGCCGAGCGTTGTGAAGACGATGCTGGAGGCGTTGTGGTCCGCCGCTGCACAGAATCGCAGCGCCAGAAAATGGAGGATCAAACAGAAAACCGATATGCGTTTCATGGTTTTTGCTTTGATTGTTTCTCTGGTTCAGTGGCTGACTCAGTGAGTGAGTGAGTGAGAGAGTCTTCTTGATTGTCGTCCGAGTTCTTCCTACTGAGGTGTTGGAGATAACGTGATAGTGGAGAGAGGAGTGGATCACAGCACGTGGCAATCTAGGAGACGTTGGATATGGAAGTTATTTTCTTGGGTGGCCCCACTATTTGGTTGGCGCCTTGTACAAGTGTTGTAATGTTGTCTGTTTTGTTTGGATTTCCTTATCCACAGACCACAACCATTTTGTTATTTACCAACAAAAGAAAACCCACAATTCGACCAAAATAAATAAAGAAAGAACCCACCAATCTTCTAGTTTGACACCTAGTCATATATAGCAAAATGCACAACACAATTGTTTCACCATGATTTTTTTATTATTTATAATTGTTCACCGTGGTTATACATAACAAATAAGAAATTATTACATTAATTAGTAGGTGAAATTTCGTATCATAGGTTAGTGACTCGAGTATTATTGCTACTTATACGTATTACTTGCTTTCTTTTATTTCTAACTACAGTATATATACCGTGATTGAGATTATCGATATAATTTGAAGAAAATATAAAGCATTGGTATATATCAGGGGCAAATTGGGAATGTGTAATTGGTACCACCGCATAGGGCTTTTCTAATTTTTTTTGTAATTTTATTATTCAAAGTACTTGCTTGGTTACACAAGAGACCCAGACGAAAGATTTGAGTTTTGAGTGAATAGGTTGTGGAGCCGAGTGACGACCATTGGTGGTTGGTCTCTATGACATGGTGGAGGTTTCACATAGAAGAAAATTCAATAATAGTAACTGACATTCACTAAAATAGCTGTATCACAGCATAGAGAGAAACTTAGGCAGCAAGCTCATTCGGTCAAAGCTATATATATATATATATATATATATATACCAATTTCCACTCATTTTCTCCTCCTTTCTCTGTTTCTCTGTTTCTCTGTCTTTTACCTTGAAACGGAGACTCAGTCATGCCCATGGCGATCACATTCACAATCAATATATCTTCCCTTTCTGCTAAAACCCTTTGAAGCTTGAACCTCAAAAACCCCCGTGGCCCCCACATTTCTTCTCTTTCCTTTTGTCCTCCTTTGAATTTTGGTTTGTTTTGCTTCTTCTTGGAATCAATCTTGGCAATGAGCTTCTTGAGGCCCTCCGCTCTGCACCAGTGCTTCATTGCGTTCCCTTCGCTGAGGTGGATGCCATGCCAGAGCTGGGAGTTTCTGCGATGGCCGGGGCTTGATGGGCTCTTGAGACTCTTGGTGGTGGTGCTTTTGTGGACTACGTTTTCTGAGATTCGCTTCATTCCTTCCTCTTCTATGTACCCGACTCTTCGTGTTGGTGATCGCGTCGTTGTCGAAAAGGTAAGAATTTCGGATTATTATTTTTTTCCTTTTTATTTTCTTTTTCTGGAAAGTATCTGTGCAAGAAGTTCAAACATTTCCTCTATTTTAAGTGGTTCCCATTTGAAAGATTATGGTTTCCTTTGCTTTGTGTTCTTTGTCAAAAAGAAATGCATTTGCCTTTTTCTTTTAAAGGATAATGCATTAACCTTCTCTCTCTCTCTCTCTCTCTCTCTCTCTCTCTCTCTCTCTCTCTCTCTCTCTATATATATATATATATATATTATATATATTTATATATTTAAAACCTGTAGTCTTCTTGTTGAAGTCTTAGCCTGTTTCCAGGAAAGTAACATCTTGGTTGCAATGCATGTATCCCTATAAGTGTTTACTGTTTCAAAGGGTGACTTTGTGATTCTATTTGAATCAAGATAAATTCCCACTACTATTGTTTGACTAGCCACATTCTTTATTCTTTTCCTTTAACAATATTGTAGTAGCTGACCAATGATTATTTCAGCTCAGGGACCGTATTGAAATTTGATTTCTTTTTCTTTTTTCATAATTGAACAGATGGTACACACACTGTTTTCTTGCATTTTATGGATGGAACTATTTTTTGTTACCGTCAATGTGTCGGGGATATGAGCAACTTTTGGGTTCAGTGTATTGCCTTTTGATGGAATTGGAGCTTTTATGTTGCATAGAATTATTCTCTTCCTCTTTTTTTTTTTTTTTGGAGATCTTTATCGTGATTGATCGATCTCCGACATTGTTTCTGGTTTTCTTCTTTCTTAATTTTACTTTTCGTAAGTACTTGTTAAGTTGTTATAATTAAGTAGCAAAAAGTATATGTTGAATGATATCGATAAGTATTGCCTGCTTATGTAATTGGAGCTTTTATCTTACAAAAGTTAGAAAACCAGTAGGATGAAGAGTGGAAATCCAACAAAATTTCATCTGATATACAGACAAATCATGAATTTCCTTAGCTAGTTCTCTGAAAGCCCACCATTTTGAACTTGTGACCTTCCACTCTGTATAGTTACCCCAATTGCTGCAATGATGAATTCACTGGGGAATGCCTTAGTTCATACCAGTACCACTTCAAGCTATAAATAATTTTCAGTATTAAAAGAGCTCTGGAATCCAGTTGCTTAAATATTTATGTTAGAGTAATGAGAATCTCTGTTCTGACCCTTTTCATTCATTAATAGTCTTTGTTTCTAGCTTATGATTGTTATTAGCACTTGCATTAACACTGTGGTTACTTGATAACATTTTTAGGCCTCATATTATATTAGACGTCCTGCTATGCACGATATTGTAACATTCCCGGATCCAACACAGGTTTGTTCATAACTTCACATGGTATAATACTACCTGGGCCAAGTCTCTAGGAACAATGGTTTAACTTTTGCTCAAGCCTGTTACTTCCCTGTTTTTCTGTAGCAAACTGGAGACTCGGAACAGATCGTTTTCATAAAGAGGATTGTTGCGAAAGGGGGAGACTTGGTTGAGGTATGTTGAGCAATTAGGCTGTTTTCAGAAGATGATAGACTTCCTTCATATTTATTTTCATCTTCTTACATGTTATTCAACTTGTAGGAACCAATTGGAATAACCATGCATCAGGTTCATTGATGTCAACTTTCTTCCAACTTTCCAACTCCTTGCAGGTTCGTAATGGATGGCTCTATGTCAATGGAATTGCGCAGAAGGAAGATTTTATCGCAGAACCACCCACATATGTATCAAATTTAACTGTGAGCACCATCTCTACGACTATTTTGTCTTTTGATTTACTGCTCCTTTTATGTGCAATTTTTCAGCAGAACTGTTCATGAACAAAATTATGTGTAGGAACTGCATATGGAAAAGAACAATCAAATATTGATTTATGTAACCTGTGTGCTCCTTTTCATCATTTATAATTTGGATATTTATGTTAATTGTTAGTTTCTCTTGAGGCTGCAATTTGAAATGGTTGCTTAACACATCATTTAAAAACTTCTGTGGGATTTGCAGTATGTGCCTGAAGGCCATGTATATGTGCTAGGTGACAACCGCAACAATAGCTTTGACTCCCATGTTTGGTTAGTATTACTATTCTCAGTATAATCCAATTTCTACAATATCCCTTCATTATTTTCTTCATTTTCCCATTCTTCTTCTTCTCATCATTTTGCAAATCTTTTCCTTGTCTTCTATAAGCAGGGGACCCCTTCCCATCAAGAACATCATTGGAAGATATGTAACATGTTGTCATAGACCTCGCAGTTGATCAGTTGCTGTTTGAAGATGGGGTAGATACTTGAAACTTTAGCACAGATGACATGAGGTGGCTTGCACACAATCGAATTTCCGATTCTGATCTGTGGTTGCCTTCAATCAAAACAACTGGATGTTGCTCTCTGAATTTATTCGTTTGTTCGTAGTACTAGTACAATGTCTGTAACTTACTGGTAGATATTTGACAGCAATTACTCAACTTCTTGTGAATGCTTTAGCATAGACAATTCTGTATTGTGCTTGCTTCTGTTTAAGTTATGCTTCATATTTGCACTATAATAGATTCTAATTCTAACTCTAACCTACCAATTTGAATTAGAATTAAGCAGACAGGTTTAAGATTTTTTTGGCTGCAGAGTTAGATTTAGAACCAGACAGGTGCTAACTTCTCTTTTACCTACCAATCAGTTTCACAATAACAGTGCTAACTTCCTTTACCTAGTTGGGTGGAATCAATCATATGTTCTGATAAAAGCCTTGAAAGTGTTTTTTTATAGTGCAAAAGCTTTTCTCCAACTTTTTGGAAGGTAAGTTCTGCAATGTGGCTGGATCCTTCTATTGAACAAGAAGTATGAAAGAATCCAATCAGATCCGAACCCACCGGCAAAAAAGCTTTTAAAGTTGGGCTTTGCAAAAGTTTGAACGTACACAAGCCCACAATAAATAAAGAAAATATCTTAGGAAAACTGTGGACAAGGACAGCGCAATAACCATTCTTCTTTCTCTGTTTGGAATCGGACAATGGCATAAAGCATTGAGCCTTAATTAGCCATCTATCTTTTTTGATCGAGAAAGAACAACAAAGAAAACAGTGTACAAATAGTACTAAATATGATGCGCGAAAAGTGATTTCGTTAAAACTTTATCATAAAAAACATTCACAAGAGAAAAATTCGGTTAAAGAAAAAGAGTGTCATAACATCCAAACAAAAAAATTAAAACAAATAGATACAACATCCAGACAGAAATGAAACTTGTAATTGAATGGGAAGAGAACAGTTTTGGAATCTTATGATTGGTCTGTGGCATTTTCTTTAGCTCAGTTCGTCATTGTACTTCGACTCTAAATCTAGTCAAAATGGCACTCTCTCCATAGAATACAAAATACACGCATGACACACGTGCATGGTGGTCAACGTCAGTCCACGCATTACATGAAACTCTAATTCAGATCAATATTCTCCACTCCACCCCAGTCTACTCCACCAGCACCAGGCCGATTCGCCGCGTGAGTTATATAGAAAGCTGTCTTCTAAATATTCAAACACGCACAAGGGTATCGATTCACTGTACTAAAAACGACATCACAACCAACCACTCTTCTTGCTAGCTCGATAAACTTTGGGATAAAATTTTCAGTCATGAAACGTTACCATCACCTGACCTTCCCTTTTTGTGGTGTTACGGAATTTATGGCACGGTATAATTTGAGTGAATTTCATTTCACGTGATTTTAAGTACTGATATTTAAGATTTTTATAACCCAATTCTCATATCAGGTTAAAAATGTGAACATCAAATTCAAAATTAATTGACAACGAATGAAGAAGTTCAAAAAAATTTAAACGTTTTCATTTTACAATGTGAAACACTTTTAAAAGCCTAATATTATGCACGAGTGAGTTAAATCAATTGACTAGAGCATTGAACCCGCTCTTTTATATCCAAGTCTCTTTTTTTATAAATTAAATTAATTTAAATTAATTTAAACTATCACTCGTATAAAAACAACAGCCTGATATTATTATTGGTTCATACAATGATTCTTCATGCTGCTTCCTCATCCTAAATTTTCATGTTTCTTTCTTTCAATTATTATTATTACTATGATAACAATAAATAATGCGATTGATGAGACTGAGGAAGAAAATGCGCAATCATATATATATATAGACATTGGTCATGGACTGCCATAGTTGACCGCCGTTCGTTTATATCTTTCTTTCTAAATATAAATTGGTCCCTCGTATTACATCATCGTTGACTCTTTAATTACCCTCCAATGAGGCACCCCAATAAGCTAGGTTCATTTTTCATTTATTTTCTATCCGAATATCCCAAAATGATACAAAAACAATTTGTTTCTGGGATCAGTTTTCTTTTGCTAAGAATTTTCAACATCAATTGGATTAATTAATTCGTTTTTCTTCATTTAACAATGGTTTCAAATTTGATTTAGTCATTATCATCTTCTTCTTTTTTCTTCTTAAAATCAAAAGCCATTACCAATTTTGATTTGTCAAGATATATATGAGGAAACTTGTAACGATTTCTACACTAAAATATCTGCCCTTTTGACTTGTTGTGCAATCAAATCTATATTATACTCACTAAGTGCGATTCCAATTCAAAGAAATGGGTTCTTTTTCCTATCAAACCTATGCAAAAGCTATATATATAATTTGAATGTTCGTACGTTATTATCATGCGGATGTTATTGTAAATAAAAAGAAAAATAAGAGGAATTGTGAAAATACATGACGTCTGCACGATAATAACTTCCGGAGTCCAAGTGACAATAACGTTCGGACTCTAAACGTCCATATAGGAGAATTTATATATATTTCTACATGGTATATTGTAGTCACAACTAAACCTGCAGACTGGTTCTATATTGTCTACCCTAAATCAAGATTTAATTAAGTAGCTTTCCGTCCTAAACTTCATAGGTTTTGAATTTTATGGGTGTGTCTTTTTCCAGAGATGTTAAAACATTGGTTGCTTTAAAACCAACATATCTTGTGTTACTATAGTTTACTTTATAGTTACTTATATATATAGAGAGAGCTTCTATTATAGGATTCTTCAAATAAACTTATTTGGGGGAGATCCTTGTAGAGCATACTCCGCATTGTATTTCATTAATCCAAACCGTCTATTTGATAGATATTTATCCAAAGACCATCTCTACAAAAAAATCACTTGAATATGATATTATTTGACCATTCAATTAAATTATTGTATGATACAATTAGATGTCTCAACGTTTTTAATTTGTTTGACAATTTGTAGGGTACCCTAAAATGCGACCCTTATTTGAGGATTTAGGGTTCAAATAAGAGAATAACTATATATAAATTTGGGGTACTGTGCAATTCATAATTATTAGATTAAAACAATAATAATTTGAATAAATGTATTATTAGAAAGATAATAATAAATTTATTAATAATGCTTAAATCTAATGGTTCAAAATTTGTGTCATATTTATTGGTATATATCATATTTATCATATGTTATAAATTTATTTCTAGAGTTAAGGTATAACTTGACGTGACACAAAGGAACTTACTTTTGTCAAATTCAACATATTTCTAGACACTGATTTCTTAATTTCTTCGGTTTCAAATGAAATAATAGAGCACAATGGTCAATGGGCACTTGTTTGTCGGTACAATTTGTAGCTAGCATTACTCATCTTTTTCGTTTTAATCAAAGCTAACCTTTTTCTTTGTAGAAAAAACTTTTGACCCATTGAACACTAACAAAGTTTAATATACATGATTCTAATATTCCACGTTGAACGGAATTGTTAGGGAAAAAAACGTGGGGTGTTTTGAGAAGGAAAATATTATGATTTTTTGTATAACATATACTTACTAAAAAAACATGGAAAGGAAATCCTGGCATATGCGGTACTACTAAGTACAAGAAAAACTAATATGGTCTTATGTGAGAGCATATTATTTATGCGACAGATTGAACGGTCTCATATGCTTCCACGTCAATTTTAAAATCCGAAAGTTGTTCAATAACGAACGAAAATAAACTAGTTTCTTCTATACTTCTTCTGATTATGTTAATTAACTTCACTCAGTAAACCAAATCATACGATGCATGCACTACATGAAAATCCACAGCTTATGTATATCCACATATCAGATCAAGGAATGGTTTCAAGCAATTTGTTAAAAAAGAAAGACTAAAAAATCATCTTTTCAAGCAATTTGTTAAAAAAGAAAGACTAAAAAATCACTCATGCAACTTGCAGAATGATCATAAACACAAAGTGCTTGATGCACGCCCAGACATATAACAAATACAAGAAAATCAGAAAGATAACGTAAGATCATATCTCCTTCTTCTCTTGTCAGTTTTAGATAATGCACAAGTAGATATAAAAATTGCAAGAACCTTAAATTGATGCTCGTGTTCGCATGTAGCTGATTATTTTTTAATCAAAAGTAGGATTTGTGTGTCGGCACCTTAAGGAATATGTTAATCTGAGACGGAGGCACAAAAATTTATTTGGGGACTTAGAGATTTAATTTGGATCATTAGGACGAACAAAATATTACTACCGGATAGATTTGGGTTAGGTCAAATTGCAAGCTCGATATCTCCATACAATAAAGTAGTTTAGATTATCATCTTGTTAAAAAAAATAAAATTCACCCAACTCACTAAATGCAGCCAGATTATTAAGAATTTTCAGTCATTGCTTTAATATACACCTTAATATTTAACCTAAATATCCTAAATTCAATACCATTAGGCCATTTTCAATTATGGGTCATTGGTCAAATGTAGCCCTCAAAACATGTAAAATTTATCTCCAACCATTGGTTAAAAAATAATTTGGCCAAATTTGGAGGACCACATTTAGTCCTTTAGCCATCCTCCCAAGCCACTTGTAGCCTAGGCCAAATTTTTTGTCTTTTAACTTTTAAATGTATATAAAATTTTAAAATAAATATATATATATTAGAATTATTTGAAACATTAACTTTTTTTCTCTATCTGTTTACATTTTAAATGTATATAAAATTATTTGTTAAAAAACAAAATTTAACAATTGGTTCTGACCATTGGGAGGTCAGAACCTTTTGAAATGTAGCAAATTTTTTTTTGAAAAATTGCCATTGGCTTTCGGATTTTGTACAAATATTTTCTTTTTTGTGTTTAAAAAAAAAGGACATTGTTTTAGGACTCCAGTTATAGGACTAAATGTAGTCCAGAGCTATAATTTTAGCCCTCTAAAATATTAATTTTTTAGAGAATAGTGTAGGACTAAATTTTTCCATCTCTAGCCATGCATAGTTATATTGCAAGGCCCTCTGTATTTTATTATTGTGAGAAAAACTATGGTACAACACTCATACATTCCACTATTATGTATTGTTTAATTTAATTTGATTACTATTTAGAGACATTTTTCAAACAATGTGAATAACAAAATAAGTACAGAGAATAAATTTGTAGGAAATATTTGAATGAAATGAGTACGGAAAATATTTAACAAAAAAAAAAAAAGAGTGTGGAAAGTTGTGAATAAGTAGAAAATATGATAGAATTTGTAAGAAATGTGGAATGAAATTAGTGTGAAATTTGTTGAAGAAATTTTGAAGTATTTATAGACATTATCTACTACGCTAGTTGTTTGTCCAATAATTTGATTATAGTTATATCTGAAGTAGGTGGCCCATTCGAGGCTTAAAAAATCTTTGCAACTTGCAAGAAGATATATTTCCTTGGAGATTTGGACACAAAATTTTCTAGAGAGCAACCACCTAATCCTTGTAATTTAAATTATTTAATCATCATTGTCATCTAAAGCTTCTCCAAAGGTTTTGTAAGCAATCAATTTAAAATTAGTTGTTGTTAATAATCTATTAGTCCACGTACCCAAACTTTAAGATGAAGAAGGTTCAAATGTTATAATGGTTTATTCATATGCACGTGGCCTTGGAAAGCAAAGCTTAAAGGAATAAACTTTAATTTCATTAGATTAAAGAAACTACCATTTTGTACAAAAAAGGAAAGGAAAAAAAAAGAAAAAGAGAGAGAGAGAAGAAAATACAATTTTTTACAGTGAAGATTGAGTTCAATCCCACTTGACATTAAAATCATACCATTTCATTGGTATGTATTTGGTAGGTACTTCAAAAGCGCTATAGTTGAGAGTGAAGCAAGCACTTATATCAACAGTGCTTTTGCAGATAAAGAAGGTTTTTATTCTCTACCTTCCAAACAGAAATTCTTAAAATATTCAAACATTTCAGCAATTCAGCTGTCCCTAGAAGACCTTTGACTGATGTCAGTTTTTTTTTTTAAGATTAAGAAAATCTCACATCTTTAATTAAAAGAAGAAGAAAAATCCATAAAACTGCTGCTTAGAACCTTTTCCACAAACAATTCTGTACCCTATTTTCAAGAAATCTTCTGTACATCATGATGCAGCATCAAACTCAAAGCCAAGTTCACACTGTGACTTTTTGAGCTAGCTCCCCTGCTTTTACATATTTTTCATTTAAACTAGCATATAGTTTAAGATTGTGACTGAATTTTTGTGAATAATTTAATTTTGCACATGCCTGCAGTACTCTCTCTCTCTCTCTCTAGATTCATACTCTCATATATATATATAGATATATATATAGTTATTATCTTATTCAGATGGTCCTACGTTATTACCGTGCATATGCTATAGTAAATAGAGAGGAAAGCCATGAAGGATGATAAAAAAATACATGACTTCCGAACGGTAATTCATAATGTTCATACGTTCATATAGGGAGATGTATATGTCGGTATTATCAAGTGGAAAAGTTGGGATAGGTATCAACCCCTTGCACAATAAGTGCTATTATTTGGACTTAAACTAAGTGAAATTCATAATCATATTAATGTCTACATATATTCCCCATCTTAATCAGGTTCCGTAACCATTTTAATATTTTAGACTAGCAGCAGTCATCATCGGTCATCAGCAATCAAGCAAACAAAATTTGAGATAATTTGGCAAATGATGCACCGACAGCAAATCATTTGTCTCCAGCTCAATATATTCTCTGTTGGCTATCTCCTGCAGACCACAGATTATTGTTTGGATATGTTCAAACACTCAAATATTTACAGACTGAATAGTCGATCAAGATATTTGATTGAATTAAAGATTCCAAATTGTGCAACAACTCAAGAAAAACCTCATTTTGAAGTTGGCTTCCTATAGACTTCCTCCTAGCTGTCTTTTATTTGCAATCAATAAAACCTTTTTCCTAGTGGGGTGGTCAAATCTTGTGCTTCACTGGTTCTTCATTTCAGTACCCTCCCAGCTTTATATATTCTCGATTATAAGTTACCTATATCAATATCAACCGGTTAATTACTTGATATATATTCTATTTTGGGCCTAGCAGTAAAAAGCTTAAGGGTTTCTTGGAATCTTGAAGATAATCATCATCTTCTCAGAAAGTAGAAATTCCTATTCTTTTTTTTTATTAATCACGGTTTGACGTGTGTGTAGAGATTGTTAAATTTAGATTACAATAGAATTACTGTAGAATTAGGAAACCCGAACACTAGATTACGTGTTATTAACACCTTTTCTTAGCTCTAAATCATTAAGATAAGACGAACGTAGGGCAAAATTATCATGACCATGCGTAAGCACGGCCAACAAATGCCTAACACTATGTCTCGATATTTTGATACCACCATCACAAAAAAGAAGCAAGTTGACATACAATATCTAACAAGCTATAAATGGCTATATACCTCCTTGTTCATGAGAATTAATTATGAAAGAACCATATTCCCTTCCATTAAAAGGATGGATTCTGCAAGACTCACTAGTGTAGTGGTTTGGAGTAATTGTTTCCTCATGCAAGTTAAACACGATATTTTTTAGTACGAATACTAATTTACAGTAACCGAAGATCACCGACAAAATATATATTATTAAATTATTAACTAACTTTCTGTTACCGTAAATTGGTACCGACTACCAAAATCTTCCTATTGGTTTAGTCAACATTTTGTTCATTATAGTTTTCATTTTTACCACAATTGTAGTATAATTAATTACATACAAAACTTGGATTAACTCAGGACGGTGGCCTAGTCTGAAAAACACGGTACTTTTTTGGTTTGGTGTGTGATTGGCCAGTACCAGATACTTATCTACAGTAACTGAAAAGTACTCATAAATAATGATTATCGACTAACTATCCCAATTGTTTCCTTTCTTTTGTTTTGGGTTACTTATTGTTTTTGGATTCCTAGTCCAATTCCTACTTGGTTAAGGTTTCTATTTTGATTCTATTTTCTTAACCATGTAACCCTAGAACTTATGCACTATAAATAATTCTACTCGGGAGGATAGATGGGACGGTTCAGGTGAGATCTAATGTAAGTGTGGAAACGAGCCTAATTACGACTTCCTAACACCAATACCAAATAATCCTTTACCATTATGTTTAGTCAACATTTGGTTCATCATATTTTTCACTTTTAACCACAATTGCAGTAACTAACAAACATACAAAACTTGGGCTAACTTAGGCCGGTGGCTTTTACTGACAGTACTGGGTCTAAGTTTTTCGGGTTGAAAAGGAGAGCAGGGAGAAAGTGGTCTACGGTGGGTCAGTTTGGGTAACTAAATCTCAAAGGTTGGGAGAGATTTCGAAAATCTTTTGAGAGTCAAGTTGGAGTTTTGGATTGGGGTCTGTTTGGTCACAGGGACAAAGCTTGCTCTTGTCGTTGACGTACGCGCTCTTTTGGGGTCTCTTTTAAACCACATGCCCATGACTTTGCTGCCTCAGAGCCCTATATAAACCCCCCATTCCCCATCCCCTTTCACCACACCAATAAATTCCATTTTCTGGCTTCTCAGTTTTCTTTTCTCATACATTTCCAAGTCTCTGAGCCTCTCTTTCAGTCTTTTGAAGCCAACCCATCTTTCTAGAACCAGAAAAATCATTTGGGTTTCTGTGATTTTTGGGCTGTGTGTGAAAAATCTCAGTGTCAGGACCTGCAGCAGCAGAAAGATTTTAACAAGCTCACCACTTGGCTTAAACCCATTAAAGAACAAGACCCATCTTTTTCTCTTCCTCACAGAACTTTGCATATATAAATTTTGGGCTCGTCTGTTTTGCTATATTATACAAAAAGGCTCGTGCTTTTGGTCAGTTTCATGGCTAAAATGGGTGATAACCAGCTTACCCACCACCAAGTTTTTGATGTCTCTGTCGATGTGCCTCCAGAGGGAGGCTCCAAGTGCTTTGATGACGACGGCCGTCTCAAACGAACTGGTAAAAATTTTCACTTCTCTAACACATTTTACATGTTCAACCATTTTTGTCAAAAAAAAAAGCAAACACCTTGGAAATGCTATGAATTTTTACTCATTTGTTCTGTTTTGTGTTTTTTTATTTACCAGGAACCGTTTGGACTGCAAGTGCTCACATAATTACTGCGGTAATTGGGTCTGGAGTTTTGTCCTTGGCTTGGGCCACAGCTCAGCTTGGATGGGTTGCTGGTCCTTCTGTGATGCTTCTGTTCTCTTTTGTCACTTACTACACTTCAACTCTTCTCGCTGCCTGCTATCGTACTGGTGACCCTGTCACGGGAAAGAGAAACTATACTTACACAGATGCCGTCCGATCCAATCTTGGTAAATTTTCTGCTAATATTTTTCACTTTTTGACATCCAAGTGAAAAAAGTTTGAGTCAAGTTCTTATGTTAATTTGATTTTGAATTTTTTTTTCAGGTGGGTTCAAGGAGAAAATTTGTGGGTTTGTTCAGTACTTGAATCTCTTCGGAGTTGCCATTGGCTACACTATAGCATCATCTATAAGCATGGTGTAAGTATGAGTGTTTTAAAACTTGATTAAGAACTTTGTGTGTTGATGTTTGATTATATGTAATTTTGGCTAATGGTTTTTTGTTGTTGTTGATGTTGATTGTGATTAAACAGGGCAATAAAGAGGTCTAACTGCTTCTACAAAAATGGTGACACAGCACCATGCCATGTAAACAGCAACCCTTATATGATCGCTTTCGGCATAGCAGAAATCATCTTCTCTCAAATTCCAAACTTCGATCAGCTATGGTGGCTCTCCATTGTTGCTGCAGTCATGTCCTTCACTTACTCTTCAATTGGACTTGGCCTTGGAATTGCCAAAGTTGTAGGTAAAAACTAATAGCTCCATAATATTTACTGTTATATTGATAAATTGGTGATCTTCAATCTTAGTTTTTATGATTAAAATTGGTTCTAGTAAATCTGGCTTATGATTGTTTTTTTGTGATCAATTTTCAGAAACTGGAACTATCAGGGGAAGCATGACTGGGATCAGCATTGGAAATGTGACAGAAACTCAAAAGATTTGGAGGAGCTTCCAAGCACTTGGGGACATAGCTTTTGCATACTCTTACTCTCTCATCCTCATTGAAATTCAGGACACAGTTAAATCCCCACCATCTGAAGCTAAGACAATGAAGAAGGCAACTATAGTGAGTGTAGCTACCACAACCCTTTTCTACATGCTCTGTGGCTGCATGGGCTACGCTGCTTTTGGAGACTCATCTCCCGGAAACCTCCTCACTGGTTTCGGTTTCTTCAACCCCTATTGGCTCATTGACATTGCCAATGCAGCCATTGTCATCCACCTTGTTGGTGCTTACCAAGTCTTTGTCCAGCCCCTCTATGCATTTGTTGAGAAAACAGCAGCAGAAAAGTACCCACATAGCCATTTCATCACAAAAGACATTAAATTCAGAATCCCCGGCTTTGGTCTCTTCAATCTCAACCTCTTCAGATTGGTGTGGAGGACATGTTTTGTGATTTTAACCACTGTGATTTCCATGATCTTGCCATTCTTCAATGATGTGGTTGGGCTTCTTGGGGCTCTGGGATTTTGGCCACTCACAGTTTACTTCCCTGTGGAGATGTATATTGCAACAAAGAGGATCCCAAAGTGGAGCACAAGATGGATTTGCCTCCAGATCCTAAGTGGTGCTTGCCTTATAGTCACCATAGCAGCTGCTGCTGGTTCAATTGCTGGTGTGATTAGTGATCTCAAGATCTACAAGCCATTCAAGACCAGCTACTGATTTAGCAAATAAATGTAACACTAGATGTTGTCATAACAAGCTTGTTTATTTCAATTCTTGTTTATGTTCATAACAAGCTTAAACGGGTATGATTAATGTTATATATGCACTACAATTATCACTTGTCAAAGTTGTCAATTTTTGGCCCGATATGAATGAGACTCTAAATTCAAATCTCATAAACGACAACTACGAATCAAGTTACTCGTAATTAATGACAAAAGATACTGAATTAGTTTAAACCAGAAAACGCATGGGACACAATGTGACACATGGTAGTCAATTTGGCTCATGAGTCATATGAGTCCATGACATGAAATTAAATGAGAGCTCTGCTCCAGGTGAGTCCAGTCCTAGTCTAGACGATACTGCTCCCATGAGCTATGAATAAATATTGGAGGCAGTATTCTAAATAGTCAACCACACATACCCATACAACCTCATTTAATAAATATAAAAAAAACATTCCATTGAATGAGAAACTCAGAGACGCATCTTCAATACTTGGTACAATCATGCACGAGTGGGCGTGACGATATGATATAGTTAATTGTATGTATCAACGGTTGAGAGTCGTTTACTTTATTTGGACGATTATCCCTAACAAAAATCCTTAGGTGATGACATGGTGTAGCTAAAACGACACCACAACCAACCATTGCTTCACTCAAGATTCCATGTTTCTTTCAGCTCAATTATTGCTGCTAAAAATGAAGGGTATGTGAGAGTTGTGAGGCTGTGAAGAGTTTGGCTGTAACCGATGAGATGTGGAAAACAAATGAGCGATCAGGGACTGCCTCAGTTGACTGGCATATATCGTTTATTTTTCCCTTAAGTCCTCTGTGGGTCATACTATCTTACATCATGATCGACTGTTTTATTACCATCCAATGAAGACCAAGACCAATAGCCATTTCATTGTTTTTGTCATCCTCTCTTTTCATTTTTCATTTCTTTCGGGTTTTCCTAGGATCATATTCATATTCCCTAGAGCTATGTTAACGTCGGTCATTTACGAGAGATTTTCAACGGTTGATGTATTTAGAGATCGTTGATTAGAATTCGCCCACGAGCGTAAACACTTACGATACCAAAAATTTGTTGTGTAACTACTAGGATTCATTTGTTACAATAAAATATCGAGGCATGAGGTGAATTGTGAGACCAATAATTTAGGATCATCACATGCAACTTAGAAAACCATTTCATTATTCAATCATTTCAATTTTGATCTTGTTCCTCAGATAAAGCACCCAAAAAAATAATAAAAAAATATCGTCACTCTCCAATCTTTGTCAACATATGCGGAAACTTGTAAAAAACAACTAGCAATAGTACCTAATTCTAACTTTTTCTACATTGAAATATTCCCTTCAATTTGACCTCTCGCATGTGCAAATCAAACTCTACAATCGTAAGAATAATGAATTGCAATTTAATTCCATTTCCTACCAAACGTAGAGAAAAACCCATGGTATATTTTAGTCATAAGAAAGAAAGAGTCTAAGACCCTAAATCCGACGGCTGAGATTTTATCTTATTCTTGTCACACAAATTCAAGATTGAATTAAAAGTGGAAATAGGTCCTCAACTTCAACAGGTTGTTGTGTTCTGTGCATGAAAGAAACGTCACTAATGCCTTGGCGTGATAAAATTCCTCATCAATTGTTCATTGTTGATGGTCTTCTTCTTTCCAGATAATAAAATATTGGTTGCTTTGAAACCTGAATATAATTTGATCTTATATTTATTTTGTAACCTAGCTATACAAATATTACAAATTTAGAGTCAACATGTATGCTTCCCAGAGGCTGGTCCCGTATGTCTTCAATTTGAACTGAAATAATTGAGCACTACGGACAAATAAACAAACAAATAGAACTGAAATACAATCATGTGATATAATCGGTCTATATGACGATAAAATTAAAAAATAATAATAAAAAAACCCGTCAAATTGTGATGGTAGAGAAGAATATGACTCCTTACATGTAAGATATCAAACATGTTTGTTTGTTTTTTTAAATGAAATTCACATATTAGCAAAAATAAATAAATAAGGAATGGTTTTATTTCTTTATCTTTTCAAATAGATTGAGATAAGGACTTGCTTTTGTGATTTAAAGATTGGTACATTGCATGATGAGTTTAGCACTTGAGTTCATATACACCATAGCAGCACATGTGCAGATAAAATCATTGATGGTGGTGCATGTTAAATGCACCCACACATTAAGAGATTATAAATATGAGAAAATGGAAGACAACTTATCATTATCCTTTTTTAGGGTTTTAGATAAGGCTTAGTATATAGAATTGCATATGACCCATAACTTCATGTTTTGAGCCAATTATAGCTGTCTTTTCATTAAAGGGAAGATATGTGTCTGCAATTTTTAAGTGGCCCAATTCAAGTATGTTCTAGAGTATATAATTATCGCAAATCATAACCTTCAAAAATTGTATTGGGATTATTTTAGAAGATTTAATTTGAATTATTTTTGGTCGAAAATGAGTTTTCAAACAAAATGTAAATATAAAAAACAAATGTCACCTCTCCCATGGTCCATATTAGAAGCCCACAAGTGGGCAGCCAAAGCCTTAGCTTATAAAAGGGGGAGCTTCTATAATGAGCGGTTCAATTCAATAGTTCAATAATAACTCTGCACTGAATCAAACAGTTGTTAAGGACCTTCTCACAATAACCCTTCATTTTAGCCTCCATGTACAAAAGTCAAAATTTATAAATTGACATTCACCAACCCAAAACCAATGACCATAGCTCAACTTGGAAAAATCGCGATTTATTATGAGCGTTCTTTGTGTAATTGTGTGATTTTACGGTTTCACCCCTTATTGATGAATTTTTGGCATGGACACTCACTTTCAAGTTTTTTTTCTTGCATTAAAAATATGATAGTCCACTTCTTTGAAATTAGGAAAATACTAATAGCTCAAATTTTTTTTTTTCAAACTTTGTGACATCTTATGTGACACAACATCATTGCATTGAAAAACCACTCATGGTATAAAATTCAACGAGACAATATCATGTTTATTGAGAACCGTAGTATTTTTGTGTGTAAATTCTCATATTTGAGTCTAAATAATGGTTGGAGAATACACTTCAGAAGAAAAACTACGCACCTTTATGTAGAAGTAGCTTATATGAAGAATGAGTGTTGAGTTTTCTGGGTATCAAAGACATGGAAATTGTTCCAATTTCATCGGTGGGTGCTTTTATAATAAGCGCTTTTGAGAGAGAGTGAATTAACAAACAAGTACTTAAATATTCCAACTGTGCTTTTGGGGATAAAGGAGGGTCATATATTCTGTATACCTTGCTAGAAAAATTATACATATTCAAACATGTCAGCTGTTCCTCCTAGAAGACCTTTTGACTGACTCATATGTACATATATAGGTTCGATCGATTTTCTACAATAATACAGCCTCATATCTTTAGACTTCAATTCTGCAACTTCTAATTATATCAGAAGAACAGAATATTCTTTATGAACTAAGGATAACAAGAGGACTTGTGAGAGGATTGGTATTTGGTAGGACAATTCGTTTACACATGGTTGTTTTCGCATATTTATGAAATATCGTGTTGGTCTATTTATTTGACTAAATGTTGTCTAATTTAATTATCTTTTTTTCAACGGCGAACTTTGAATGTTAACTTAAAAATTGAACAACAATGATCATGAATGACATTGTGAAGTGAACGCAAACAACTAATTAGCGTCGTATTAACTTACTAATCCGTTAGAGCTTGAGTGCACCTCATATACACGTATATAAAGTTTTGATGCATGTATGTTTATATTGAAGCTCAAGTTAGGATAGAATTCCATTGATTAGGATGTTCTGACTGCTCAAAATGGTGTAAATCGATGGAATGAAGATATATTCCCAATGGCGCACCATTTGGTATATGTTGATTTTATCTAAAACAAGGAACCCCATTTGGAATTTGGCTTCAAGTAGTTGTTATTTTCAGTCCCTAACACCTTTTCTCAATGAAAAGTCATTTTCTTTTAGTGGGGTGTGGTCATGGCTTCAACCTCACTGATTCTTAATTCACTACAATTAACCTGCATCTTCTGATCTCTAACAGCTAAAAAGTGGTCTTCCCAGCATTATGATCGATAAAATTACATCAATGATCAAAATCAACCACTTAATTATCATATAGCTTTCCAGATTAGAATATATTATTGGAATATCTATTCCTTCTATATATAGGTACATTTATAGAGACTTGATTAGCTGAATATGTTCTTGCACTAGTAAATAGCGACTGTAAGTTACCAAATGGGGCCAATGTAAGTGTTCGACTTAAATAATAAATTTTGATTATTCGGAAAAAAAAAATAGCGAAAAATAAAAGTTACCACTGCGTGTATCAATAGACAATAGTTAGGGTTTAAACAGTAAAAACTGCACGGTAAATGTTAAACCCTAAGAATGCAACATTGTAGGATAATAATTTGACGTTTATAAAAGGGTTATTTACTCAAATGGTCCTTAAACTTATACCCAAGTTGCATTTTAATTTATCAACTAAATTATTCGTTCAAATGGTCTACCAACACTCTATATTAATTGGCGAATTGATCATACTGTTACACTCCGTCAATGCTACTGTTAATTTGAGAGTTAAAATTGTCAATTTATACTGAAATATTAATAAATAAATTAAAAAATATATAAAATACTATAAAATCAGAAAACTAAAAACTAAAATGCCCAATAGTAAAAATTAAAAAGAAAACCTACCATAACCCTCCCTCCACCTCTATGAGAAATTATAGAATAGTACGGATGTACCATGTCAACGTATGATACTCCCATTCAAATTTTAACACGTGTCCATTTTTGAAAAGAAATTAATTACTTTATTACAGACTTACTTAACTTTTATCTTTTAAAATAAAATTAGAAAAGTCTTTAAAAAGAAAATTAAAGAATTTTCCAACCCTCCGTCTCCAACTCAAACCTGCGCCACCCCTAGCCCTTGCTCTTCCTGTCAAATTCCTAGGGTGACGTCTGTAGCACCTTTTAGAGTATGCTTCAACTCAATCCACATCGGCTGTGCCTTCCATTGATTTGTGTGTTGCAGAGTGAGTGTACTAGAGAGTGTGTTTGTAGCAAATTCAATGGTGCAAGTGAACAAAGATGTGTTGTGTTTGGGATTTGTGGATGCTGGGCTGTGCCCAAGTAACCCAAGGTGCTGCCATTGTGATCAGAGTGCATCAATTGGAGGACAATCTTCTTCAATTTGATTTGGCTAATAAAAGACTTGGGTTCAAAATCGGATTCTAAGGTGAATTGTCTGCTGAGCATCCGATTTTGAAGAGGAAGAGCAAGGAGAGGGGTGGCACAAGTTGGCGGTTATGGGTGTTCGGGTTGGGGACGAAGGGTTGTTGGAAAATTCTTTCTTTCTTTATTTTTTATTTTTCTAATTTTATTTTAAAAGATAAAGGTTAAGTAAGTCCAGCTATAATAAAGTAATTAATTTCATTTTAAAGATAAACACATGTCGAAATTTGAATGGGAATATCATACGCTGACATGGTACATCCGTACTATTCTATAATTTCTCCACCTCCATCCTTGCAACCCACCCCAAAATTTTTCTTCCTTCCTTTTTTCAACAGTCAAACAAAGCTAAATTCTCAAACTAAACAAATGAAAAATAAAAAATCAACAAATTCGTTGAAACCCTTTTAACACCAACACTTTTGCAAGCAATTGGGTACCCGGACAACATGGTAATGAAGGTGATGGTAGAGGCGAAGGAGAGAAAGAAGATGCTTTGAAGGCCAGAGGCTATTGGCAGTGAGGACAGCGAAAAAGGATGGATTCTAGTATAGTGAGAACTTGGAGGTGCAATGGTTTGGGATGTCGTTCAAGCGAGCATGCCCACATCCAGCAGCCTCTTGAGGTACCAAAAAGACAACAACTTTGTTAAAGCCTTTTAAGGTATGAAAAAGACACATATACCTATCCTATACCCCACATGTATCGTTGACTTGACTAAAACCCACAGAAAATGTAACGGTAGGACCAATGCGTCGAATAACAAAGAATTTGTGGACTATTTGAACAAATAATTTAGTTAAGGGACCAAAATGCAACTTGGGTATAAATTTGAGGACCGTTTGAGCAAATAACCCTTTATAAAAAGAGGATGAAAAAAAAAAAGGTAACTTATGGAGTCAAATCAACCTCAAAGAAGTGAATATGACATCATTGGGCATGATGAATGGTGATGAACATGATAAGTGGTGATGGAGATTATTGAAGAATTTAACATAATAAAAAGATTGTCAAACAGTAAATGTAAAACATATGTATATTAAAGAAAATACAAACTTACTTATTTTTGGTTAAGGACAATTTAGGTAGTTAAGTTAATAAAGGAATGATGAAAATGTACATAGGTGAAATTTTTGGAGTGACAATAATATTTGCATCAAAGACTTTAGGGTTAAAACCCTTGACACTAGTCAATTGGGCAATGAATTTGATATACGGCTAGAGTAAACATGAGTCTCCTAATTAATCAAGGAGATTTATTTACTTGATTAATTAAGGGATTTACTTTCTTATTATATATAGTTGACAAAATTATTGTATAATTAGGAGATACTATCCTAATTGATTACTGTATCTATTTCCTTGTAAAGCACTCATGTAAACTCCTATATATACCACTTTATGAAGAAGAATAAAACCCAACCTAAAGAATTCAAACCATATTCATATTTTAGCATGGTATCAGAGCAATCGATCCTAGGTTGTCTCTAAACTCTCATATCAAATTTCTCATATTCAAACCCAAACCCTAAATCAAATTCCTCATATTTAAATTCCCCAAATCCAAATCCTTCAAATCCTCTTATCAAAATTCCTAAATACATAACCCCAAATCTTATATACATACCTCTCAAATCCAATTCCTACATCAATTCATACATCAAATTCCTCAAATCCCATTCCTCCTATCAAATTCCTTACATTATCATATCACATCTTACTTCCGCTGCGATGTCAAGAACCCCTACGATTCTCTCCCTTATTGCAGACTCACAGAAGCATGCGATCAATCCTGTTGACCCGACTACTCGGACTCGTGCTTTTATTGCCACCACAAAAGGTTCTTCTTTTCATACGTCCTCTCAAAAAGCCGCATGGATTATTGACTTGAGTGCTACGGATCACATGACATTTGATCTTGGCCAACTTATTAGTCTCAAATCATCCACTCCGTCGATGGTGTTTGATGCTAATTGTACCCCCTCCCCTGTGGTTGGGGAGGGCTTTCTATCTCTTTCTACTTCCATAAATCTGGATTCTATATTGCTTGTTCCAACCTTGGACCACAACTTGTTGTTTGTTGCATAACTTACTACTACTTTGGGATGTACTGTAACGTTTTAGCCAAATCATTGTGTTTTTCAGAACATCCTCACAGGAAAGACAATTGGTTGTGGTACTCGGCGAGGCAAACTCTACTACTTGGATTGGGCATCAGATAGTGAGACCAAGGTTGGTCAAGCTTTCACAACCAATGGAACTCGTTTTGAGAGAGAGAAAGACAAAGTTTGGTTATGGCATAAACGTCTTGGGCATTTCTCGTTCGGGTATCTTAAGAAGTTGTTTCCATCATTATTTTACAGTCTTAATGTTTCTAGCTTCCAGTGTGATACGTGTGAATTAGCTAAGAGCCATCGTGTCTTGTTCCAATTAAGTTCAAATAAGAGTTTGGTTTCGTTTTCTCTTGTTCATTATGATGTTTGGGGGCCTGCTAACATTGCTACTCCAGTAGGAGCTCGATGGTTTGTCACGTTTATAGATGATTGTACACGCATGACTTGGGTTTCCCTTCTCAAAACTAAAGGGGAAGTCAGTTCCAAGTTTCAATAATTCCATCAAATGGTAAAGACTCAATTTCATGCTAGAATTCAGGTTCTTCGTTCTGACAATGACGGAGAATTTCTCAACCATGATCTTAACCGGTTCTTACAAGATTATGATATCATACATCAACGCTCATGCCCTTACACTCCCCAACAGAATGGAGTGGCTGAAAGAAAGAACATACATTTATTGGAAGAGTTTGTGCCTCTCTCTTTGGTGTCAATATGCCACGATCTTTTTGAAGAGAAGCCGTCGTCTCTGCAGCATACCTCATTAGTCGGATTTCCTCTAGTATCCTAAATTTTCAAACACCACTTCCAAACACCTCCCACACAAAACCTGGAACCCCATATTTTTGGCTGTGTTGTTTTGTCCACTTACATGATCACCAACAAAGTAAATTGGATCCCCGAGCTGAAAAGTGTGTTTTCATTGGCTATGCACATTAGAACGGATACCGGTGCTATCATCCTCCTAGTCAGAAGATCTTTACCTCCATGGATGTTGTGTTTCGGGAACACAACTTATATTTTTCAGCATCACAGGAGGAGAATCGAGAATCCACCACTGCTCAAATTCTTGATTTTTTTGCTCTGCATTAAAACGACTTGTCGCCAGTGGAAAACGATCGGTCACCCTTCCTTAGTCCTTCAAATCCAGAGAACCTACTTCAAAATGACCGGTCGCCAAAGGAAACTGATCAGTTGTCTTCATGCTGTCAAAATCAGGAGGAGGAAATTGGACCATTTTATGAGATTTTGCATGCTTAAGCTCCAGTACCACACCAATCACCTATTGAGGAAGTCATTCGGGTAACATCTTTCCTTGAAACTAATAACACTAATGAAATATTCCATGATGATTTGATTTCAGAATGCACATGGCCTATATATCAGTTTCCAGAAAGGAAGAACCATGGCAATCCTTAAGTACAATATGAAGCAGATCTTAAAGCCAAAGGAAAATACCCCATCAATAATTATATATCTCTCAGTAGATTATCAGAGTCATATGTGCACTATGTGAAGCAGCTGGCTGACATATCTATCCCCAACAGTGTAACTAAAGCACTAGAAGACCCAAAATGGAAAGAAGCCATGAATGAAGAAATGCGGGCTCTCTAAAAGAATGTCACATTGGAACTCGTGACCTTACCTCATGAAAAGAAGACAGTAAGATGTAGGTGGATTTATACTGTGAAACTCAAAGTAGATGGATCTATTGAAAGATGTAAAGCTAGATTGGTGGCGGAGGGGTACACACAGAGATATGGGATAGACTATTAGGAGACCTTTGCCCAGTAGCCAAGATTAACATTATTAGAGTCCTATTGTCTCTAGCAGCAAATCTCGATTTGCCACTACATCAGTTTGATGTCAAAAATGCATTCTTACATGGAGACTTGGAAGAATAAGTATATATGGATTTACCCTTAGGATGTAATTCAGCTCTTGACAAGAAGAATCAAGTTTGCAAGCTTAGAAAGTCATTATATGGGTTAAAGCAATCTCCCATAGCATGGTTTGGCATATTTACTAAATCTATGAAGAATTTTGGATATACACAGAGTCATTCGGATCACACCTTGTTCTTGAAGCGTGATGAAGGAAAACTTACTGCATTGACATAACTGGAAATAACACAGGAGAGCAACTAAAGTTGCAAAAGTATTTGTCTCAGGAATTTGAGATGAAGGATTTAGGTGATATGAAGTATTTTCTCAGAACCGAAGTAACAAGGTAAAAAACTGGTATATTTATGTCTTAAAGGAAGTATGTAATGGATCTACTCACTGAAACAAGAATGCTTGGATGTAAGCTTGCTGACACACCCATTGAGATGAATCATAAGTTGTGTAAAGATATAGATCAAGAACCAACCAATAAGGAACAGTACCAACGCCTTGTTGGAAGGTTGATATACCTGGCACACATAACCAGATATTGCATATGATGTAAGTGTTGTTAGTCAGTTTATGCATTCACCCAGTGTTTTTCATAGGAATGCTGTTGATCGAATCTTAAGATACTTAAAGTTAGCCCATGGGAAATGATTAATATTCTAAAAAAATGGAGATCTTGAAGTTGTTGGATATACAGATGCTGATTGGGTTGACTCTATTATTGATAGATGTTTTACTTCAGGTTACTTTACTTTCGTGGGAGGTAACCTAGTCACTTGGCGGAGTTAAAAACAAAATGTGGTTTCTTGGTCTAGTGCAGAAGCATAGTATCGAGGAATGACTCACAGAGTTTGTAAATTACTGTGGATCAAGACTATTGACAGAATAGGGCTTCAAGCCAGAAAAGCCAATGGAGTTACATTGTGACAACAAGTCAGCTATCGATATTGCCTATAATCTAGTTCAACATGATCGAACCAAACATGTTAAGGTGGATAGACATTTTATCAAAAAAAAAAAATTGAGAAGAAGATCATCCGCTTACCATTCGTAAAATCAGAAGATCAACCTATCTTAACAAAAGTTGTTTGTGCAAAGTATTGCATGACTCACTTACCAAGTTGGGCATTGGTGACATATATGCACCAACTTGAGAAGGAGTGTTGACGTGAGTCTTCTAATTAATCAAGGAGATTTATTTCCTTGATTAATTAAGAGATTTACTTTCCTATTCTATATAGTTGACAAATCATTGTATAATTAGGAGATACTATCCTAATTGATTACTGTATATATTTTCTTGTAAAGCACTCATGTAAACTCCTATATATCTCCTTATGGTCCTTATGCAGAAGAATAAAACTCAACCTAAAGTATTCAAACATGTCACATTCCGGGATCGGCTCTACCGTAGCACGATATTGTCCGCTTTGAGCCCCCCTCTCTGCCCTCACGGTTTTTGTTTCTGGGAACTCACAAGCAACTTCCTAGTGGGTCACCAATCCTGGAATTGCTGTAGCCCTAACTCGCTTAACTTCGGAGTTCCTATGACTCCGAAGTCAGTGAGCTCCCAAAAAGCCTCATGCTATATGGAGGTGGGCATGTACATATAAGACACATCACCCCCTCTCCATTGATCGATGTGAGATGTTACAATCCACCCCTCTTAAGGGCCCGACATCCTCGTCGGCACACTCGCACCACACGGCAGAGTGGCTCTAATACCAAATTATCACATCCCAGGATCGGCTCCACCGTAGTACGATATTGTCCGCTTTGGGCCCCCTATCTGCCCTCACGACTTTTGTTTTTGGGAACTCACAAGCAACTTCCCAGTGAGTCACCCATCTTGGGATTGCTCTAGCCCCAACTCGCTTAACTTCGGAGTTCCCATGACTCTGAAGCCAGTGAGCTCCCAAAAGGCCTCGTGCTAGATGGAGGTGGGTATGTACATATAAGGCACATCACCCCTCTCCGTTGGTCGATGTGAAATGTTACAAAACCATATTCATATTTTAGTATGAGTTGCATTTGAAAATGTACTCAACTTTGAATTGTTGTCCTTTCAATCCAAATTCATATGGTCAAACATACCTAATTAATAAATTTGTTTAAAGACACCTAATTAAGTTCATAGGTCCTGGACTCCAACAGTGTTATGAATTCCTTATATACTCTCTGTGTTTATGGGAATGAATTATGTAAGAACAATTGTCGGGTCGTTTTTTACCATTTTCAGGAACTGGCTAAGGTGGTCTAATAAAAGGACAGACTAAATATTATTAAATTTTTAGGATATGAATTTCTACCACATATGGTAAGTTACTGGAATTCCAAATGAGGCAAAACAACAAATTAAAATGCTTATCTCTCTATTTTTTTCAGACAGATTCTTTGTTGAGGGTTTAGTCTCATTACCTAGAGGAAATTTTCACAGAGAGAGCGAGAGAGAGAGAGATGGATGTCAAGTAAGGGCTCTTAAGAAGGAGAAGCTTTTTTTAAACACTACCAGTCATTCCAATTTCAGCCATTGGCATTTTTTGGGGCAATATACCAGTTGTGGCCTTAACAGTGCTCAGGTAAGTGCGATTTGAAAATGCCATGCCTTTATTCGTGTGGCCATGACCTTTTGTTTCTGTCTTTTTTCTTTTTGGTCTTTTGTGTTTCAGCAACTCTTGACTCCTGATGCAAGATTCTTTAATTTTTCTGAGTAGAAAATTTGTGTTGGTGGTGTTTGCTAACTTCATCCCATTAATAACATGTTCACTCATTTCAATGGGGAAATTAAGAATAGAGGAGATGACGAATGAGTACATGATCAATTACTCCATTAATTAATTTAATTTTTGTTTTTTCAAGTTTGGATTAAGGATTTTAATATGGAACATACATAATTTCGCCTTCTTATATGTTAGCAAACGTAAAGGAAGTCACAAATTAGAATAATTTCAATACCCTTGTATTTGTAAACACATGAAAAATCAAGAATTGAAATAATTCTAATATGTTAGCAACTTCTACTTTCCTTCCAATCACTATTTATGCATAAATTTTACTTTTTATGTTTTTGATGAATTATTTTACACGTGTTAAACTGTGATTTGCAAAAATAACTGTATCCTTTCAGAAAAGGAGGTAGAAGACAAGTGGTGTCCTAATTCTATATGCATGCAAAATGTAAGTGTACCTCAAAACAATGGCTTTTACTGCTCTGGGTCATCACCGTTTGGAACAAAAGGCAAATTGAGGAAATTTTAGTTGTTGAAAAAGAGAGCATTAACAAAGTGGTCTGGTGGGTCAGTAAATTTCAAAGTTTGGGAGATATCTTGAAGTCGTTGGGGTGTGTCTGGGTCGTTTAACCCAAAGTAGGTTTTGTGCCTTTTTTCCTGGAACGGTTAAATGTTACCTCACTCCCATTGGGATTGTGTATATGGAATGAAATTCACTTATGGTTTTTTTATTCACTACAACTTGACAAGTAAAGTGAGTTACAGGATCTCTCTCTCTCTCTCTCTCTCTCTCTCTCTCTCTCTCTCTCTCTCTCTCTCGGCACATTCTTTTTTTTAAAATTAGACAATAATATAATTATTTGTGCCTTATTTATCAGATGATGATGTCTCATAAAAATGAGACATATTAAAACCAATCGTATCACTACATAAGATGTGATTAATAATGTGGTCAATAAAGATAGTCTAGTAAACTTAGTAACATTAGTCAACAGTATATGTCACTCTTTGGGTATATGTCACTCTTTGGGTGTATGTCAATCTCGGAATGAGTTCCAGCAATGACAGTTACAGACAAGGCTCAGATTCATTAAAGAACAAGACCCATCTGTTTTTAATCCCTTATTTTCATTGATTTTGAAGAGTAAGGAAATGTTTGACTTGTATTTTACGTGAAAAGGCTAAGTTATGTGTTGGTCTTGTTGTAGCAAAGATGGGTGATCACACTACCACAAGGAACCTGCAGCTCCACCACAACCCAGTTTTTGATGTCTCACTCAATGTGCGAGGAGGCTCCAAGTACATTGATGACGATGGCCGTCCGAAACGAACTGGTAAATTATACTTCTGTAATGGAGGTCAAAGCTTAATTTTTGGTTGCAAGGAAAACACCTTGACAATGCTAATAAAAATGCATGTACTTTATGTTCATGTTAAATTGTTAGTCATTAATCTTTGTCTTGCTTGTGCACCAGGAACTGTTTGGACTTCAAGTGCTCACATAATTACTGCTGTGATTGGATCTGGGGTTCTATCCCTGGCTTGGGCCATTGCTCAGCTTGGATGGATTGCTGGTCCTGTTGTTATGGTCCTGTTCTCCTTCATCACTTACTACACTTCAACTCTTCTTGCTGCCTGCTACCGTGATCCGGTCACTGGAAAAAGAAACTATACTTATTCGGATGCTGTTCGATCCAACCTTGGTGAATTTTGCTGATGTTTTGATCTTTTTGGCCACATGAAAGAAGTGTTCTTTCTTCTTTTTTTTGGTCCAAAGGTCTAAAGCTCAATCTTTGTTCTTCTAATTTCAAATTTTCAGGTGAACTTCAGGTCAAATTCTGCGCATCTGTTCAGAACGTGGTCCTTATTGGAGTTACTATTGGCTACACTATAGCAGCAGCTATAAGCATGGTGTAAGTCTTGGTGATGTTTTGAGTACATATTATGTTAGTTATTTTAAAATGTTCATTGGGCTTATGGTTTTTGTTATTGATTAAACAGGGCAATAAAGAGGTCTAACTGCTACCACAAGAGTGGTGGAAAAAATCCATGTCATATTAACAACAATCCCTACATGATAGCTTTTGGTATCTCAGAAATTGTATTGTCTCAAATTCCAAACTTTGATAAGTTGTCCTGGCTCTCCATTGTTGCTGCAGTCATGTCCTTCACTTACTCAGGAATTGGATTAGCCCTTGGAATTGCTGAAGTTGCTGGTACAAATAGCTACAATTTGCTGCTATGCCTCTAAATCTGAACTTAGTTTTAAGAATTCAAGCAGTTCTAGTAAAGTTGACCCGAGCTTGTTTTTGTGCTTTTGAACACCAGTAAATGGAAAAATCAAGGGAAATATCACTGGAATTACCATTGGCACTGTGAATCCAATTCAAAAGATGTGGAGGACCTTCCAAGCACTTGGTGACATAGCTTTTGCCTACTCTTACTCTATCATCCTCATTGAAATTCAGGTTTATATCTTCTTCCAAAGTCAAAATGTCATACATTTCGCGGTGATTTATGTATTTAACCAAACATTTACATGTAACAGGACACAATTAAATCCCCACCATCTGAGTACAAGACAATGAAGAAGGCCACTCTATTTAGTTTGATAGTGACATCCATTTTCTACATTCTGTGTGGCTGCATGGGCTATGCTGCTTTTGGAGACTTGTCCCCTGGAAACCTCCTTACTGATAAAGGTTTCCACAACCCATTTTGGCTCATTGACATAGCCAATGCTGCCATAGTGATCCACCTTGTTGGTGCATACCAAGTGTTTGCACAACCCATTTTCGCACTCGTTGAGAAAACAGCTGCAGAATTTTTCCCAAATAGCCAATTTATCACAGAAGACATCAGAATCCCCATCCCTGGTTTCGGTGCCTACAACTTTAACCTCTTCAGATTTGTTTGGAGGACATTTTATGTAATCATAACCACTTTGATTTCCATGATCCTCCCATTCTTTAATGATGTGGTTGGATTTCTTGGGGCTTTGGGATATTGGCCACTCACAGTTTACTTCCCTGTGGAGATGTACATTGCTCAAAAGAAGGTACCAAAGTGGAGCACAAAATGGATTTGCCTCCAAATCCTAAGTCTTTCTGTCCTTGTAATAGCACTAGCTGCTGCAGCTGGCTCAGTTACTGGTGTGGTTCAAGACCTCAAGATCTACAAGCCCTTCAAGACCAGCAGTTGATTTAGCAAAGCCTTTACATGCAGTGCCATTCTAGTTTCTCAATGCAAAAGACAAGAATTCTAGCAAAACCTTACTGAAATTTAATTTCTTGCTATACAATATTTTTATCTCCAACTGAGTTCTATATCATCAATCAGTCTGTGCATTTTACATATTGTTGGGAATTATATCCAATAATGACGGTAAGGATCTTACGAAGCTCTTGTATTTCAACGTCAGCTACTAATTTCACTGTTTGGAACACTTTAATTTTTTTTAGCATGAACTTTCTTCCTACATAAACTAGTCTGTTTTTGGAAATCGTTTATGTTAAATCCATCACTAGTTAGCCTTGATGCATGCATACACACATACGTATACGTATATATGTACAAGTATGAATTATAAAGTTATGTTATAGGTATTTTTTTAGTTTTGCCCAAAGTTAGGAAAGAGGAGGGGGTTTTTCTCACACACACTGCAAGAGTGCCATGACGGTTGAGCTTTGGACTACTGATCTACAAGTAAATACCCTTTTCTACTAGGCTAGACCCTGTTAGCTATGTATGTTGTAGTAGTTTGCATGGCTAACATTTGGTTGATGCACAGCCATATGATCAAAAGGCATGACTTGTAAGATCAGAAGTTTTGAACTGTTACTAGAAGTACTATAAAAACTACATCCCAAAGTTGAGCAGCTCAAAACGGTGGCTCCTACTGATCTGGGGGTCCTGGCTGTTTGGAACAAAATAGAAGTTACGTGTGAGAGTTGAATCTTGAAAAGGATAGGAGGGAGAAAGTGCTTTGGTGGGTCACGTTGGATGAAAATTTGGAGTCTGTTGCACACAGGCAAATATTGCATTGGTGGTTGACGTTTGAGTATTCTTGGGTCTATTAGACCCTGTGGCCTTACACTTTCTTGCCACAGAATTGCTATATGCACCTCCCATTCCCATTTTGTATGCCGACTTCAATTCTCTGAACAAGGATACTTAGGGCATGTCTAATGTTTTTAGAAAATGAAATTGAGAAAACGAATTTACATTCTCAAGATTCGAGAATGTGTTTGATAACTTAATTGGAAAATATATTCAAAAAATTAAAATAGTGAAAATGTGTCTAGTAGTACAATTTGAAAAAAAAAAATAAAAATACCAGGCACGGAAACGGGCCTTCAGTGCCTATTTGGCATTGCTTATTTGGGATGATAAGTGATTTTTAAAAATTTTGGGAAGCCCAGCCCATTTGGTAAACTATGTGAAAATCACTTATTGTTAAAAATTGCTGTGAGAGAAAGCTATAAAGGAAAACAGCTAATGAGGTGCTTTCATTTTCTGATTATGCAGGAATCAGTTTCGAAGAGGTGTTGGGTTTAATAATTATGCCGAAATCATTTTCTGATTATGCGAAAATCAGTCCCAACAACACTTTTAACCAAAAGTTTACCAAATGCCAAATTACTTTCTCTCATAACTGATTTCTCTCACAGCAAATCTGACAGTGATTTTTTTTACAACACAGCAATGCCAAACTGCCCTTAGTCTCTCTTTAACCCTTGTGAACCTGTGCTTCATTTGGGTTTCTGTAGTTCTTCTTGGGGTTTGATTAGTGTGTTGTGTTAATGAGAGCTGAATAAGCTCATATAACTAGGCCTAGATCCATTGGCAATTTTTGGGGGACAATATTTGAGCACAAAGTTTTTTCAAGCTTTTAAATCAATCACCAGATGTGGCCTTTTATAGTGCTCAGGTAAGTGTGATTTGCAAATGACATGCCTTTATTTATGTGGCCATGACCTTTTATTTTTGGTCTTTTGTGTTTCTGCAACTCTTGACTCTTTAATTTTTTCTAAGTAGAAAATTTGTGTTGGTGTTTGTTAACTTCATCCCATCAATAAAACATGTTTACTCATTTCAAGTGGGGAGTTATGAATAGAGGAGAGAACGAATGGGTACATGATTAATTCTTTTATATGTGTCAAAATATAATTTGCAAGAAGGAATGTCTCCTTTAAAAAAAAGTCGCAATCAGTGTCCTAATTATATGCTCGCAAGTGTTAGTGTAACTCAAATCAATGGCTTTTACTGCTCTGGGTCATCATCGTATGGAACAAAAGGCAAATTGAGTAAATTTTAGTGTTGGAAAGGAGAGCATTAAGAAAGTGCTCTGGTGGGTCAGTAAATTTCGAAGTTTGGGAGAGATCTTGAAGTCTTTGGGGCCGTTTAAACCAAAGTAGGTTTTGTGCCTCTTTTTTTTTTTTCTCTGGAACGGTTAAATATTATCTCACTCCCATTGGGATTGTGCATGGAATGAAATTCACTTCTGGGTTTTTACTCTTTACAACTTGACAAGTAAAGTGAGTTACATGGTTCTCTCTCTTTTTGAGCAACACCATCTTTCTAGAATTTAAAAATAATAAAATTATTTGTACCACATTCATTAGAGGATCATGTCTTGTAAAAATGAGATATATCAGAAGATACAAGTGAATTTTATCTCTACGTAAGATGTAATTAATAAGGTGGTCTAGTAAACTTAGTCACACTCACATTAGTCAACAGTACATAAATTGGATTTGTGTGACTCTTTGAGTGTATGTCAATCTCAGAAGCAATGTCAGTTACAGAAACTCATAACAAGGCTCAGATTCATTAAAGAACAAGATCCATCTGTTTCTCATCCCTTATTTTCTCAGATCAAGCTCAGCCACACATCACAGTCAGCTCACTCTAGTCAAAGTATTGTTAAAACTGTTTTAGACCCTTAACAAATTGTAACCCTATGCCACATCAGCTGCTAACTTAGTTGAACTGGTTAGTGCTGATGTGGTGGCTAAACTAGATTACCAATGCCGATTACAGTAATTATTGTGAGAGCATTACTTAAAGGACTATATAAGGCTTTTACCAGCCTTCAATATCATTATGTAAGAATTTTCTACAAGTCAAATATATCAGAGTTCTTTAACGATTCTTTGATCTGATTGATATTGATTGAGATTCTGTTGTGCTAAGATTGACTGCCATGGCTTCGATCACAGCTCTAGAGTTATTTTAGCTAATAATTTATTTATATTCTTTCACTTGTATGTATTAAGTCAGTTGCCTTGAGAGAAATAATAAGATTTTTATCAGTTTATCAACAATGTGTTGGTCTTTTTGTAGCAAAGATGGGTGATCACATTGCCAGTGGGTATAGTTCAATTGGTTGAGCTTTTCCACCTCTACCCATGTGACCAGAGGGTCGAAAACCCCAAGGCACCCAATGAATATTTGTGTAAACCCCTGTCCCCCTGTCGCTTGCACTAAAAAAAACAAGAAAAATAAAGAAAAATAAAGATATGGGTGATCACACTGCCACAGGGAACCTGCAGCTTCACCACAACCCAGTTTTTGATGTCTCACTCAATGTGCAAGAAGGCTCCAACTACATTGATGATGATGGCCGCCCAAAACGAACTGGTAAGTTATACTTCTGTAATGGAGTTCAAAGCTTAACTTTTGGTTAAAAGCAAAGCATCTTGACAATGCTAAGTAAAATGTATGTGCTTTGATGTTCATGTTAAATTGTTAGTCATTATTCTTTGTGTTGTTTGTGGACAGGAACCGTTTGGACTTCAAGTGCTCACATAATTACTGCTGTGATAGGATCTGGGGTTCTGTCCTTGGCTTGGGCCATGGCTCAGCTTGGATGGATTGCTGGTCCTATTGTGATGGTCTTGTTCTCCTTTATCACCTACTACACTTCAACTCTTCTTGCTGCCTGCTACCGTGATCCGGTCACTGGAAAGCGAAATTACACTTATTCAGATGCTGTTCGATCCAACCTTGGTGAATTTTGCTGATGTTCTGATCTTTTTGGCCACATGAAAGAATTGTTCTTTCTTTTTCTTTTTCTTTTGGTCCAAAGGTCAAAAGCTCATCTTTGTTCTGCTATTTTCAATTTTTCAGGTGCACTTCAGGTCAAATTCTGTGGATCTGTTCAGAACGTGGCCCTTTTTGGAATTTCTATTGGCTTCAATATAGCAGCAGCTATAAGCATGGTGTAAGTCTTGAGTGTTTATATTCAATTAAGAATTTGGTGATGTTTGAATACATATTATGTTAGTTATTTTGAAATGTTCTTTGGGATAATTGTTTTCTCTATTGATTAAACAGGGCAATACAGAGGTGTAATTGCAACCACAAGAGTGGTGGAAAAAACCCATGTCATATAAACATCAATCCCTACATGATAGCTTTTGGTATCTCAGAAATTTTGTTGTCTCAAATTCCTAACTTTGATAAGTTGTCATGGCTCTCCATTGTTGCTGCAGTCATGTCCTTCACTTACTCAGGAATTGGATTAGCCCTTGGAATTGCTAAAGTTGCTGGTACAAATAGCTACCTTTTGCTTCTAAATCTGAACTTAGTTTTAAGAATTCAAGTTGTTCTTGTAAAATTGATCGAAGCTTGTTTTTTGTGCTTGTTAACACCAGAAAATGGAAAAATCAAGGGAAATATCACTGGAATTACCGTTGGCACTGTGACTCCAATTCAAAAGATGTGGAGGACCTTCCAAGCACTTGGTAACATAGCTTTTGCCTACTCTTACTCTATCATCCTCATTGAAATTCAGGTTTATATCTTCTTCCAAAGTCACAATGCCATACGTTTCTCGGTGATTTTTTGCATTTAACCAAACATTTACATGTACCAGGACACAATTAAATCTCCACCGTCTGAGTACAAAACAATGAAGAAGGCCACTCTACTTAGTTTGACACTGACATCCATTTTCTACATTCTGTGTGGCTGCATGGGCTATGCTGCTTTCGGAGACTTGTCCCCTGGAAACCTCCTCAGTGACAAAGGTTTCCACAACCCATATTGGCTCATTAACATAGCCAATGCTGCCATAGTGATCCACGTTGTTGGTGCATACCAAGTGTTTGTGCAACCCATTTTCGCGCTCGTTGAGAAAACAGCGGCAAAAGTTTTCCCAGATAGCCAATTCATCACAAAAGACATCAAAATCCCAATCCCCGGTTTTGGTGTCTACAACCTTAACCTCTTCAGATTGGTGTGGAGGACATTTTATGTGATCATAACCACTTTGATTTCCATGATCCTCCCATTCTTTAATGATGTGGTTGGATTTCTTGGAGCTTTGGTATATTGGCCACTCACAGTTTACTTCCCTGTGGAGATGTACATTGCTCAAAAGAAGGTACCAAAGTGGAGCACAAAATGGATTTTCCTCCAAATCATAAGTCTTTCTGTCCTTGTAATAGCTCTAGCTGCTGCAGCTGGCTCAGTTACTGGTGTGGTTCAAAACCTCAAGAACTACAAGCCCTTCAAGACCAGCAGTTGATTTAGCAAAGCCTTTACTTGTAGTGCCATTATAATTTCTCAATGCCAAACACAAGAATTCAAGCAAAACCTTATAGAACTTTAATTTCTTGCTACAATTTTTTAATGTCCAACTGAATTCTATATCATCAATCATATGGTCCTGTCACTGACATGCCTCTCAAGAAAATATGGTACCTTCACAAGCACCATTGAGAGTGCGGTTTGTTAAACTTCCACTGACAAAAAATGAAACTGGTCAACAAATCTTAAGAATTACTACTTGGAAAGGCATTTCTAGGTAGATTTGAATATATATGGTGATCTAACTTGCACTTTCTTTTTTGAAATCTAATAATCAAAATGTTAGGGCCTGTTTGACAACTATTTCAATTTTAGTTTTTAGTTTTCAGGGCTTTGATCCCATCCTCCCCTCTCATCCTCTCTTTCAGTCTCATACTCACTCCCATTCTCACTTTCCTCTACACCCTAGCACAAAAAATTAAAACTAAAAACTAAAATTGAAATGGTTATCAAACGAGCCCTTAATCTTGAACTTTAATTCTGAACATGGATATTTCAGTTTTTGTATTGTCAGATTCCCTATTTGGAAGTTGTACGACTACCCATATTGAAAAGGAATTTTGTTCTTACTTGTAAATATTCATGCCCAAGTAGGCTTACAAACTGATCATGATCAAATGCTTTCTGGGTTGCGTCAGATCAAGCTATCCAATTTTATCCCCCAAAAAAATGCAACGAATTTAGTTTATTATTTTGTCCACACAAAAAAAGAAAAGAATTTCTTTTATCCATTCGACCAAAACAAAAAGAAAAAGAATTCACTTTATCTACTTTCAAATATTACAACTGGAATAAAAACTGACTTGTGACAGAATCAATGAAATAGTAGTTACCAGACCGCCAAGGGAGGAGGCGAGGCAAATGTGTCTTTTTGACTCAAAGCCTCATAAAAAATATAGGTGGCTCTAAAGGATGAGGCAAATAGTTAAAATAATTATTGCTTTCTTATTTAGTTTTACCCATGGAGGTTCTTTTAAATTTATAAAAATTGTTGGGCGTCAAATTGCCTCACACTTTACAGCAAGGTATTTTGTCTTTGTCTAGAAGAGGTGATGAATCACTCCTTGAAGCTTGACAATGGTGGCAAGGAAATTGTGGTTTGCTTTGCTACATACCTCATCCCTTGGAGATGCTAATTAAGCAGCTTTGAGAGTGTTTTTCTCTGTTATTTTGGTTGGCCTGGAAAAGAAACAATATGCAACTCAATATGGTTACGGTTGCATCCGAGGTTCCGTGTTTGAATGACCTATTTTTCAATATCGCTTGTATAAAAAAGAAGCTCATAACACATCAATTTTGGAGCACAATATTCCTGTTGCAGGCTTGGTGAGACCAAATATCATTGTTGAATATTTATTTGAATTCTGTAGTTTTGTTCTTCTTCTTTTTGTTATTTTTTTATCCAGGAATCTTACATGTTGGAGCCTCAGCTTGGTCTGCTGAACAGAGATTCCAAGTGATTCCTCACTTGAAGTTAAATGAATCAACTGTTTTTTTTAACACCAAGATTATTCATATAAATATTCCAAAACCAGTTAATATCTTGGTTTAATCTGCTCCTCTGTTTTCAGCTGCATAACAGCTGGCCAACAAGATGTCTTTTTTTCTTCTCTTTTTTTCTTGAGTATCCAGTAGAAGATGTCAAAATTCCAGTGCTAAATCGAGTGAGTGGTTAAGTTAGTGGGTCTTTTGGTGCAATATGTCTGCATTATTTTAATATCACAATCACTTAAAAAAGAGGAAGAAACGTTTGACTGATATATTATTGATGAAAATGCTCTGAATGGGTTTGATATACTCTCTCTCTCTCTCTCTCTCTCTCTCTGTGTTGTGGGGATGAATATTTATGTGAGAACCATATTCATTATTCTTATCTTTCAGTAAGGGATGGATGACAAGCCTTACACGTGGGACAATTTTTTATTCTGATTTCTAGGGTGGTGTTTTAAAGAGAGATTAAAATATCGGTTTTTAGCAGCTATGAATTCTGCTATATAAGGAAGCTCTGATTGATCCAAGATATGCACAACCAACAACCAAACTAATATCCATCTCTCTGTTGTTGGGTTGCTGCATTTTGCCTAAGCAAAGAGGCTTAGCAACTAATGACGGTAAGGATCTTAAGAAGCTCTTGCTTTTCAATGTCAGCTACTAATCAATAGCATTGTTTGGAGCACTTTTTTTATTTAGCATGAACTTTCTTGCTGCATAAACTAGTATATACGCACAAGTGTGTATCACGAGGTCCTGTTAAAGTAATTTTTTTCATTGCCAAGGTCAAAATCTGTGGATATGTGGGTTCGAATCTTAGATTTTTGGTCTACAAGTTAAGGTTTTTTTTACCCAATTAGACCTATTGGTTATGTTTTTTAGTAGTTTACATGGCTAACATTTGGTTGATGCACAACCATATAATCAAAAGGCATGACTTGTATGATTAAAAGTTTTCAACTGTTACTACAAGTACTAAATACACCCCAAAATTGAGCAACTCAAAACAGTGGCTCCTGTTGATCCGTTTGGAACAAAATAGAAGTTACGTGTGTGAGTTGAAAGTTGAAGGAGAGGAGGGAGAAAGTGCTTTTGGTGGGTCACTACACTAAAAATATCAAAAGTTGGGAGAGATTTTCAATATCTTTGAAGTTCAGTCAAGTTGGATGAAAATTTGGCGTGTGTGTTGCACACAGGCAAATATTGCATTTGGCGGTTGACGTTTGAGTCTTCTTGGGTCTATTAGACCACGTGGCCTTGCACTTTCTTGCCACAGAATTGCTATATATACCCCCACCTCCCATTTCCATTTTGCATACCGACTTCAATTCTCTGTACTTCATTTGGGTTTCTGTAGCTCTTCTTGGGGTGTGTTTAGTGTGACATTCTAAGTGTCAGTTCATTGTGTTGAAGCAGAGAGAGCTAAACAAGCTCGTATAACAAGTCTTAGATCAATTAAAGAACAAAACCCATCTCTTTGTTTTCCTTCCTTTTTTATAGATTTTGAGTGCATAGAGCTAAAGACTTGTTCTTTTATCGTACACAAATTAAAAGGCTTGAACTTTTGTGTCTTTTATGACAAAGATGGGTGACAATACAAAGAACCAGCAGCTTCATCACCACCAAATTTTTGACGTCTCAGTTGATGTGCCTCCACAAGGAGGCTCCAAGTGCTTTGATGATGATGGTCGTCTCAAACGAACTGGTAAATTTATCTTCTTTACCACAGAAGTATGCTAGAAAGCATTTAAAAGACAGGTCTTTGGCCTTGATCATGTTAAAATTGTTGGTCATTAATCTTTGTCTTGCTTGTTTACCAGGAACTGTTTGGACTTCAAGTGCTCACATCATTACTGCTGTGATTGGTTCTGGTGTTCTTTCCTTGGCTTGGGCCACAGCTCAGCTTGGATGGGTTGCTGGTCCTTCTGTCATGCTCTTGTTCTCCTTTGTCACTTACTACACTTCCACTCTTCTCTCTGCTTGCTATCGTTCCGGCGATTCTGTCACTGGAAAGAGAAACTATACTTACATGGATGCTGTTAGATCGAACCTTGGTAAATTTTGCTAGTGGTTTGATCTTTTTGGCCATATGAAAAAAAAAAAAAAGTAGTCTTTTACTGAAGGTTCTAAAGTTTTGTTCTGTTAACTTTGATTTTCTTAGGTGGAGCTAAGGTCAAAATCTGTGGATATGTCCAGTACTTGAACCTTTTTGGAGTTTCCATTGGCTACACAATAGCATCATCTATAAGCATGATGTAAGTCTGAGTATTTAAAACTCAATTAGGAATCTGGTGATGTTGTTTTAGTGATGTTAAAATAATATTTGGGCTTATGGTTTTTTTTTTTTTTTTTTTTCTGGTATTGATTAAACAGGGCAATAAAAAGGTCTAACTGCTTCCACAAGAGTGGTGGGAAGAATCCATGCCATATAAACAGCAACCCCTATATGATTGCTTTTGGCATCACAGAAATTATTTTCTCTCAAATTCCAAACTTTGATCAACTTTGGTGGCTCTCCATTGTTGCTGCAGTCATGTCCTTCACTTATTCAACAATTGGACTTGGCCTTGGAATTGCTCAAGTTGCAGGTACAAATAGCTAGCTTTGCAGCTAACGTTATGATTTAAAATCTGAACTTATTAGTTTTTGGGATTAAATTGGGTTTTACTAAAGATGACTGAAGCTTGCATTTTCTGCTTGTCAATTGCCAGCAAATGGAAACATCATGGGAAGCATGACTGGAATAAGTATTGGCACTGTGACTCCAATGCAAAAGATGTGGAGGAGTTTCCAAGCACTTGGTGACATAGCTTTTGCATACTCTTACTCTCTCATCCTTATTGAAATTCAGGACACAATAAGATCCCCACCATCTGAATCCAAGACAATGAAGAGGGCCACTCAAATTAGTGTGGCAGTCACTACCCTTTTCTACATGCTCTGTGGCTGCATGGGATATGCTGCTTTTGGAGACTTATCCCCTGGAAACCTCCTCACTGGTTTTGGTTTCTATAACCCATACTGGCTCCTGGACATAGCCAATGCTGCTATAGTAGTCCACCTTGTTGGTGCATACCAAGTCTATGCTCAGCCTCTTTTCGCCTTTGTTGAGAAAACCGCAGCACAAAAATTCCCAGATAGCGATTTCATCACGAAAGACATCAGACTCCAAATCCCTGGAATCGGTCCTTACAACCTTAACCTCTTCAGAATGATTTGGAGGACAGCTTTTGTGATCATAACCACTGTGATCTCCATGATCCTCCCCTTCTTCAACGACGTGGTTGGACTTCTCGGGGCTTTTGGGTTTTGGCCACTCACAGTTTACTTCCCCGTGGAGATGTATATTGTTCAAAAGAAGATCCCAAAGTGGAGCACAAGATGGCTTTGCCTCCAAATCCTAAGTGTTGCTTGCCTTATAATAACCATAGCAGCTGCTGCTGGCTCAATTGCTGGGGTGGTCAGTGATCTCAAGGTCTACAAGCCATTCAAGACCAGCTACTGATTTAGCAGGATTTAACCAACTGCCCATTTACTCAGCATTTCCTAAATCAGGGAAGGAAAGAGAATTGGTCGTTGGGGTCAATTCTTGTTCATGTTCATATAACAAAGCATAAATTGGTGGTGTTGATGTTAGTTTTTGTTGCTTAGTGTCTCTGTGTTGGTTTTTACTGTCTTCGAAAAAAGAAAAGGCGGTGCCATGTATGTATTCATCTGAAATCAAATCAAGAGTACTTCCCATTTCCCAAGTAATTTCTCTGATTTTTCAATGCAAATTAGAAGAAATATGGCAGAAGCTTATTAGTCTTAGTTTAATTTAAAGATCCAATATTTCATCAATCATATTGCCCTGCCACTGAGAACCATTGAGAGTGCAAGCAAACTGTTAAAACCCCACTGACAGAAAGAATTAAACATGGGAAAATTTAACCATCCAAAAATTCCATGGATTGCATGTGCTGCAGACATGACATAAAGAGATGGACCCCATGAAATCATACTTAAACTAATCAGATAATGTTGTGAAATCTGTCCTTTTCTGCTTTCTGGGAAGATCCAAGATAATGGGTTTTTATTACAAAAACCAAGTACTAAGTACTAAACGCTAGAGAGTCAGCTTTTCACATCTAGGCATTGATATCCATTTAACACAAAGATTCAAGAATGTTTTAGCCTTCAGCCTTTCTTGTACACCAAGTGACCGAATCAACCTAGCCAATTTAGTCACCTAGCCCAAATCAATCTAATTTAGTATGTCCACAAAAATAAAAAAGCTCCAACTGTCCACAATTGCAGCAATTGATCTTGGAAATCTGAACAAGGATATCCTTTTGCAAATGTGAATGTGATCCTTTAAAAAAGTGTTAATTTCCTTTAAGATTGAAATTGCTTGTTTTCCTTGCACAGCAAAAGGAAGACTAGTTTAGCTGTGCAGCGTTTCTGGGGTTTTTGCCCCCCCTTTATCATTTAAAAAAAAGAAAAAAGGAAGAGTAGTTTAACTAGAAGAAGTTTCTGTGATGTAGGTGTGAATGTTCCTTTTAGAAAAATCAAAAGGGACTGCAGACAAATCAAAAGGGTAAAGAAAGGTGGAAGATATATTATTATATAGTGGTTGTGCTCATCAAAAGCTTGACTCTTTGAGGTCATGAATGAAGAAGCTTGGTTTTAGTCATTGCTTATAATAGTGCTGTCTGTTCATCCAAATGACAACGCCTAAGTTGACTCTCTGACCCTCCTCTGTGCATATAGGCAGTTGAAGACTTATATAAGTCGTGGTAGTGGCAAGGGGGCTGCTCTTGGCAGCCACCCTAGGGTTGTGGATGGCAAGTGGTAGGGCCTATGTCTCTATCGTCAAATGCTGCTCAAAAGCTTTTCCGTCTCTTTAGCTTCTGCACTTTAGTGAGTTGTTGTGCCTTGTCGGTGGGTAAAGATTAAAGAAAACAAAAGTGTGGGTTTTGTGTTCTAAATATAGTAATTTAGAGTGGCTCCAGCGAAGGAGCCCAGCCCGAGGCAAGGGCAGAAAAAAAAAAAAAATTTCGCTCCAGCGTGCAGCCCAGGCCCGGGTTTGGTGTGGGACCCACCAACTCGGGCCAGCCCGAAGGCCAAACCAGCCCCAGGTCCAAAACGCGGGTGCTGACGTCAGCGCTGGCGTCACGCTGACGTCAGCTAGGGCTGTCAAAAAATTTTTACCGTTGGCGCGTGCAATGCACGCGCCAACGGTAAAAAAATTTTGAATCAGCGCGCGCTGACGTCAGCGCTGACGCCAGCGCCAACGGTAGGCTGCCACGTGTCGCGCTCAGTGCCTTCCGATCTGCTTCTCCTTTCTAATCCAACGGCTGAGGCTTTTTTGGGTGAAAAAAATATGAAAAAAAATTCAAAAAAATTCTAAAAAATTATGGTATTTTTTTCTATAAATACCTATCAATACCCTTCACTTTCAACACCAATACTCTTACATTTCATTATACTTCTACTAATATTCACTCTTTTTACACAACATTTTCCTCTTTTTCATCTAGCATTTTGATTTCATATTTTTATGGCTTCTTCTATCGAAACCGGAGGGGCTTGGAGCACAATGGAAGATGTTTCTTTGTGTGAGGCTTGGCTCCAAATTTGTCATTGTCCCGTGTCCGGCAATGAAATGAAATTTTTTCATATGTGGAAAAAAATTCATGCCGAATTTTGTGAAAAAATTCCGGGGTCTACTCGTACGGAGATGGCATTATCCAGTAGGTGGAAAATTCTCAATAAAGAGTTGGGAAAATGGAGAAATGCCCTAGCAAAAGCGATGGACAACTATAGAAGTGGGCAAAATCGTACTAACGAGGTAAGTATTTTATAATTTTTGTGTTATTAAGTTTAATCTCCTAATATATATATATTTTGTTAATATTGCTTACATTTTCAATATGTTGTATATATTTTGTTAATATTGCTTGCATTTTCAATATTTTGTTAATATTGCTTGCATTTTCAATATGTTGTATATATTTTGTTAATATTGCTTGCATTTTCAATATTTTGTTAATATTTCTTGCATTTTCAATATGTTGTATATATTTTGTTAATATTGCTTGCATTTTCAATATTTTGTTAATATTGCTTGCATTTTCAATATGTTGTTAATATTTCTTGCATTTTCAATATTTTGTTAATATTGCTTGTATTTTTAATATGTTGTTAATATTTCTTGCATATCCAATATATTTTAAATATTTATTGCATTTCCATTTTTTTGTTCAATAGATGATTCAAGCACAAATGTGGTTCGGTGCAACCGGGGGTGGCAAAAAAAGTTTCACCCATCATGAATGTTGGGAGGTGGTGAAATTTTGCAAACGCTTCGTAATTATTCCAACGGGTCCGGAGGTTGTGTTAAACGAGACGCCACTCCGTGATTCAATGACATCGGATTCACCTCTTGATTCTCCTATGAGTCAAGACTCACCCATCGAAAAGGAGCCGAGGCCCATTGGCCGAAAGGCCGCGAAGGCAAAGAAGAAGGGTAATTCAAGCAATCAAAATTCACAATTTTTGGAGGAAATTGCAAGGCAAAACGGCATAAGAATAGAAATGGAGCAAAAACGCCAAGAGCACGAGTTGGCCCTTGATGCTGAGTTTGCACGTGAAAGGGAGTATTTGCGCAAAAAAGATATGGACAAGACAGATCGGGAAACCATGGCGATGAATACAAGTCATATGTCCCCTGAAACAAAACAATTTTGGAAGCTAGAACGAAGGGATGTTATGAGAAGAAGACTTTTCCGGGATGATGGGCCTAGCAACACGGATTGGTTAAATGATGGAAACCATTAAATTAGTTAGCATATCTTTTATGTATTTGTATTTTAGTTGTTTTCTATTAAAGTTGTTATAATTCATGTATTTTATTTTATTAGTAATTCATAATGACTTGTATTACATTTCATTATTTAATAAACAAAGCATTCAATAAATTACCTTTTTATTCAACATATTCCATACTTCAAACAAAACATAATAAAATTAAAATTAAAAGTACAAACAAGGCACAATAATAAAAATAAAAGTACAAACAAGGCACAATAAAAATAAAAACACAACCAAACCATACTAAATAAAACATAAGCAAAGCATCTATTCTCCATTATTAATCTTCATTGCCTTTCACCGCCCATAGATGCTCCATCAAGTGAAATTGACGCATTTCATGAATATACGAAGATTGCATCTCCGTATATCGATCTATCATTCGGGTCATCAAATGACCATCCCTCACCAACGGTTCCGGCTCAAACGGTTCTCCATTTGGCCCCATGGGCCTTTCATAAATCCGTGTCAAAGCCGTGTTCATTGGATCCGGTTCGTAGACCTCTAAAGCATCATAATCGTACTCATCCTCCACAATCATATTATGGAGGATGATGCAAGTCATCATAATGCTTCTGAGGATCTCCTCATCAAACATGCGGGCCGCACCTCGAATAATCAACCACCTGGCTTGAAGGATGCCAAAACACCTTTCGACATCTTTCCTGTATCCCTCTTGATATGTAGCAAATAATTTTTGCTTCTGGGATCGGGGATTTGGAATGGTTTTGACAAAAGTCGTCCACCTCGGGTAGATTCCATCAGCTAGGTAGTATCCTGTCTGGTATACTGTATTGTTGACTTCATAGGTGACATTGGGGCCCTGACCTCTCAATACATCGTTGAAGACGGGGGATTGACCCAGCACGTTGAGGTCATTTTGTGATCCTGCAACTCCGAAGAAGGCATGCCAAACCCATGTGTCGAAACCAGCAACCGCTTCAAGGATGATACTTTTTTGGCCTTTTCGATTTCCATAATCACCTTGCCAGGCAGTTGGGCAATTCTTCCATTGCCAATGCATGCAGTCGATGCTACCAATCATTCCAGGGAATCCTCGAGCTTCGGCTTTTTGCAGAAGCCTTTGGAGGTCCCTGGGAGTAGGTCTACGCAGGTAGTCCCTAGTGTACAGAGTTTCAACAGCTTGACAAAATCTTACCAAAGCCTCCAACGTAGTGGACTTCCCCATCCGGGCAATCTCATCCACCTGATCAGCAGATGCTCCATACGCCAACATTCGTATAACAGCTGTAAGCTTTTGCTCCGGAAGAAGCCCCAAAACCCCAGCAGCATCACACTTTTGAACAAAGTATGCATCATAATTGCAAATATCATGCATGACTTTATTGAACAAATGAGGTTGCATTCTAAATCGCCTTCGAAAATCAACATCAGAGTACAAAGAAGTTGGGATAAAATAATCTTCCAAAAGATTCTTACCCCTAGAATGCCTATGTCTTTCCACATTCCGGCGGCGGCCGGCTTGTGAACTATGGCGGCGACCTTGGTTCTCTTCTTCTTCCAAAGCCACTGTTATGAGAACTTGCTCATCGACTTGTCTCTGCAACTCATTGACTTCATCTGCTCTACGGTTTCTCTCTCTTCTTTCTCTCTCTTGTCTCTCCAAGCATCTCCTAAATTCTTCCATTCAGAATGAATGAAGTATGAATTATAAACTCTCAGAAATGAAAATATAGAAAGATGTGGTGTGAGAGGTATGAGCTGAGACTCTGGTTTTATAGAAAAATTTGGCAAGATAGACATGCCATGTGGCTTGATTTTATTGGATGAAAATCATATCTGAAATTTGAAATTCATCCGAAATTTGAACCCTAATTTGTATGAAATTCAAAATTTGAAATTCATCCGAAATTTGAACCCAAATTTATCTGAAATTTGAACCCAAATTTATCTGAAATTTGAATTTTGAAATTCATTCAAAATTTGAACCCAAAAATTTATCTGAAATTTGAACTTTGAAATTAATCCGAAATTTGAATCCAAATATCTTATCCGAAAATTTTATCTGATTATGAATAGTCTTGACACGTAGGAATCCGAAAATCTTATCTGAAAATATTACCCAAATTAATTATTTTCATTAAAAAATAGGAGGAAAAAACAAAAAAGTGAATAGTAATTGCCATGGCTAAGGGCAACGGGTGGAGAAACGATTTACTATTTGCAAGGGCAACCACTATTCACGTGAATAGTGCTTGCCCTAGCTCCACCCTTGCCATGGCTAAGGGCAAATGGGTGGAGTTGCTCTTAGGGTTAATCGTTTTATTAGTCCCTGAACTTAGACTCGATTTACATTTGAGTATTTCAATTTCCAAAATGGTTCCCGTGGTCCTTTAACTTCAGTTTCGTTAAGACAAATGGTCCTACCGTCAATTTTGGTAACTTTTTCTGTTAAATGCAGGGGCAAAATGGTATTTTTATATTAAAATCAAAAAAATAAATAAAAAATCATATCTAAAATAACAATAAAATCAAATCAAATAAAAAACCAAAAAAAAAAAAAAAAAGTTCGGGGGGAGTAGAAATCGGGATAAAGGGGGAGAGAGAGAGTTTAATTTTAATTTTTTATTCATATTTTAATCAATTTTGATGCAAAAATATCATTTTGCCCCTGTATGTAACAGAAAAGTTAACAAAATTGAACGAAACTGAAGTTAAAGGACCACGAGAACTATTTTCGAAATTGAGGGACTCAAATGCAAATCGGGTTTAAATTTAGGGACTAATAAAATGATTAACCATAGTAATTTATTAGCAATGGAGAACTAGAGAAGAATTTGTAAGATTCAAGAGGAATGTGGAAGGAATTTAGTGTGAAGTTCACTTGGATTAGGTTATGATTTAGTGCAACTAGGCACAAATTTTGATGATATGGAATTTTCCCAAGTTTGAATTCAATTTTCTAGTTAAATAAGGGTGCTGTTATTTCCACCCCTCTGTTATTTTTTCCCACCCACCTTATCTTCCAAAAATTTAAAAACAAATATACCCCTTTATAAACTAATTTCAAAGGACTTAAAAGAAAAAACCCTTAATTCACGAATATTAACATTGCCGCCAGGTTACGTTAAAAACTCTGTTTGTTTGTTAATGTGACACATATGTAGAGTCCATGGATCCAATAATATAATGCCACATGTCTTGAAAATACAATGTTTTAAAAATTAAAAATGTAAAAACCAAAAGAAAAGTCTCCCTTTGTCTCTGCGTTCTCTATCCCTCTCTCCATCTAATATCAACCCAGCCCCAGCCTCGTCCTCGATCCTACCCCCTCCCGTGACCCACCCGCCGCAACACACCAGCGCACTGACCCCCTTCTCTCTCTATTCCAATATCACCTCATGAACCATAAAGTTCCCAAACTCATCACATATACAGTATTAAAGGGCAATAACCTAAGAAAGAAAAAAGTGAAGAAGACAAGAAAAACAAATGGGTCTAAAAGAAATGCATCCAAACCTTAAATAAGAATGCAATTACACAAAGTGGAACACAAGTGCCAGGCCCGTTGCATAGAATCTGCAATTCAAAAATAGGTGCCCATGAATGATTTGGTTTCAAAATTGGGAAAGGGTTTAGGTGGTTGTCGGGCGGGTGTGCTGGCTATGGGGAGGAGCCACCGTGAGATTGGGGAAGAGCCTCGCTAATTTGCATGAATTAATAAATGGTATTTTAGGAATAATAATGGGTAGAAAGATAGAATTGTGCTTTTTAAAAGGGAAAATAAGACGAGTGAAGAAATAGAACAGTGAGTGGAAGTGGGTGAAAATAATAGCATTCTTAATTGAATTTAAATTTTTTAATCTGGAGATTCAAGCTTATGCAGATTCAGATATGAAATTTTCTTGGAATCAATTGATAATCATTGCAAAATCAACTTTACCAACCCCACAAACTTGTGTGACCTTGGAGTACTTTTTTATATATAAATAATCTAATCTAATATAATCAAAGATTTTTTTTTGGGAGATTCACTATTATAGTCAATATAAGAGCCTAAATTATAAAAAAAACATATATAAAATAGATTTTAGAAACACACCCAAAACTCATTTACAACATAACAAAAAGGTTTTTAACTTCTTTTAAATTACAAAACTGTCATTGATTTTTTTAAACAAACTCAACCTAAAAACCTCATAAAAAAACCCAAAACACTCAATAGGGCATCAAAGTAATTTAATAATCAAAATTAAATTCAATAGGGTTAGTTGTCATTTTTTAGGTTTTTTTTTTAAGTTTGTTTATAGAAATTAAATAATGTAGGGTTTATTTATAGTTTTAGTGCTAAGAATGAGTATATGACTAAATATCTTCTTTTTTTTTTCTCTCTCTTCTTGTTTTTTGGTTGTTGAGGAATTAAAGCTTAAAACTTTTTCTTTTAAGTTTCTTGAGCTGAAATTAAAGCTTAAAGCTTCAGGATGTATTGTTTCCCGGGTAGTTTAGAGAAATTTTAAAAAAAAAAAAACTGGGAATTCACCTTCCTTGATCCTTGTGTTGGACTTCCAAATCGTTTTACGATGCTTTTGTTTTCTTGGTCCTGATTACTGAAAGTTATCAGATTTCTTTATCGGCCTAACAAACCAGTTTCTAGTCAAAGCTGGCTGTGTATTTTTTTCCTTTTTTTTTTTTTTTTTTTGTGATTTTTTTTTTCTTCCTGATTTATTCTTAACGAGTCGTGTTAGGTCATTCGCAAATTATAACGGATCATGTTTAGGTCTAACAATTTTCACCCATTTAAGTTAATAGGTCATACCATATCAACCCATTAAGTTAACAGGTAACACAAACATGACCCGAAACCTATTAACACGAACATTTGCCAGGTCTAGCCTCGAGGTGTGGTGGGATGTCCTTATTAATTATTTCCAGTACTTTTCGATAAACGATTCATTTACAAGTTTTTGGCCAGATGGCTATCCAATATTTCAAAATAAATTTCCAAACAGAAAAGAGTCTGGAATTTGACTACCATCCATGCTTATGAATGTATTCTGCAACTGCAAGGGTTGTCATATCAAAAGGACAATTCAAAGCTGATAATCCTTTAGGCAACTCAAGAATCATCAGGAACTGCTAAATATGGGAAATATTGACAGAAAAACTGTAAATATAAATCTGTCTGGTCAACAACTCAATTATAGCCCACATGATAAAAACTATAGAAGAACTCAATATCACAACAAAAGGGATGAATATATTGATTTCATCCCACTTTATTTTGTAATATTTCTGTGGCACCATTATTATACAAAACCATAAACATCGGTATTCCTTACCAGGGATTTTACAGATAAAAATGAAGTCTTGTAAATTTGTAATAGATAACGGAAGCGAAATTCAGCCCATCTTGCTTTGTAGCTGCAAACCAGCATTTCCACCAGCACAGCACATGCATCTTCCCTCCCAAAGAGGAACCCTTGTGGATGTTAAACGGATCAAGCTATAAAGAATGAATCATCAAAATTCCTAAGAGAGTTCCTCCTTGTTGAACTTGTTCCAAGCTTCCTGTTTCAGTATAACCATATCAAACATGAAAACAAGCACAACTTAAACGAATAGCAGTCGTTCTAGGGTAAAAGAAAAGATCTAAATCCATTTCCAGCGACAATGAATTATGTCAGACAGATCATGCAACATAAATTGAGGGTATGAACATATATTTAATATTAACATAGAAATGAATAATTTTATTAGAAATCTTCTAGATTGAACTGCCATCACTTTCACGGTACAGTCACACAACTCAAAAGTACAGCAAACCTGCTGAACCTGATGAGCAGAGAATGTGGCCTAAGAAAGAGTGAGTGAAAACATAACAAAAAAAAGAAAGATATCTTCCTACATTTAAGAAAATCAGGAAGCCCCTAAAAGACTATCCAATCATCAAAATATTACTTAGACAAAAAAGTGAAATAACCAGCACTTCATAAAGTGTTGAAATAAATACTTAGGTTCTGTTAGGAATTTGATACATTGATAGAGGTACCTTAAGGATATCAAAAACCTTCTCCGCAGTATATTTTTGTTCAAGACTAGCACCTTTCTGTTGAACCTTATCAGGATGGATACACAATGTGGCCTTCCTATAAACCTTTTTAACTGAGCCAGATGTAATCAAATCTGTCAGTGAAACTGGCTCCCATCCAGATTCAGGCCAAAGCACCTGTTCATCATTCCAGAAATGAAGAAGTTAGTTGCTATTGAAAAGGTTTTATGATATCTGTGATGATGCAAGAAAAGGCCCAAATTCTCAACAATTTAGGAATCAAAGGTCAAACGTCATTTTACTAGATGACAATTTTCATTTTTCTCTAAAATATCATGGTATAGGTAATTTTAACATACTGCAACAAAGAACGAAGTTAAATAGATGTGTTGTTCAAGACAAAAATTATGCAAATTCTATTAAGCTTGAAATTCCAAGTCAGCAGGAAGTAACTTACATCGACTTTTAAAGTAAGATGCTAAAGACAAGGAAGATGGGAAGATAAACGAGAGCAGACCATTTCTTGTGCACTAAAACACTACAATTATGCAAAATCTCAAAAGCATACTAAATGTAGAATAACATACACTTTGCAATGATGACAACAGTGCACGCATATTGCCTTCTTTCCCATAAGACCAGCTCTTTATTTTGATATTGAGAGTCTCAGCAATTCTCTGCAAAGTAAAATTAAAAATAAACTAAGCCAATAAATATAAGAAGCTGTGATGATGTATGGAGACAAATAAATTACAAAACGATATACAAACATGAAATAAAAGCTACCCCTAGACCCTAACACAAAAATATATAATTTAAAACACATTTTAAGATTGAAGATATACCATCAGCCAATTTGTAAAGAATCCCTATGCACAAAATCCCGAAATATGTATCAAAATGCCAATGATGGACTCAAAACTACTTACACGCTTCTCCTCTTGCTCCTGCTGAGTCTTACGATCGCGTTGGTTCATATCAGCCACTGCTTGTAACTAATGATGACAAGCAAAACAGTCAAATTGTGCCAGAGGGATACAAATAGAAAATTAAGCCTGAATTAACTATAAATCAGAAACATTTTCTATAAACTATAGATCTTAGCATCAAGATGATGTAGGTGAACCTCAACAGAATAAAGAGCAGTTAATTTTAACTACTTGTCAACTAGCCCATGGCTGCATAACATTATGCTCACAGTGCAGGTAATAAAATGGTGAAAAGGGGTCAACATTGGACTGCTTGTTGGAGAAAAAAGAAAGAAGGAAGGAAAGAATTCGTTGAATTTAGTGATGACTCTAAATTCTAAGGTATTGTAGATTTTTAAAATAGATAAAAGGCTTTTACCATTCACTTTTGTTTATTGTGTCCTTTTCAATAGTAACTCGTCTCTATCTGCTTCCCTACTTTGTCTAGTTTTCTTTATATTGACCTTCCCTTTGCACTCACCAAAACAAAAACAGAGACAAAGCAAAGCATTAAAAGAAAAGCAAAGTGATAAGAGGGAGAAACACAGACCGCACGCTCATGTGCTCTTTGGTGACGTCCCAATCTGGCTCTGCGTCTTTCTTCACTTTCACCTTCAACTTCTTCAAATTCTACAAAACCAGGGGAAGCTGATGCAAACAAGAACATAGAAATCAGCAACAAGAAAGGTTTTCCCCAAAAGCTTATATACAGTCTCTACAGATGAAGTTGAACTTTAACAATTAATTACCTCCATTCATTGAAAAAAGGTCATCAAAAATCCCAGTCGCGGACGAAGACTTCTTCATGCTACTTGAGGTTCCAGATGTCCCTTGGGGTCTAGGCCCTCCTCTGTTGTTTGTCGGTGCATCAAATACTGGGTCCTGAAAATTGCATCAGTAAGCAACTACATAATCCACTGGTGCTGAAAACACCATATTTACTAAATTTATGCTTCTCACCAAAGTTGCAGGTGCAGCCCATGACCGTGGTACACTGTTTGATCGAAAACCCATTAGATCATCTTCACTAGATCTACCACATCTAGTGGCTGAGGTTTCTACATCTTCATGAACATTTGTGCGTCCAGTTGCATTGTTTCGTACCGTACCTTTGGCAAATTCCTCAAGTTCGTCTATAGAAGACACACCAGAGCTCCTTTCTGCAATCAGTTAAGGTAGTAATGAGGGGGAAAAATATTCATCGAATTTGCTTTTTAATTTGAGGAAGCAGAAAAACCTTTATCTCCCTTTGAAACTTGGGCTGACTTCGGAGAGGATTTCAATTTTGTGGAACTATTTGATGAAACACCAAGTTTTGCTCCTCCAGAATTGCTGAACTTACTGATTTTTTCCAGTTCTGAAAAAATATCTGAGGAATCATATGCGGGTGTTGAAGTTGAAGTTGAAACTGATTCTAACACCACAAAGGGGTCGTCCAATGATGAACTGAAGTTTGATTTAGTTGAATGAACGGTCGATTGCTGACAATGATTCTCCTGTGCGTATGTTCTGAACAAAAGATATTAAAATGAGAACATCCGTGTCACTCAGGTTACTTGCAAATAAAGATATTAGTAACTACATTATCGCATCCATAAACAAAAAGTGTCATAAAAGATGCTCCGATCAAGAAAGTCGACATAATCATGTCTGTGACAGCAAACTGAGGTAACTTATACATTTGAACAAGTAACATTTCCATTGTTATTCCAAAAGTAGTAATAAAAACAATTTCACAACTGTAAATGCAGTAAGCTGACACAGCTATGAGACTCAAGTGATGCATTTTACATGGACAGTTAGTCAGGAAACTCAAATGCAATGATTAATTGGAAATTTAATTAAATCAATTCTATAAATGACTAACTACCATTTACCAGAGCAATTTGCATTAGACTAACATAAGAAGAAAAACCTAATTAACCCATCATTTATTTGCTCAAACCATACATACCCATTATTTGAAGGAGCGCTTCCACCAAACCCAGGTATCAAATCATCAAAATCACCTCCACTCTTCCCCACCTTTGCAGACCTATTAACATTTTTATCATTCTTCACGTTCAAAGTTTGCAGTTTTTGTCGTACTCCGCTAAGATCACCTAGCAGATCATCAACTGTAGCACTCTGCTTCGGAGCCGAAGCAAATGACCCAAAAATATCATCCCCCTTCGCATTAGTCTTACCAGAGCCCGGGCTCTTCAAGCCAGGCATTCCACCAAACACGTCATAGGCATCCTTATATCCATTAAACGACGACGATTTTGCATTAGAACCTGAAATTATCGAATCAAAATTGAAAGAAGAACCTTCTGATTGCTTTGTGGGCTTAACGGGTCCGCCGAAGATGTCATCATAATCGTCCAGACCTCCAAAACTGCGCGTTTTGTTGTTAGAGCCCGACTGGAAGAGCCCGTCCTGAGCGTCAAAAAAAGACGCGTAATCGGAATTGGAATTGGCCGGAGGAGATCTGGAAGAGTACGACGACGTTTTGGGGTTCGAATTCGAATCGGCCACGAAGTTCCAGGCCTGGGTGTCGTTGGCGCTCGTGGGTCGTTTGGATGCGGCCATTGGAGCCGATTTGCCTTGGGGCTTCAACCCATATTGCTCGGTTAAGACACCAAACTCGTCCATATCAGAATTTTAGAGAAATGTGTCACAATTGAGCTTAAAAAATATCGAAATTTTGACAAAAAGAAAAAATGGGTTTGATTGAGCTATGCACAAAGGAATTTGTGCAATACAGAAATCTAAAATCTGGGTTTATCTAATTGGTCTATGATCTACACAGTGTAATTGGGGAACAAACAAAAAAGTTCAAAATTAAGAACAGGGATGTGGAAATGGGGACAATTGGGGAACTTTTTAATTGGACAATCTGATCAGGGAGAGAGAGAGAGTGAGTGAGAGAGAATTGGGTTTCAGATGGTGAGGACTGTAGAGAAAGAAAAGAGGGGCTTGGATAGTTTTCCGGGGATTTGTATGAAGATTCCGGCTTTTCTTCTTTCTATCTCTGTCGCTGGACTCCTCTCGCTCTCTCTTAAAAATTTTAAGTGGCGGACCACGACATTTGCCACGAAGCTTCACAAAGCCTCCATTTTTCAATTTTGATTTATATATATTTTTTCATTTAAATGTGTTTTTACAAACAAAAAACTTGGTTTTGTTGTTCTCTTTCTTCTGTTGCAAATTGGTACAGTGCATCAAAGTAAAAAATCGAAATCAAGCTACAGGACTGAAAGTCTAATTTAGCTTTTTCTTTTTCTTTTTTCTTTGTCGGATGCTTTTTTCTGTATCGACTTTTTTCTTTTGGTTTTTTGTTCTTTATCCAAATTATATAAAATAACAATTAAGATATATATATATATAGAGCTTTAATTGAGGGAACTCTCAACTTATTTGAGGGATACCTTTTGTAGGGCCTACTCCAAATTGTATTTTATTAATCCAAACCGTCCATTTTGTAGATACTCATTCAAAGATCATCTTTACAAAAAATCACTTGAATCCGATATCATTTGACTATTCAATTGAGTTATTGAAATTTTAGTACTTTTTTGAAGCACCGTGTTCATTGATTTTGTAAGACACAATTGAATGTCGAAACGGTTTCTGATTTATCTAATTTTTTGTAAAGATGATCTATGAATGAAGATCTAAAAAATAGATTATTTGAATCATTGAAAAAAAAAATTATAGAGTACCCTAAAGACTATTCCTCAAATAAAATTATTTAAGAAATCCTTTAATAGAAGGGGACTATAGGATCCGGATCCACTGCTTTGATTTTCTCGGCTATGATCTGCTTTACTTTTGTTCTTTACATGCTACCTCATTAAATTTTAATATAAGGGACTTAAGAGTTGACACATCATCTTAAAAATAAAAAACTGATTTACTCCTAATTAAAAAAGAAAAAAAATTTCCTAATCCAACTAACGGGAAAGTTAGCGTTCCTAGTCTTCTTTACTCTTCTCCTTCTTCCTGCATCACGTTCTGTCTTTCTTCTTTTATTTTTTCCTCCTCTTTCCCCAAAAATCTTTACCTCTCACTGAGATTTCTTTTCCCCAAAACCTCTGTAATCATAATCCCTCTTCTCTTTCCCATATCAAAAGAAAAAAATTATTCCATATTCATTGTTTGATGATGGTGGTTGCAGACATAGGAAGAAAGAAAAAAAAAGTGATGATCAGAAGCATAAGAATACGAAAGTGGTAGATGAATTTGTTTATAAATTAATCAAAAGCAAAATTGAAACTTCCCTATCAAATGAACCAACAAAAAAAAAACTTCCCTTCCCATATCCATTGTTTGATGAGGGTGGTTGCAGAAATCAGAAGCAAAAGAGAACGTGATGCAGGAAGAAGAACCAAAAAAAAAAAAGGACTCAGATGATTCTTATTATGTTCACACTTTTCTTGGTAATAATGTTTTTGCGTTCTAAGATTGGACACAGAAAAGAATGATGAGCGATAAGATTTGGGGTTGAGGGGAGACGTGCAGAGAAGGAAGAAGAAGAGAAAAAAAAAACTGCTACAGCCGTTAAGTTTAGGCCTTAGTCAAGTTAGGGTTTTTTCATTTTTAATTAAGAGTAAATTGGAATTTTATTTTAAAGAAGATGTGTCTAATTTAAGTCTCTTAGATTAAATTTTAATGAGGTAGCATGTGAATAATAAAAATAAAACACATCATAGCAGAAAAATCGAAGCCAAAACTCCGAATCCCTATATAATATCATAGCAGAAAAATTTTCATCAGATGTTTGCTTTCATAATCTTGGATTTTAACTGCTGAGAGTCCTTGAGCAAGCTGCTGCATGATATTGCATATTGAAGGTTTGTTCTCTTTTTTTATACCGGTAATAATTTATTCTAAAATAATCTAATTTACAGAGAGTGGGACTTAAATTTGAGTGCGAGATGATTGACTCTTTGTCATGACCAACTGACTTAACTCACATTTGAAAATTAAAACTTTTTTTGAAGAAGGTAATTAAATATTGCATCTAAGCAAAACTAGCACATTTTGATCATATTCATAAACCAAGAAATATGTTGGACATTGATATGTAACTTCCACAAAGTCAAACTGATCACAGCTTAATTTAATTTTTAAATGTAGAAAGTAGGTAACACATTCTCATGAAAATTCATAAATAAAATAGTGTGAACTGGTGTGAAGACGTTGCTTCATTCATCATGCATCTAAAGCATGCACGTTTTTTATATGCAAGTTCTAGATAGAATTCTGTTAAAACTTCATTCTCTTCTGTTTGTGTTTAATATTCTCGTAATCCGATGTATTAGAGCAATTCTAGCGGTAGAGTTTGTCCCGAGTAAAAGGTGGCCTTAGTCCAGTTTGCAGCTTCCAGCGGGCTTCTACAGCCGGGCAAATGGACGGGACCATCAACTCGGGCGAGCCCAAAGGTAAAACGAGTTCAAGCTCGTGCCCAGGAGCAGTTGACGTTAGCAACAAAATTTTTAAAAAAATTTCTAAAAAAATTCAGAACTTTTTTTTTATAATAAATACTTAGTCATATTCTTCACTTCTCACACCAAAACTCTATACAAATTTTTATCCTCATATCTCATGTGAATAATATTTACTCTTGAGTTGCTATGACAATAAGTGAAAAACACAACAAGCCTTTTGCAATAGCTGATACTATTTACGTAAATAGTAACAACTCTTATCTTGCCCTTGTTTTTTGCCATTACAAATGAATGAAAATGCTCTTATATAAGCTCTCAATTTAAAGCAGGATTGAAATCGGTTTTTTAACAACATAAAATATCATACTATCTAGTCTCGTTTTACTGTTGTGCATATAAAAAACACGTGTACTAGCTGCATATATATATTTTTTCACACATATACAAGCAATTTTGTGAGGACACGACTCCAATGGTTTAGCCGAAAGCAAAAGCTCAAACAAAAAACGCGCACTTTGACCATCCGCCAGCCAATGTTGATAGTTCACTGTTCAAACCCCAAAACTCTTTAATTACAGATCCAAATTGTCCTGACACCATTTTAGACAGAAAAAATCACAGGAAACCCAAGATGAGCAAGACTCGTTGCTCCCTTGTCTTCTTAATCTTCTCCATTATTTCCCGCATTAATTCAGCCACTTCTTCATGCCCCATGGATCTCAACTATGTAGAAACCTTCCCATGGGACACTTCACTCTGCCTAGACCCCAATGGAAAACATTGCTGTCAAACCCTTCTCAGCCTCTTTGGCATTGGCCTTGCCCAGCACCTCAAAAAAACTTCAATGTTCCAATTACCCAATTCAAATATTTCATCTTCTTGTCTCTCAAATTTCCAAACCAGCCTCGCTGCCTTGTCTTTGGATCCTTCTATAGTCCCTTTGTGCTTTGAGAACTCAACCCAGTTTGTTGCTAGCCCTTCTAGCTGTGCTGGGATTGTAACAATCCAGGATTGGACTCAGAAGGTGGGCCCAATGAACCCATTGGACACTTCTTGCAAGGGAGACTTGGAGGGCCTAACAAGATGCAGCTCTTGTCTTGAATCTGGCATGAAGGTGAATTCTCAGTTGACTGGTCTTGACGCAAATGCCACCAAATGCTTTTACTTCACTGTGTTATATGCTGCAGGGATTGTTAATGAGTTGGGTCCAAGTGAACCCAGAACAGCTTCTTGCATTCTGGGCTTGCCTCTGTCTGGCTCAGCTGATAAGCAGTCAAATGATCAGTTGAGTAAGAAGACTTTGCTGAAATGGGTTTTTGGGGTCTTGGGGGCTCTGATTGGGATTTTGCTTGCTGTTGGGATTATAGTCCTGTATAGGAAATGGGGTAAGAAAGAGAAACAAATTGCTCTTCATGAAGAATATGTGACCAGTTTTAGAACTAGCTTTCTGCCCAATTCAGGAGCAAAATGGTTTGCTGTATCAGAGCTTGAAAGAGCCACCAATGGATTTTCCCAGAAAAACATGATTGGCCAAGGTGGATATGGGGTTGTGTACAAAGGAACACTTTCTGATGGCACTTTGGTTGCAGTGAAGCATGTTCTTGATTTGGACTCAAAAGGGGATGAAGAGTTTTCGAATGAGGTCGAGATCATAAGCAAAATCAGGCACAGAAATCTTCTTTCCCTCAGAGGCTGCTGTGTCACAAGTGATGATTTGAAAGGCAAAAGAAGGTTCTTGGTTTATGATCTCATGTCAAATGGTAATCTCAGTGACCAATTGTGCAGCAGGCAGGGATTAAACTGGCCTCAGCGCAAGAGTATAATTCTTGATGTTGCCAAAGGGCTTGCTTACTTGCACAATGGGCTCAAGCCTGCCATTTATCATAGAGACATAAAACCCACAAACATACTCTTGGATTCAGAACTGAAAGCAAAAGTTGCAGACTTTGGGTTGGCCAAGCAAAGTTCAGAGGGCCAATCTCACCTCACCACAAGGGTTGCAGGCACACATGGCTATTTGGCACCAGAATATGCTCTCTATGGACAACTAACAGAGAAGAGTGATGTTTACAGCTTTGGCATTGTGATTCTTGAAATCATGAGTGGGAGGAAAGTGCTGGACACATCGAATAATTCGGGTTCAAATCCGTCCTTCGTTTTGATCACAGATTGGGCATGGATGGTTCTGAAGTCAGGGAAGGTGGAGGAAATTTTTGATGAGGCAATAAGAGAGAATGCACCAAAGGGTGTTATGGAGAGGTTTGTGCTTGTTGGGATTCTTTGTGCTCATGTTATGGTGGCATTTAGGCCTACAATTTCTGAGGCCCTCAAGATGTTAGAGGGTGACATTGATATTCCCAAATTACCAGATAGACCAATGCCTCTTGGTAATGAGTCTCATAGATCTTCCTTTGGGTTTTCTAGATTGTTGGCAAGTGAAGGATCAAGACCTAGATTTAGTAGTTCAAGCATGAACACAACATAACATAGATTTGGAACTAATTTGGAAGGCCTAGTTTGGTGTGGTGCAAATAATTCTCAAATCAAACTCCAAAGGGGGTGGTTATGTGTGTGAATTTTCATATTTCTTTCATTTTCCTTCATCATTTTGAGATATTTATTTGTGTATATATATATATATATATATATATACATTTCCAATTCTTTTTGTGGCAACAAAATCCAAGTTGTTGTTCTTTTTTAATTTTTATTTGTTTTTGGTCAGAATCGAAGTCTAATTTTGTAGGTTGGGTTTTAGTCTGGTCAAAGACTCATCAAAGCCCTGGACCCAAAAAGAGAGACTCAAAGTGGTATGTACTTTGCACACGGATTCTACGGAATAAGGTTGCATGCGTTTTGCTTGTAGATTTTGACTATTGTAAAGTAAAAAAGCATAACAGGATTGCAACATCATTTATAAGTAAAATAGGAAACATTTATAGGAGGTTTTTTATTTTTATTTTTCAATGAGAATTGAATTCAAGACATTTTCCAATTAAGTGGAGAATAATGTTATAGACTGTAAGAGGCTTGTAGCTCAAGTTGTTAAGAGCATTTATCTCTGCACTTGAGGTCCTAAGTTTGATTTCTCTCTCCCTCAATATTACTTATATTGAAAAAAAATATATTATTAAACCAAATGTCCAAAGACATTCATAGAAAATTAAAAAGTTGGTGTGGTAATACTGAGATCCAAAATTCAAGCAAATATATTTCCTTAAAGTACTCTTTTTAAAATTCGATTTCATTTTAATTGAACAATATTTTTCTTTATGCTATGAGGTTGATAGATTGAATTCGGAATCTCTTAAAACACGTACATGAACTTTTATTTATTTATTTTTATAGTATAAACGATAGTTTAAACTAGACCGAAAGGTGATTTCTCATATACACACACAACTATGATGTTGTGGGAATTTGAAAATGAGAACTCTTATATGCAAATCAAGATCATTTTTCACTGAGCTAGACTCCGTGTACTTTTAAAAAGTCAAAGACAAAGGCAAAGGTGGAGAAATTTTATATTTACTTTTTAATTTAATTTTCCGCATTTTATGTTTGTTGGGCTGAAGGGCTTGAACTCCACTTCATATTGGCCCGTGTTTAATTCTTGCAAATTGCAAATGCATGTGTTTTTTTTATCAAACGACATAAATTCATACGTCGTTTTGCAATCCCGTACGTACGCTGCGTTTCATAGCTCGAGAACCCGAGAACAAACACACGCACCTCCCTCTGCTGAGGAGGAAGAGAGTAGACCCAGCTGCTAACTGAAACTGACAGTGCGTCGAGCTCTCCCGCCAATACGACGACGTCTACAGTCCTTAGAAGAAACGCATACAAGACTATCAAAGTGGGTTTGCTTCGCCTCTCTCTCTCTCTCTCTCTCTCTCTCTCTCTTGATTTTCTGTTCTTTTGAATAATTTGCTGGAAGATTTTAGCTGAAATTATGTGAGTCTCATCTTCATCTCTGAGAAAATGTAAGAAATGCAAATTGAATTGCAGGAATTTCCGAAAATCTTAACCCCAAGTCCAAACCCAATACTCCATCATTTTTATTTTTGTAATTTTCTTCTTTATATAAATTAAATTAATTGGTCCTATAAAGCTTCATGTTTGTGTGAACAATGCAATTTGGTGACGTAGTTCAAGAGAATTCAGGTTATGTTATTTCAATATTAAATATGCTTGATGTCACTGATTTTAGTTCTCAATGCTTCAGGCGGCTTGGTTCTCAATTGGGTTCCCAAAAATATGATTTTCAAAATACAAAAATGTGGGGAAAGATTGTGTCTTGGATGGAGGATGCTGTCCAGGAAGTACAGTTCAAGCGAACACATAAGGCAATTTTCTGACCCAACCAAAGCAATATGCAAAATCATGATGTCTTGCCCAACACTTGCACTTGATACTGCCCTTGACCAAAGTGGGATCAGAATTTCACCTGAAATGGTAGAGGAAGTTCTCATGAGATTCCAGAATGCTGGTATGGTTGCATACCGATTCTTCGAATGGGCAGGGAAGCAGCGGAATTACACACATAGCGTGAAGGCTTACCATGCCATGATTGAGTCTTTGGCCAAGATAAGGCAGTACCAGATCATGTGGGAGCTTGTGAACTCAATGAGGGCCAAGAGAATGCAGAACATGGAGACATTTAGCATAATTATGAGGAAGTATGCTAGAGCCCAGAAGGTTGAAGAAGCGCTTTATACATTTAACGTTATGGAAAAGTACGATTGTGCTCCGAATTTAGCAGCGTTCAATGGCCTGCTGAGTGCTTTGTGTAAGTCCAAGAATGTGAGGAAGGCTCAGGAGATTTTTGATAAAATGAAGGATCGGTTTGAGCCAGACTCGAAGACTTATAGTATATTGATTGATGGGTGGGGAAAGGATCCGAATTTGCCTAAGGCAAGGGAGGTCTTTAGAGAAATGACTGATGCTGGTTGTAATCCTGATATAGTGACTTATGGTATCATGGTTGATGTTCTTTGTAAGGCAGGGAGAGTGGATGAAGCGATTGAGATCGTTCGGGGCATGGATGATAGTGGTTGTACACCTACATCTTTTATTTACAGCGTTTTGGTGCATACATATGGGGTGGAACACAGGATTGAAGATGCTGTTGACGCATTCTTGGAGATGGAAAGGAATGGAATCAAGGCTGATGTGGTGGTGTATAATGCCTTGATTGGTGCCTTTTGTAAGGCTAACAAGTTCAAGAACGTGTATAGGGTCTTAAATGATATGGATTCCAAAGGTGTTAAACCCAATTCAAGGACCTGCAATATCATTTTGAATAGCTTGATTGATCGTGGAGAGACTGATGAGGCATTTAGTGTCTTTCGTAAAATGATCAAACTATGTGAGCCTGATGCAGATACGTATACGATGATGATAAAGATGTTTTGTGAGAAAGATGAGCTAGAGATGGCTCTCAAAGTCTGGAAGTACATGAAGCAGAGGCGGTTTGTGCCGAGCATGCATACATATTCCGTCCTTATAAATGGATTGTGTGAGAAGGGCAATACTTCAAAGGCTTGTGTCTTTTTGGAAGAGATGATAGAGAAGGGGATTCGGCCAGCAGGTGTGACATTTGGGAGATTAAGACAGTTGCTGATAAAAGAAGGAAGAGAAGATGTACTCAATTTTCTAAATGAAAAAATCAATCTCCTGGTCAAGGAGCCTTTATTTGATTGAGGTTTCAAGACTGACAACTGAGAAAACTTGTAGTGTTTGATATTCTCAATCCAACACTGACGAGTTCTGGGTTGTATTTGGCATCGGAGAGCCAAGTTGTCTCTAATAGCCTATTTGTGACTGCCTTGCAAGTTTACAGAAAGAAATCAAGAGGAACAGCAAGTGGTTCCGTCACCCGCAGCATCAAAGGGAACAGCCTTGGAGCTACAAGTGTTTCAACTGTATCTGTTATGCCACAACTGAAGCAAAAGCAAAGGGTATAACAATTACCTGGCCTTGCACAAAAAGTAAGCACAAAGATATCTTCAAACTCTATCTAGGGCAAATTTGAAGCATTTCAGAGGCCGTGGGATATTTTCCGAGGCATAAGCATATGCGTGAGTCCCAATGGTATATGTGTTCTGACAATCAGCTACGGTCTGTCAGATCATCCGTGTACGGATTGAAGAACGTTAATGAACCTTTTTCATCATGCTAGTGGTTGTATTATATTTTAGGTTGTGTTCGGTTTTCAGACAGTTGTCTCATCTCTATCAAGACGGATCTTTGTGAAACGGGTTTAAACTAGTAAGTTAATCTTTATGCCACCATGTTGATCAGGAAGAAGTCACCTAAGCAATTGCTAATTAGAGTTAAACCATTTTGGTGGTAAACTTTTGCAGCACCTAAAGGACCTAATGTTGAATCCATGATCAACAGTAAATGAGAAAAAAATCTGCAGTAAAGAAACTCATATGCATGCCCTGTTGAAGCTTATATCTCAAGGCTTAAATAAGCGGGTAAAACTAGCAAGACATCAAATAACATCTTTCGGAGTCTGTATAATTGACAAAGAACTGATACATATAAAAATGATACTCTTTTTTTGTTTTAGTTCTATCTCTAAATTATAATTAGAAGGAAAGGAAACAACAAAATTTCAGAACAGCAGATCATCAAATCCTACACTGTAGACTCAGTGCCTTTTCGATTTAGATTCACTTTTGGCAAGCATTATCCCTGAAAGCTTGTTGACCTCATACAGTAATCCGGCTGAAAACAAGAAACTGCATACAAAAATTAGATCATTAACAATGTTGTCAGCATATACATCTCCAAGAGTCTCAAAAAGTTCATCAGTCAATAACACACTCATTAACAATGTTGAAAGCTTCTTCCTAATTTCTCTTTTTGAAACCACACTCAAACTCAAGAATATAACATATATTTTTTTTTCGGTTTAATTCAATATAGTTGATTGCATGCACTTGACCATAAACCTTTCTTTTCAATTTGTACACCAAAAACTTAATACCAGGTACTACTTGAGCATAATTTATTATTCAAAAGCTTTTGAATGCAAATACCAGTGTTGAAGTTTGATTTTAGAATGTCAGATACTTTTTTAATCAATTACTGATGATTGTGACTTTTTTTTCTAGGGCACCCTTTTCTCCAATGAAAAACATAATAAAATTATGCTTTGCCTTGCGTAGGCCCACTGAAAATGTATGGCTCCCTATCTATAAGAGGACTGCACCCAAACATGTTCACCAGAACATGCTCATGTAAGAATATGTAAAATGTATAGTTCATCATGAAACTAGCTTACCATGTTGTGATACAAACTCGATGGACAGTGCCAGCAGCAATAAGAGCAACTGCTTCTGCTATAATAACTGCAAATGAAAAATAGCTAATTTTGGTCACCACAAAAAAAAAAGGTTTTTAGACACCTTTAATAGGAAGCATCTTGAATCTTGCAATAAACTTTCATCCAGCTTGATGTTTCATCCATCTTTCTTTTCTCTTCCCAACTAGGAAAACCCGAACATGAGAAAACTGATATAGTAGGCTACTATAATATAAGAGTTGCAAAGCCTCTTGTAATCATTTTTCTTTACATTTTGGCCAAAATGTTTTTTGTAATATGAAGCATCCTTTTGTTTTTAATCTTTTAATCTTGTTCATTTTCCGTCAAACTTCAAAGAAATATGTAAAAAAGGGAGGGTTGGTCACAGTGGAAACAACCTAGAGATGTCATGGAGCAAGCAGTTAGCATATCACTGGCGACACCTAGGTCATGCATGAAGTTCTATATGTTCCTAGAGAGTGCGCTGGTGACAGTACCATATCACTGGTGGCTCACTCATACGAACAAAGACAGTGTACTTCAATAGCTTAGATAAGAAAAGAGAGAACACAACTAGGACAAGCATGTTGTCAAATCCAACAAAATGAAAGCATGAGACTTCCTTGAGCAATGACATTCTACGAAATGTGCTCAATTGTACGATATATAGGGGGTGGCATTTTAAGAAATTCCAATTCACAATGACTCTCCCAGTAACAAACAAATTCAAACCAACACACACTCACCGGCACCCCAGCCAGTCCTTACGCCACTTGTTTCTTGGAGATTGCCAATGAACTGCAACAACCGAAACCAATGGCAAGGATATAAGCTTGCTATGCAGGATAATAAACAATATAAGTTTTTCAGAAAAAAATAATAATAAAGAGCTTTGAACTTACTGTGAACAGCACAAGGAATAGGAGAGAACTAATGAAACCCCCAAGAATGGTAAACAACTCTGTTGATGCTAACTTCCCTCTGTACATCTGTTGAAGTGATAGAATGACAGTGAACAGAAGGAAGGAATACAACATGGAACTACCCGGCCCCGCCATGAACTCCTAGTTGACCACAAGAAACAAAGTCAACAACAACAACAAGAAGCTCAGAAATGCTCAGTTGCAGAGAAATAAAAATAAAAATAAAAATAAAAAGCACCAATTAAATCAAAAGAAAAGGGAAAATGGGCTTGCACGCGTTCATCAATTTGTTATCTTCCACAGTACAATTTTGACAAAATGGGACTAAAACCGCACCAGATCTCAAATTCACCATTAAATTTACATAAAAATACAAACTTTTTCATGCCCAAAACAATAAATTGAGTACAGATTTCTAATGTACGTCAGAATTTTTCGTGTGATCAACCAAAATGAAAATCAGCTGATCAATACCCTAAACAAATGCAATTGTAAAAGCAGGTTCATTTCAGCGCGAGCACATTTCTCAGCAACCAAACAGAAAACGTACCTCAGAATAGCAGTGTAGCTACCGATGAGCTCTTACTTACACTTTTAGATCTCCCTTCCGTCACAATTCGATCAGCAGTGTCGCGTTTCAGTGAGCCCAAGAGTTATATAATTGAGAAGGGCAATTTCGATAATACGGCAAACTCGCGGGACAAAAACGTCCAACAAAAAGAAAACCAAAAACTATAAGGGCAAAACGATGTCGTTTGGAGGCAATGGAGAGATGGAGTCGCTGGACTTGCCGGAGTGCCCGGTGTGTTTGCAGAACTACGACGGCGAGTACACAATCCCGCGCGTACTCGCCTGCGGTCACTCGGCGTGCGAGGCCTGCCTGGTCAGGCTTCCCGAGCGCTACCCTGAGACTATTCGCTGCCCGGCGTGCACCCAACTCGTCAAGTACCCCCCACTGGGGCCCACCGCTCTGCCCAAGAACATCGACCTCCTCTCCTTCTCCCTCTCCCTAAACCCTAACCCTAATTCTCGCAGTTCCCAAAATCCCCAAAAACAATCCACCGATGGAGTTTGTAAATTCCTGCCTCGCATTTGGTCCGATGAGTTTTATGACACCTGGAAGGAGTGGGTGCTTCCGAGCGACGCCCTATCGGTGGAAACAGAAGTTGGTGATGTAACAAGAGATGGGCTCTGTACTGTGTTGAAAGGAAGAACTGGTTCAGGTTCTGGTTTTGGTTTGGGGTCGGGTCGGGTTTGGTTTAGAGAGGATCAGAGTGTGAGCTTTGTTCAGGTTGGTTCATTACCGAATTTGGGTAGTTCTGGTTTTGAGTTTAGTTACATTGCAAGGGTTATGAAGTGTTTGAGTGGAATGAGAGAGGGAGAGAGAAACGAATTGGGTCTGTTACTTAGAGCTTCTGTGAGACAGTGTAGGAAAGTAGGTAAAGTTTATGGCTTGTGGGGTAATTCGGAAGATGGGTTTTTGTATGTGGTGTGTGAGAGAAGAAATGGGAGTTTTTCAGAGAAGTTGAATGAGTTGAGAGATGGGGATGGTTTTGGTAAAGATGGGTTGTCTGCTTTTGCAATGATTGCTATGGAGGTGTGTGAGGCAGTGACTGGTTTGCACTCAGAGGGGTTTGCTTCTGGTTGTTTTGGTGTTTCATGCTTTGGTTTCGATGATTTTGGTCACGTTTTTGTGGATTTGAGTGAAGTCTTGGTGACCGGAAGGAAGGCTTGGAGAAGTGTTGTAGATTCTGTTTCTGGTACAATGGAAATTGATGCTGAAGTATTGGGAGTGACCTTTGGGAAGTTATTGAAAGATGACGTTTTCATTAGCCCAGAGGTGTTGTTTGAGGCGTTGCAGAAAGAAGGCATTGCAGTAGAAAGTGACAGCTCAAGATATCTGGTTGGATATGGCTCGGATGTTTGTTCATTAGCTTGTGTGTTGGTGAGGCTGCTTCTTGGAAAAGAATTTAGCGAAGAGATTGTGAAAACTAGTGAAAACCTTTTTCGTGATCATTCAACTTATGCAAGCTGGATTGAAAGAGTTAGTGCTTTGCTGGAGATTAAATTTGGTTCAGAATATGCATCACTGAAAGAGAATCTTTGCAATTGTTTGAATTTCAATCCAGAAAGTCGACCACTTATGATTGATGTGATGAAATGCATTAGGGAACTGATTATTAAACCTCAATGTGATATCACGGCCGGTTTGGATGGGGCAGTTAAGGACGAGAGCGCAAATTGTTGCTTGATTCTTGGGGAACTGTGTCAGATACCCAAGCAAATATCAGAAACACAGAAAGAAAATGAGTTGCAAGGAAGTAAAGTCAGTGGAGGAGCAGATTTTGATCAAATTGGGGATGAGAGGACTAACAATGGTGTTGTTGATGGCCTCGCAGAGGGGAATGTCAAATCTAAAGTTATGCAGGGCCATCGTGACTCCATTACAGGATTAGCTGTTGGAGGTAGAATTATTATGGAGTACTTTTTAGATTGCATATCTCATACTGTTTCCGTTAAGAAGTGTCCATGCTACTGGAGAGTCTGAAAACTGATATTGAAGTGCTCCCTTCTGGACGAAAGATACATAGATTTATACATTAGTCATGATGCTTGCACACTTTTTTTTATTCATCAAGTATCTTGACATTTTATTTGTATTTTCGCTTCTTTCTTGTAGGGGAACTTCTATTTAGCTCCTCATTTGATAAAACCATCCATTTATGGTCTTTACAGGTACAGACTCAAAACGGCTGTAATTTTTGGAGTTCGTCTTTTTGTGTGATTAAAGTGGAACCATCTTTATGCAGTTTCTTTGTGTGTGAGCATGTGTGTGTTCATTTACAAACATGAGTAGTTTTCTGCTACCACATCTACCAAATAATTTATTCTAATGTATTAAACTTAGAAATGCAGCTTTTCTTTATTGATCTGCTTACTGAACGCTTGATATCTTAATGATTTGACAAGGTGGGGAAGGTTGATTATTATGTTCGTATGCTTGCACATATGTGGTGAATATATTCACACCACAAGCACTTTCTCCATGTTTTCCCTTTCACTAAGTTCTGTAATGGCAAATTCCATGCAGGACTTCTCTCATGTACATACATTTAAAGGTCATGAGCATGCCATCAAGGCTCTCATTTATGTAGATGAAGAGCAACCCTTGTGCATCAGTGGTGACAGTGGAGGTGACATATTTATCTGGGGCGCATGTACCCCTCTTGGGCAAGAGCCTTTAAAGATATTGTATGAGGAGAAAGATTGGCGCTTTAGTGGTATTCATGCCTTGGCCTCCAGAAATGGATATGTTTATACAGGCAGCGGAGATAGAACAGTAAAAGCATGGTCAGTACGGGTGAGGGGTTTGCATTAATAAAAATTTATGTTATTTTCTATTTATATGCATCTTTTCAGATTTTAAGTGGAAAAAAAAAAAAAAAACATTTTTAACCTTTGAAAAATTTCAGGATGGCACCCTGTCATGCACCATGTCTGGTCATAGATCAGTGGTTTCAACACTTGCAGTTTGTGATGGTGTTCTTTATAGCGGAAGTTGGGATGGAACCATCCGATTATGGAGTCTTAGCGATCACAGTCCTTTGACAGTACTAGAGGAAGACACATCTGGAACTGTGACCTCTGTCTTATCTCTTGCTGTTGACAGGCATTTGCTTATAGCAACCCATGAAAATGGATGTGTAAAGGTTGCCCTTAATCCTCACTGCGGCATCTTCCTTTTCTTCTCAAGATAATAATCATCATTTCATGATTAAATTTTCCTTAAATAGGCCTTTGTTTTTTGTGTTTCTTCAGGTCTGGAGGAATGATGTGTTCATGAAATCCATTAAAATGCACAATGGTGCAGTATTTGCTAGTGGCATGGAAGGAAAATGGCTTTTCACAGGAGGCTGGGATAAAACTGTAAATATACAGGTACATGTGCAAAATATGGTTTCATCCTGTTCTTTTTTATTTATTTTTTATTTCTGATATTTTTATCAGATGAAGCTGGTTTGCTATGTCATCACACTTAAGAATTCTTACAAATTCATTTGCATGTCACAGGAATTGTCTGGCGATGAGATTCAAATAGATTACAGGCCTGTTGGATTTATCCCCTGTGATTCTGTCATAACAACTTTGTTAAGCTGGCAAGGAAAGCTTTTTGTTGGACATGCTAATAGGAACATCACGGTATGCTCTCTTCTTTTGACTTCTTTTTAGATGATGAGTATCTTGTCTTCTGTTCACCATGATAAAATTCTTTTTCTTTTTTAGGCAAAACCATGATAAAATTCTGGATCACATAATTTGATTGCTGCAGGTGTTTTACTATGGCAAAATGACCAACCGTTAGGCAATGCTGTTATGGTGTGTTTGTTTTCAACTGTTGATTAAGCTTAGCTGATGCTGAGTGCTCGTTGATTCGGGAGATCTACCACCGGTCTGTGCATTGTCGATAGATTGAACTTTGAATCCCCTGTCGAAGAGTGTTATAGACTGCAATATGCTGCTGCTGGCATGTTTGCACATTGTACCAGCAACGTACCAGTCCTGCAGATACACAATTTCGTGCAAAAACAAGGATTTCTTTTTCTTTCAAAATGTTGTTCATGTAAATACAAAGTTCACGACGGAGGAACATGTTATACAAAAGATTATGTATTTTCTGATAGGAAGAAACGATGTTTGTATTGTACATAGTAATACAAAGTCACAATATTATGCGTGTGTTAGCCTTAAGTGTTGTTCAGCACCTTCTACGCATATCAATACACAGATTGGCGCAGGAACATACATGAGGTCATCATATGTGAAAGATAAATTATCATATTTCATTAAAAAAATTTAAAAAATACCATTAAATTTTTTAAGTAAATATATATAATTTTTTGTTTAAATTTTTTCATTTTAGAATTAAGTAAGAGCATAGATCTAGTTTTCTTTCATGAAAATAAGACTCATGTTCTTATTTTAATTTTTTTAAATATGAAAAAAAAATGATAATTTACTATATTATTCTAATTTAATGAATAGTTTTATATCTTAATATTTTCATTAACTAAGAGCATTTTGTGAAATTTTGAATATTTCACTTTTCTCCTCCACTTTTTCCATTTAAGATATCATTTAACTTAAATAAATAAACAATAATTTCATTTCAATGATTTCACCATTTTATTTGAGCAGGGGGAAATTAACGGACTAAACGGTACACTCCAGTTCTTCTCTCTCACTCTTGCTGCCTGGAAATCGTACTGACCTTAGTAGCTGAATAGAGAGTTCCCGCTTTCTACTTGGCTTCACTTTGACAACCCAGAGCTTGATATGATATGGCAACCCTTCCTTGTCTCCAAAGCCCCTGTTTTCTGTCCCTGAAACCACTCCCACAACGCTCCACCCTCGTCTTCACCAACCACCCCCACTCCGTTTCTTCATTTCATACTTCGTCTCGGCCTCTACAGCGTCGTCTCAGGCTCACTCGCACCCCCATTTCTGCGTCTCTTAAGGTAAGTTTTCATCTTCCAAGCATAGTTTTCGCTCTATCTGAATTGCCCATCACATGTTCGATGATATGCTTGCATGGGTTGTGTTTGTTTTAGGAAAATTTGGGTCTTCTTACGAAAACTTGGAGTGACGTTACTAGTTTAAACAGCTGGGTTGTTCGGGACTATTACCGCCTTGTGAGCTCTGTTAACTCCCTTGAGCCCCAAATTCAGAGACTCACCGATGACCAGGTTTGTTGGTTTACCTTCACTTGTTGTTTGTTCTATTGGATTTCTTTTGGCTATTTGAATAATGGGTTGTGTTTGTTTTATTTAGCTTACTGCTAAAACTGCAGAGTTCCGGCAAAGGCTTTGGAAGGGCGAGACACTTGCAGATATCCAAGCTGGTTGCAATCTTCTCTACTTACTAGATGATTTTACAACGTCATATGGGATTTTTAAATTTTGGAGTAATTGTGTTCCTTGAATTATGCATATTTACAGAGGCTTTTGCTGTCGTTCGTGAAGCTGCAAAAAGGAAGCTCGGTATGCGTCATTTCGATGTGCAGGTCTCTATTTCTCACTCTTATACATATAGCTTCATCTACATATGTAACTTTATGTGTATTTATTAACGTAATGTTCACTTTTTATGTTTGTATATGTTGTCAATTTTGATGCCAGATTATAGGTGGGGCGGTGCTTCATGATGGGTCCATTGCAGAAATGAAAACGGGAGAGGGAAAAACGTTAGTTTCGACATTAGCTGCATATCTTAATGCGCTGACTGGTGAAGGTGTTCATGGTATGCTTCTGTGTTGGTTGTAATAGAAATTTTGTGATTTGGATACAGATATAGTTGTAGAATGGATGGAATGTCCAAATTGTCTCCACTGGTACATTTCTATGCAAATGTAATCTGCAGTGTGTTACAAACTCTAGCATATTATTTTTTCTTTTTGTTGAGAACTTTCAGAAATTAAAATGTTTATTTTAATGCTCTCTCTCTAAACACAGTGGTAACTGTAAATGATTACCTTGCTCAACGGGATGCTGAGTGGATGGGTCGTGTTCATCGCTTGTTAGGTCTTACTGTGGGCCTTGTTCAGGTAATTTTCTGTCTCTGTATATTTTTTTATCTCTCTGCAATAGACTTGATTCCAGATATGTGATTCTAGGGACATGACAGCCTGCAAATGATTACCTTGCAATTTATGTATATTTTATTTAAATATTTATTGTGCATTTATTCCTATTTGCAACATAGAGGGGGATGACAGCTGAAGAGAGGAGATCCAACTATAGCTGTGACATAACTTACACTAATAATTCGGTAAGTCAATTCTACTGCTTGTTGGTAGTGTTGCATTTATTTTACTTTTTATGTTTTTATGTTTTAACGTCTTCTAGTCTTGGTGTAGATGATTATTAGTTAGTGCATTCCATCCAAAAAAAATGAAAATTGCTTTCTTTCTGATATCTCATTCATAATGATTTACTCAGGAACTTGGTTTTGACTATCTACGAGATAACCTTGCTGGAAGCAGTGGACAACTTGTTATGAGATGGTACATCTCAAATAATTTTAGTTTTGTAAATACTTGTTTTAAAAAAAATAATTATTAGCAGTTTTGCTGTGTAAAAAACAGGCCAAAGCCATTTCATTTTGCCATAGTTGATGAAGTTGACTCAGTTCTTATTGATGAAGGACGAAATCCATTGCTAATTAGTGGGGAGGTAAGTTTTCTAATGTTTCTTTATAGAATATTTTTATGTAATAGTGCGAATGCTTACTATTTTGTAGTGGCTCAATGCAGCGTGGTAATGTGTAATTCCATTTAAAGAAAGAGCTCATTGTTGTAGATTTATGATTTTTTTATGCTTGTCCTTCTATCTCAGGCTAGTAAGGATGCTGCACGCTATCCTGTTGCTGCTAAAGTGGCTGATTTGCTTGTGCGAGACATTGTGAGTATAGTCTCTTCCTTTTATTTTCAGATTAACTCTTCTGTAGGTATTCATTTTATTTTCCCAATGCATGTATATGTATATTTTTTTCTATTATGTCGAGAATAATTTATGTCTCACAATCATTGGTTCTACAGCATTACAAGGTAGAACTTAAAGATAACTCAGTTGAGTTGACTGAAGAAGGAATAGCTCTTGCTGAGATGGCCCTTGAAACAAATGACTTATGGGATGAAAATGATCCGTGGGCTAGGTAAAGGTGTATAGTATATGTTTAATTTTATCTTCTTCCTTTTTTTCTTGAGGTGAGGTTCGAATCTATTGTTATAAAATATCTTGCATTTGTTTCAGCTTTTTAATTTAGGCATGAAATTTGAAATGTGTAGATTTGTGATGAATGCATTGAAGGCTAAAGAGTTCTATCGGCAAGATGTGCAATATATTGTCAGAAATGGGAAGGCTCTCATAATAAATGAGGTATGATTTATATTTAGATTATGCGGAATTGTATTTGCAAAAGATGAATTCTGTTATGCATCATAGTTTTAGGTACCTTAAATAAATTAAGAAAGACCAGTATTTTGACATTTCTCTAGTTTCAATCGAGACGTGGGTTATAATTTATACCCAATGCCACTTTTATGGATTGTGAATTGTCTTGGATCTAATCATCATGTTGCTTATATTGACAGCAGAAGGGATAGAATAATGGAAAGAAATGTGGAACATAAATTCATTGATGCTGCATTTTATAACAATTAGTAATTGAGTGTCTCATTGAAATAGAAACTGAAGTTCTTAAAATATTTTCAGCTGACTGGCAGAGTTGAAGAGAAGAGAAGGTGGTCTGAGGGGATTCATCAGGCTGTGGAGGCTAAAGAAGGCTTGAAGATTCAGGTACATCTGAAATTTGGACAATTAGTGCTTGAAGTTTTTCTGCACCTATAATTCATTACATGGAGAATATTCCGTCTTAGTTCAAAGTTGTAATATCAGTATACCTTTTAGGCTGATTCGGTGGTTGTGGCACAAATCACTTATCAATCTCTATTCAAGCTCTACCCAAAACTTTCAGGGATGACTGGGACTGCAAAAACTGAAGTATGGCTGTTTACAAGCATTTTGACATTGTATGTTCTAAAGGAATTAATTGCAAATATTCATATTTGCATGTTTAATGTTAAATTCTCCTTAATCATTTCAGGAGAAAGAGTTCTTGAAAATGTTCCAAGTGCCAGTTATTGAAGTACCAACAAATCTGCCAAACATTCGTAATGATTTACCTATTCAAGCTTTTGCGGTAGGATTAACCTCAATTTTTTCTGATATCTATACCTCCAATTAAAGTCTATCATCAACTTGACTGAAGGTTTCGGTTTGTATTGTTTTAGACTGCTCAAGGGAAGTGGGAATATGTTCGTCAAGAGGTGGAATACATGTTCAGACAGGGGCGTCCTGTTTTAGTTGGGAGCACCAGGTAAATCCAATCTAATCTGCTTAATTTCATGGACTTGGTTTACTGTGATTTTAATATAAGCTGCTGCTATGTTATACATTCTTATGTGTCAGTGATCATAGATTATAAACATCCAAAACTTTTTAGATTTTTTACTTTGTGAACTGGAGAATTTTGTGTTATTTCATGGATAATGAAGCATTTTTGGTGCCTTTTATAATTTTCCCGGCCCTTTAGGTTATTTAATTAGGTCATGGAGGGACAACTTGTGATATAAAACGTAGTTGAATCAGAAAGTACTCTTGTATTTCAGATAATGCTGCTGAAACTTTTTTCTCAGTTTCTATTTCAAACTCTTTCAATGTGGTTACATATGTGTGGAGGCATGTTTTTGTTTGGGCTTTTTATAGAAATTCCAATGGTATTTGAATCAAATGTAATATCCTGATGCTAATTACTTGGATTTTGTTGGATTCATCAAATCATATTTACACTGCATAAATTTATGTACAAGGAGACATAATTATTTTGGTCAAATTTATGTTTTGAGTATGCAGACATCAGCTGATCTGTAACTATGATTTCTCATCTTCATTATGCAGTGTTGAGAATTCTGAGTACTTGTCTGATCTACTGAAGGAGCAGAATATCCCACACAATGTTCTAAATGCACGGCCTAAGGTTAACTTAATTGGACCTTACATGTGGATGTAGTCTATCATTCTCTTTTACTTTAGTACCCATTTGACTGGTTGTTTTTACATTAACGTCGTGTTCATATACATTTCTCATCAGTATGCGGCAAGGGAGGCTGAAATTGTTGCCCAAGCAGGACGAAAATATGCCATTACCATTTCTACCAACATGGCTGGCAGAGGCACTGACATAATTCTAGGAGGAAATCCAAAAGTAAGTGCCCTTGTCCATTGTTAATTGATTCAAAATGTACTGGTGAAAATGAACCTGTACATTATTTCCAGGAGTTTATGAAATTGGGAACATGTATTTCATGCATATGCATCTATCCTTTTTTTCAAAATCTAATGCATCCTTGTTTGAAGCCTCTGTGGATAAGTAGAAACTAGAAAGGTGGATTTAATTCGTTGTGTACTTGTTATGATTGAAGATGCTTGCAAAAGAGATCATAGAGGACAGTTTAATTTCGTTCCTGACACGAGAAGCTCCTAATGTTGACGTTGATGGAGAGGCAATTTCACAAAAGGTGATTCATTTTTTAACTGTAAGCTACAGACCAAATTGATTCTATTTCTAATTAATCATTTGTTGTAGGTATTGTCCAAGATAAAGGTCGGTCCATCATCATTAGCTTTTCTGGCAAAGACAGCGTTAATGGGTTTGTGACTGCTCTTTGACAAAATATTTTATGCTTATATAGATGCATATTATGGATTGTGCTTATATAGATGCATATATAAATCTTTAATATTTTATGGATTGTGCAGCTAAATATGTTTCGAAAAATGAAGGCAAGAGCTGGACATATAAGGAGGCAAAATCTATGATATCAGAGTCTGTGGAAATGAGTCAGTCAAGGGATTTGAAGGAGTTAGAGAGGCTTGTTGATGAACAGTCGGAGATGTACCCTCTTGGCCCTACAATTGCACTTGCTTATCTGTCAGTTCTGAAGGATTGCGAGGTACACTGTCTCAAAGAAGGGTCTGAAGTAAAAAAGCTTGGGGGTCTTCATGTGATTGGAACATCTTTGCATGAGTCTCGGAGAATAGATAACCAGGTGATTGTTTTTGGCATACATTTAAAAAATCATATTTTATTACCATTTACTCACAAAGCATGAGTTTTGGCATGAAGTGAATTTAGATTTGATGTGGATTCCCAATTCCATTTTGGGAACTGCCAAGAGTTGTCTTTTATATATCGTTTCTTTCTTTCGTTTGACAATTTTATCATTATTATGTTAGCTTCGAGGCAGAGCAGGAAGGCAAGGTGACCCTGGATCAACTCGATTTATGGTGAGGTAATTCTCTCTTCAGTGATTTAGGCTTGCACGGAGTCTTCATGCATATGCTCACACAAAGACGTGGACGTGATTTGTGGGTCTAAAAAAATGTTGGTCTATTAATGTTTATTGAGATGATCTCATGATAAAAATAAAGAAAAACCTGGCCAAGTTAGCATAGCTCTCGTCTGCTCGGTCAACATTGCTTTATCTCAATCAATGTTTAAAGAACCAAACTGACCTGTCGGACTGGTTGAGTCGTTGATAAGTCATGATTTATGTATATGTAACCATCTTTATTGTTGGCCTGCATTGGACCATGCAACCTTCTCGTCCGACTCCACAATCGGTCTTTAACTGCACTTGTTTCGAGACTATTGTAAAACTCATGCAGAGCATGAAGTTTAAGAAGATTCCATCATTCCATACCTTATTATTTGTTCGTTTATGTAACAGCTTGCAGGACGAGATGTTTCAAAAGTTTAATTTTGATACTGAGTGGGCTGTGAGGCTTATTTCCAAAATTACAAATGATGAAGATATGCCAATTGAAGGTGATGCAATTGTTAAACAGGTAATTGGCTAATCTCACGTTCATGATCAACTCGTTCCTTTATCTGATCTTCTGAGCATGCTTGATGGCGTCTCAATTAATAATCTCTCTCTCTCTCTCTCTCTCTCTCTCTCTCTCTCTCTCTAACAGTATCTGCGGTTTATTAACTTGTACCATTACAATTGTAGCTTCTGGCCCTGCAAATTAATGCAGAGAAGTACTTCTTTGGCATAAGGAAGAGCCTTGTTGAGTTTGATGAAGTATTAGAGGTATGCGTTTGTGAATAACGATGTCTTTATTGGAGTGCTAACTGCCGCACAATTCACAAACACTGAGTAAACTTGTTCTTAATCATATTCATTTATTCAGTTTTAAAGTTTCTTCACTGGAGAGGAGTATAGTAGACTTCGTAAATCATAATTTCCATGAGAAATTGAGTTACATTGCCTTTTCTATGATTTTAAGTACTCAATCATGGAGATCTTTGATATTAGTTAGCAAATTACAAGTAATGCATCTTGCATGAAAATTACATGCATAAATTCAAAAATAGGAAAGAAAAAAAAGAAAAAAAAGGTCCTTTCTAATCTGAATTCAATCATTGCTGTCAAGCTTAAATGATTAAGACTCTTGCCTTGTTGCTTATTGAATTGTTTATTCCCTTTTCCCAGGTACAGAGAAAGCATGTCTATGAACTTAGACAGTCCATTTTAACTGGTGATAATGAAAGTTGTTCCCAGCACATATTCCAGTAAGTTTCTGAGTCTCACCAACTTCATTCTCACTGCCATCTAATTTATCACCCAAATATAGTAGCATTTTGTGTGTTACTTAAACTTCTTAATTATTAAACACTCACTTTTCTAAACATTGTGTGAGTACTTCAAATGTATTGCTATATTTTGAACTAGAATACAGCAGGTAATCAGTTTACAATAGCATGCTTGTTCGTACAGACACTTGGATATCGGTGAAAAATTCAAAGCAATAGACATTGAGAAAAATGGTTTTACCTGGTCAAAGGAAGATTGTTGATAATGAGTTTAACTTTTAAACCTCTTTGTTTGTAGTATTTAGCGATGTTACAAATAATTTTAGAAAGTGTGCCCTAGAATGGAAAACTGAGTCATATCACCAAGAGGTAGCTGAGAGAATCAGTATATATTACAATCTGAAGCATAGGAAAACTTGGGGTTGCCAAGTGTGACAACATCCAAAACAAATTATCAATGTATGAATGCGGTTGTGTTAAAAATAAATAGATAGTGTATATTAGTAAGCATGCCTTTGTATTACTGATTGCTGCGACCATATCTTGCTTGGCCTGTTTTTCATATTTTATACATCTTTGCTTTATTTGTTAATAAATCTAGCTGGGTTTCATATTCTTGTTTTTACTAAATTCTCCTATTCGATTTAACATGCAAATATCACATTTTCTTCCGCACCTTTGTTGTTAATTGACTCAATGGAAGTCGATAATAGGTACATGCAAGCAGTGGTAGATGAAATTGTCTTTGCAAATGTTAACGCACTGAAGGTAGTATGAGATTTTCAAATAGGATGTTGTATACTGCTGTCCACTAATTCATCTTACTGATTCCCTACTGCTTAATAGCATCCAAGAAATTGGAGTTTGGGTAAGCTTTTGAAGGAGTTTATGACCATTTCTGGGAAACTACTGGATGGTGAGCTGATACATTATTATTATCCTTGTCCTGCGTTTCCTGGTTTGTTTGACATAAATTCTCATGGAATGGATATTCTCCAGATTCATTTGCAGGAATTACAGAGGAAGCTTTATTAAAATCTCTTGCACACTCACATGAACTAAACTCTATAGATCTTGATGACATTCACCTTCCAAACTTGCCAAGACCGCCAAAGGCCTTCAGAGGAATCCGCAAGAAGAGCTCTTCATTGAAACGTTGGCTTGCTATATGCTCTGATGATTTGACTAAGTGAGTGAACTCTGTGCTTGTGTGTGCGCATAATACCCATATTTGAGCATGCTATTTTTATTTTGTGTCATTTCTTTTTTGCTTTTTACTTTTTACAATATTATGAGTTTTATCATCCCCTGATATGTCATAATGTAGGAACGGACGGTACCATGCTGCTACTAGCCTCCTCCGCAAGTACCTTGGAGATTTTTTAATTGTTTCATACTTGGATGTTATTGAAGAGTCTGGTTACGATGATGCATATGTGAAGGAAGTTGAAGTAAGAATCTTCTCGTCAAGCGTACTTTAATTTATTTATTTTCATATCTGTGATAGGTGATGAATGCTAACATGGATTTATTAACTTATGATTATATTGCCTTTAAGAAAGAAAAAAAATTACCTGCACTCATAAGTTGGAATATTTGTTGCTATATGATTACGTAAATATGACACCTGCTTAATGGTTCTAAATAAATGAGTTTGAGTTTGCTCTAGAAATGGTATTATTTACTTTGATTCCAGGTAGAAATTCCAGTTTTCTAGGTTTAAGTTTCGAAGTAGAATAATTGTTTTGCTTACAGATTTTCTTATCAGTAGTTATTATGCTCATTTGTTCTTTAGTAGAACTACCAGCACCTTACCTGTTTTATAGTGTTCCTTTTAACAATTAATTTTTTTTTTCTTAACTAAAATTTCATCTGAAAACAGAGAGCAGTTCTGGTGAAAACCCTTGATTGTTTCTGGAGGGACCATCTTGTAAACATGAACAGGCTCAGTTCAGCGGTATTATGTAATCTGTTGTTGGTTTTACTTTCATTTAGCTTGTCCATAGTCATGGACTTACATGGAATATCTGGCAGGTAAACGTAAGGAGTTTTGGTCACAGGAATCCTCTTGAAGAATACAAAATTGATGGTTGTCGATTTTTCATATCTATGCTTAGTGCAACACGAAGGTTGACAGTAGAATCACTTTTGCAGTATTGGTCATCCCCAATGGAGTCCCAAGAAATATTTCTATCATAAATATGGAAGTCTTGACACATTAAAGTGTATGTATTTGCTCTACATTTTTCTTCATTTAAAATTTTTTCCTTCCAGCAACAGGCTGCCTAGATTTCACTATCTATTCTAACTGGGGCTACAATAATAAAGTTATACATTAATTTGTCAATGGCTTTGGGGCCCTAAAGAATCATATTGGATGTATAATCTTGCAGTTTTGGATGGTCGTTCCAAAGAACCGTGATTTGCATCGTTTTGAAAATTTCAATTCAAGGTTTTGGCTTTATTCCCATCATCCCAAGGTTTTGAAGTCACTTGTTCATCTGTTGTCTTGGGCAATCTCTCTACCGGGAGACACCTGGAAAAGATCCGTTTAGACCTGATCAGAAGGTACCTACAAAAACTTCTTCCTTGCCAGATCGTACACAAAACAAGTAAGTTTATGCAACTGATTTTGCTATAGAAAAAGAATGACGAAAGTATGTGTCAAGTGTTTTAAATTTTAAATGGCCGTACCTTTTACAGGACTATATATAGACAGCATGGAAGGGGCAACTTTGTCTGGCAGGCAAGCTTCTGCCTAGATATGTGATGCTGGGGAAGAGTTGGTGGGATTGCGAAAGAAGCTTGCAGCCCAAGATTCTGGGGAATATACACAAAAATTGCTAATACTACTGATGAGCTGAGTCTTGTCTAACACGTTGTCATTTGTGATTCATTAGTATTCATTAGAATGGGAGGCATCGGAAAGAATTTAAATTCTCATTCCCAAATATCGTTTGTATAAATAAAATAATCGAAGAAATAACTCTAGCCCAATGGGCTAAAGTGGTATTTTAGCCCTAAACCCTAAAATAATCTGACAAAATTGTCACATATAAAATTTATAGCACAACACAAAAATTCCTAACAATTTACAGTATTCCTAAATTTACTTTGAATATATTTATCGAGTATAGCCGCGTGGCTATACTTTTAATATTTTTTAATTAACTTCATGAATTATATTACTTAATAAATAGTAATTCAAATTTTCTTTTTTCTTTTTTCTTTTTTCCTTTAATATTCACTAAGTAAAACATAACTATTAATCAAAGTGATTAGAAAAGAGAGATACATATTAAAGGGTATAGCCGTGCGATTGGACTTTTAAAATATTCTATTTTTTTGAATATAGCCTCGCGGCGATACTTTGAAGATATTCTATTTGTAGAGTATAGCATCGCGGCTATACTATTTAAATATATATGCCAATAATAAAAATATAAATATGGATTTCTCTGTAGGCTTAGCTTTTGAGGTGCCCTTTGTGAACACCCCACATTGAAAATCCACTCCAATAAAGGTCTTTATAAACAAAGCACTGTAATTGTTTGCTAAGTGTGGTTAACATTGGAGAGTTGGGCTAACGGGCTTGGCTATGGGCTCATTGGATTTGGCGCTGATTAATAATAATTATATTAATCAAAGACTTGGGCCTTGGGGCTCTTGGGTTTTGGAGAAATTTAATTAAGACACCCAAACGAAAATAAGTAATTTATTTTTTTCGTTTTTGACATATCCTTTCAATTTAAAGTCGAATGAAATTAGGTTTATAACTGCTGTGGTTTGAAAATTGCACAAAATAATTTAAAATAATTAATTACTATTTATTGAGTAATTTATGAAATAAGTAATGTATTTAAATATTCACAAAATAAATAATAATTAAAACATAATTACTAATTAAAGTAATTCAAAAAGAATAAGATATTACTTAATTACATATATTAAATTAAAGAGGTTGGCAAAAAAAATTTATTTTTTTTAAAAAATAAACATAAACACCTCTCCCGACAAAATTGCGTCGGCACAGGTTTATGCCGGCAAATATTTGCCGGGTTGGGTTTGATCCCGACGAAAGCCCTCTGCCGACGAAATTTCGTCTGGAGTGTTCTAATGGACCTGTGCCTATGAAATCTCGTCTGGAGATGTCATTTTTAAGAAAAATAAATATAATCTTAGGATGTTTAGGTTAATTAATTTTTTAAAATTTTATTGTTAGTAATTAAATAATATTTTGCCTTATTTAATTAGTTAAATTAGTAATTATATTTTAATTATTATTCATTTAGTGAATAATTAGTATTAAAAAATTTAATTAACTTTCATGAATTATATTACTTAATAAATAGTAATTCAATTTTTTCTTTTTTATTTTTTCCTATAATATTTACTTAATAAAAAAATGTCATGCACAATATGCTTGTATAAAAAAAAATCTGGATATTCTAAGGAGATAGGAAGTTCTCCATTTTTTGACATAATATGTATAGCTTTTCATCTATCTAATGGTTTCCGTTTTGTGCATCGATGTTTCTTACAGGTCCTTTGTACCATTTCCTTGCATCCAAAACCCACCAAAGCATTATCAGTGCCAAAGCAACACTGAGAGCAATCGGGGCATAGTTGAAAGTTTTCCATCTAAGAGGATAAGAAGTTGGCAACAGGAAGATTGAACAGGTATAGCATATCCACAAGAAGGCCACCAAGCAAACTGGCCTTCTTGCTCTCCCCAAATAAAACGGCCCTGGTTTGAAGTTGTCTTCAGCCATGACCAGCCTAGCGAAAATCGGCACTGCATAGCTGCCCACCCAGCCTATTGTACTAACTGAAAGGATGGCTGTGAACACCACATCAAGTTTCAAGATGGGCAATCCCAGCAGCATGCTGATGGCTGCACAAAGCCACACGGCATTTATTGGAACCTTGCTTCTTGGGTGCACTTTCCTCCAGATTGGTGACAATGGGAGACATTTATCCCTTGATACAGCATAAACCTTGGAGCAAAACAAGCAAAGTTAGTTTGCAGCTTCATAGAATAGAAAGGGAGGGTCAAGACTTGGGTGGTTCGGATTTTCTTACTGCTCGGGCAGCAGTGGTGGTAACAGACAGCCCACAAAAGAAGAAGGAACCCCAGATGATACACAGGAAAATCACAGCTCCAGTTGAATTTTGGAACCTCCCATAAAATGCATCATATATTATCTGCGCTGGTACAAGTGCACCAGCAGTCTCATTGTCTTCGTTGTACAAATAGTCCAGATCCTGCATTAAGAATTATACTACTAATAAAGATCCAATAACTTTACTGCCTTTAACTTGATCAAAGAACAAAAGGATAAAAAAAAAAAAAAATCTATTGAGCTTTACCCTGATGCTAAAAGTGAGAGCCAAGTAATACGCCCAACCAAACACTGATATAATCCCAATACTAGACAGAATGGCTATAGGGCCAGTTCTATCTGCTCCTTTTGTCTCCTCAGTAAGATGAGCTGCAGCATCATAGCCATATAGACAATAGTTGCTTAGAAGCACTGATAAAATCACTGCATAAGGTATGCTAGAGACTCCAGTTGCCTCAGGAGATGTTTCAAAATGAGTGAAGACATAAGAAGCTGTCTGTGTTGGCTGTGCCACCAGAGGAAGCATTATGATCATTAAGAAGCCACCAATTACCTGTGCATTTGGTTGAGGTCAGTATTAATTAAGCCTACTTAAACATACACATGATCTATATGACATCAGTAATTTTTCAGTCTATGATGCAGAATTGCAGATAACATGTGTATATTTACAAAGAAAAGTAGCAAGAAACAGAACAGTTGAAGAGCACACCTGCCACCATATGGAAATTATGTTGAGAAATGCTATCACTTGTAACGCAAACGTATTTAGCACAGCCCATGCGATGGTCAGACCCATATACATGCACAGAAATACACTCCTGGATGCAAAATAGCCTCCGCCCTTATTCGTCCCAGTGGCTAATAGAATGAGCATCTGCAATGCTTGTGATCCAGAATATGCCTAAAGGGTAAACAGATAATCATACAAGAAATTAGATTGGTTCATTGTTAATGCATCATCATCATCATCATTAGTTGATTAGTTGATACCTGAGCACCTATTGCAGATACTAGACCGATGGTCTCAAGCCAAGCACAGCACCATGAAGCAAATGGACCCCACCTGGGTCCAGCCAAATGAGCAGCCCAGAAATAAAGAGAGCCAGTGGTCTGGTCAATGTTTGAAGCAACCAAGGTCATCTCAAATGCTTGTTTGCAAGTCCAAAGGAAAAGAAGGGAAAAAAAGCAATGCATACCGGGAAAGAGGAACATATCTCAGCCATGGCGATTCCAACAAACCATGTGAAGAATGTGACAACAAGCCACCCCCATATCATGGTTGCCGGACCAGCATAACGCAAGCTTTGGCCGTAGAGGGGTGTACCGGTGAACACTGACATGCATGAAAATGTTATTGCCAGTGTCTTGAACAGAGACTGTAGAAAACCAAGTGAAAAATATTAGATTTCAACACTTCCAAATTCTTTATAGATCAAAATCCAGATTGAAAATAAGAAAATTCTCAACATGGTTGCAAGAAAACAGTAAGCGAGATAAATAGATGACCATTTCCCTTCTCAGTTCTTGCTTGTATCCAAGCTCATTGAGGCGCTTTTCTCCAGAATCCATTTCCAAAGCCTGGTGATCCATTCTGATATCCTCCACTCTCGGACCGGTTGCTACAATGTACCTATTAATGGAAGAAAGAAAAAAATGTCATGTCTTCAAATCCTCAACTGGATGGTTAGAATATAAGATTGAGGATTTTGAATTAATCTTAAAACTCAAGTTAATAAACTAATGCTTTGATCAACAGAGGAGGAAGACTGGTGGAAAAATTAATGGAATGGGTCATAAGCATGTGGCTTCTAGTTGACTTCCTACTGGGTTTTGATATAACGCTAAGGCTAACAATAGATCTGAGAATCTGACTTCTTTGATTCTCTCATGGCAACTCTTTGCATGATTGCTCTTGTCTTTATAAGTCCAAGTAAAAGAGAACAAGCAAAAGCAGTTGGAAAGTTTGAAATTTAGTTGGTCCAAAATGCCAATACTAATAAATAACTAAGGTTGACTTTTCTTTGTGCATCTGGAAGCTGAAAAAATAAACTTTTTCTTCCACTAAAGCAAAAAAATAGTATTTCTGGACCAACTGAAATTCATACTTAGTTATCCAAACAAGTAAAGACAAGAGAGTTGCCGATATGAGAGAGAGAGAGAGAGAGAGAGAGAGAGAGAGAGAGAGAGAGAGAGAGAGAGAGAGAGAATAAGTCACAAATCCTATAGTAATCTATTGTAAAACCTTTTTCTTTGGCCTATGTCATGTAAACTTCAGCATTGAATCATGGATACACATAAGCCAATATACATATTGTGTGCATGTGCGTAATTTCCTTGGGCAAAACTCAACAGATTTTTAGCCACAACTATCATCCTAGAAAATATCTTAAGCATGATTATCTCTACAGCCCACCATAAATTAATAATAGGAGTATTGGTCTTCCACTCCACTTGCTTATGACTAATACCATTTTCATGCATGCGTGGTCAGTGCAGTCTTTCGTTAATTTGAGTTTCATGCCTAATTCTAAGCCACCAGTCTTATACTATAATCATCGGACTTAAGAATTTGAGACAGGATCGATCGAAAGAGGGGGATATCGAATATCAGAATGACTACCTTGCAGGTTTTGGAAATGGATTCTGGAGAAAAACGTCTCAATGAGCTTGGATACAAGCAAGAACTGAGAAGGGAAATGGTCATCTACTTGTATCTCTCACTGTTTTATTTAACTTCTGTTATTTCCCATTTGAATTTGGATTTGTAAAAAACTTTCAAGTAGTGAAATCTAATCATTTTCACTTGGTTTTGTTTACAGACACTGTTCAAGACACTGGCAATAACATTTTCATGCATATCAGTGTTTAGTGGGACACCTCTGTATGGCCAAAGCTTGCATTATGCAGGTCCTGCAACCTTAATATGGGGATGGGTAGCTGTCACTTTCTTCACTTGGTTTGTTGCAATTGCCATGGCTGAGATTTGCTCCTCTTTCCCGGTATGGATTTGTACCATCTTTTGGCTTTTCCTTTCCCCTTATTACTTACAATCTGAAACTTTGAATTATGGGAAGCATTTTCTGAAAATTTTGGTATCTAAGACGTCCTTGGTTGCTTTGACCATTGACCAGACAACAGGTTCTCTTTATTTCTGGGCTGCCCAATTGGCTGGACCGAGGTGGGGGCCATTTGCATCATGGTGTTGTGCTTGGCTTGAGACCATTGGAGTGGTATCTGCAATAGGTGCTCAGGTATTGCCAGTACTTCCATCTGTTAGCATATTTCTTGAGTGAATTTGGTGCTTGAATGCAGCAATAAATTTCAGGAGATTAATAATGAACTGATGATAAAGATGCACTATCAAAGAGAAAAGTATCATGCACTGCTACTAATTTGATTTCTTTTTCCCCGTTTATGAGGCATATTCTGGATCACAAGCATTGCAGATGATCATTCTTTTAGCCACAGGGACAAACAAGGGTGGAGGCTATTTTGCATCAAAGGGTGTGTTCTTGTGCATGTATATGGCTCTAATCATAATTTGGGCAGCACTAAACACATTTGCATTACAAGTGATAGCATATCTCAACATCATTTCCATATGGTGGCAGGTAAGATAAGATATATGCTTATTATTATATATATATATATATATATATAAGCATGTTCTCTGCAGACTCTGCTTCGTGTAGTTTATTATAATGTGTAATTCTTTATTGCATTTCCATCATATATACCAAATCTATTGAGTAGGCTTAGTACTGACCTCGCACTCACGTATGCAGGTAATCGGTGGGTTGCTTGTGACTATACTGCTTCCGCTGGTGGCACAGTCAACACAACCAGCTTCTTATGTGTTCACTCACTTTGAAACATCTCCTGAGTCAACTGGAATATCTAGCGCACCTTACGCAGTGATTTTATCGGTGCTTCTGAGCATCTACTCTCTATACGGCTATGATGCTGCAGCTCATCTTACTGAGGAGACAAAAGACGCAGACAGAACTGGACCTGTAGCTATTCTATCTAGTCTTGGGATTATATCAGTTTTTGGTTGGGCTTACTACTTAGCCCTGACTTTCAGCATCAGGGTAGGCTGTGGTGAAGTACTCTTTTGATTTTGATCAAGCTAAAGGCAATAAATTTATTGTATGCTTATTAGAACGTGATTCTGAGTGCAGGATCTAGACTATTTATACAACACAGACAATGAGACTGCTGGTGCACTTGTACCAGCACAAATAATATATGATGCATTCTATGGGAAGTTTCACAATTCAACTGGAGCTGTGGTTTTCCTGTGTATCATCTGGGGTTCCTACTTCTTTTGTGGGCTGTCTGTTACCACCACTGCTGCCCGAGTGGTAAGGAATACCAAAACTCTAAACCCGAAACCCTCCCTCTTTTCTGAAGGTAAAAGTTCATAATTTTATTTGTTTTACTGATCATAGGTTTATGCTCTATCAAGGGATAAAGGTATCCCATTTTCACCAATCTGGAGGAAAGTACATCCAAGGAGCAAGGTTCCAACAAATGCCGTGTGGCTCTGCGCAGCCATTGGTTTGCTGCTTGGACTACCCATTTTGAAACTTGATGTAGTGTTCACAGCCATCATTTCAGTTAGTACAATTGGCTGGGTGGGCGGTTATGCAATTCCCATTTTGGCTAGGCTGGTGATGGCTGAAGAAAATTTCAAACCAGGACCCTTTTATTTGGGTAGAGCAAGCAGGACAGTTTGCTTGGTGGCCTTCCTGTGGATATGCTATGCCTGTTCAGCCTTCCTATTGCCAACTTTCTACCCTCTAAGATGGAAAACTTTCAATTATGCACCTGTTGCTCTCACTTTTGTTTTGACACTGATAATGCTTTGGTGGGTTTTGGATGCAAGGAAATGGTTCAAAGGACCTGTAAGAAACATTGATGTACAAGACGGAAACTAACTCAGCTATATAGTGGAGTTAGATTTCTAGGTTAATTACAACTTATTTATATAACATTCCAATAACATACAGAGAAATGTTGCACTGCAACTTGTAGTACAGTAAAACTCTCTCTCTCTCTCTCTCTCTCTCTCTCTCTCTCTCTCTCTCTCTCTCTCTCTCTCTCTCTCTCTCTCTCTCCAGCCTCCTCGCCTCCTCTTGGCATTTATTCCCATTGGTTCAGTCCTGTCAAGCTCTTCATGATTGATCCTATTGTCAAGTTTCGAGTCAAAGTGGTATAGCAGTTGAGAGAGTGCAAGTTCAGCCTTAAGAGTTTCTTTCATGACCAACTTCGTGTATTCTAGTTTAGGGATATGGCACACAGTATGTGCGAGTTATTGTGGTTGAAGATCTTGTTAGGGGAATTTGAGGATTACTTATAATGGTCCTTGAAGCTATTTTGTCATAATAAGGCAGCATTGCTCACAACCCTGTGCAACGTGATTGAACCAAACATGTTTGGCAGAAACTTTGTTAAGCAGAAATTGTCAGAAGGATTGATTTGCACCCTCTATGTGAGAACCAAGCATCGACTTGCTGATATCCTTACTAAGGGAGTTTCTAGCAAGGTGTTTGATTCTACTCAAGCCAAATTGGGAATTCGAGCTATTCTCCAGCTTGAAGGGAGTATTGACTTGTGTATATTTAATTGTACACAAGTAGATGATGATTAGCTTAGTTATAGGCTGATTCATAGGAGCTGACTTTTAGCTTTTATTCTCGTCCCTTATTTGTAGTTAGCTGTGTACTATTTATTCCTCCTTGTGGATTCCTTTACAATAAATTTTTATATGAAATTTTATATATATATGTATGTATTTTCTGCATGTGCTTTCTTTAGTCAAAACTCAATGGATATTATCATGCTAAAAAAGTCTAATTGTTAAAGCATGCATGACAGCCCACCATAACATGTTCCCTGTTTACTTCCTTTTCTGGCGTCGTCAAGTGCAAGTCTTTCATTAATTTGAGATTCAAGGCTAAAACAAAACCATCAATAGTCTTATACTGTAACAATCCAACTCAAGAATTCGACACAGGTTCAATCAAGAGAGGAGGATATCGAACATCTGAATGAGTGCCAACCCGGTTTTGGAAATGGATTCTGGAGAAAAACGTCTCAATGAGCTTGGATACAAGCAAGAACTCAGAAGGGAAATGGTCATCTACTTATATCTCCCTATCTCTCTCTCTCACCATTTCCTTTAGTTTCTGTTATTTCGTTTCCCATTTGGGTTTGAATATGTTTTAAAAACTTTGAAGCATTAAAATTTTGATCATTTTCACTTGCTTTTTTTTTTTTTTGACAGACTCTGTTCAAGACAATGGCAATAACATTTTCATGCATATCTGCATTCAGTGGGACACCTCTGTATGGCCAAAGCTTGCGTTATGCAGGTCCTGCAACCTTAGTATGGGGATGGGTGGTTGTTAGTTTCTTCACTTGGTTTGTTGCAATCGCCATGGCGGAGATTTGCTCCTCTTTCCCGGTATGCATTTGCACCATTTTTTGCTTTTGCTTTCTTCTCCTTCTGACTATTGCTACTTGTAATCTGAAACTTTGAATTATATGATCCATAAGTTCTGAAAAATTAAGATGACTTTAATTGGTCGCTTTAAAACTTTTACCAGACCACAGGTTCTCTTTATTTCTGGGCTGCCCATTTGGCTGGACCCAGGTGGGGGCCATTTGCTTCATGGTGTTGTGCTTGGCTTGAGACTATTGGTGTGATATTTGCTATTGGTGCTCAGGTAGGCACTTCCTTACACAGCATATTTCTTGAGAAAAGTATCAAGCCAGCTACTAATTAATTTGATTTTTTTTTCCCCTTTTATAAGACATATTCTGGATCACAAGCATTGCAGATGATCATTCTTTTAGCCACAGGAACAAACAAGGGTGGAGGCTATTTTGCATCAAAGGGTGTGTTTTTGTGCTTGTATATGGCTCTAATCCTCATATGGGCAGTACTAAACACATTTAAATTACAAGTGATAGCATTTCTCAACATCATCTCCATATGGTGGCAGGTGTTCCCTTCAACTGTTCTGTGTCTTGCTTCTTTTCATAGTAAAATATACATATGCATGATTGTAGGGCCACGTCGTCCAAGCGTGGGGTTTTGTCTCATAAGGCCATCCATTTACGGACACTGTCTCTTCTCCAATGTGGGACAATCGGATTTGATTCCTAACACTCTGCAGACTTTGCTTCATAGTTCATTATAATGTGTAACACCTTTGCTTTATTGCATTTGCATCATAAATATCAAATCTATATATTAATGAGTTCTTCATACTGAACTCAAGCATGCAGGTAGTTGGTGGCTTGCTTGTGATTGTTATGCTTCCTCTGGTGGCCCAGTCAACACAGCCAGCTTCTTATGTGTTCACTCACTTTGAAACATCTCCTGAGTCAACTGGAGTCTCTAGCATACCTTATGCAGTGATTTTATCAGTGCTTCTGAGCATATACTCTCTATTCGGCTACGACGCTGCAGCTCATCTTACTGAGGAGACAAAAGGCGCAGACAGAACTGGTCCTAAAGCTATTCTATCTAGTCTTGGTATCATATCAGTTTTTGGCTGGGCTTATTACTTGTCTCTAACTTTCAGCATCAGGGTAAGCTCAAGAGAACTTTACCCTTTTGTTTTTTCGGTCAAGTAGCTTATTGGATCCTTATTAGTAACATAATTCTTAATGCAGGATCTGGAGTATTTATACAATGCAGACAATGAGACTGCTGGTGCACTTGTACCAGCACAGATTATATATGATGCATTCTATGGGAGGTTCCAAAATTCAACTGGAGCTGTGGTTTTCCTGTGTATCATCTGGGGTTCCTACTTCTTTTGTGGGTTGTCTACTACCACCACCGCTGCCCGAGTAGTAAGAAAAACCGAAACTCTAAACCCCTCCATCTTTTCCAAAGCGAAAAATGTATAACTTTATCCGTTTTACTAATCATAGGTTTATGCTCTATCAAGGGATAACGGTATCCCATTTTCACCAATCTGGAGGAAATTGCACCCGAGGACCAAGGTTCCAACAAATGCCGTGTGGCTCTGCGCAGCTATCGGTTTGCTGCTTGGACTGCCCATCTTGAAACTTGATGTAGTATTCACAGCCTTCATTTCAGTTAGTACAATTGGCTGGGTGGGTAGTTATGCAGTGCCAATTTTTGCTAGGCTGGTGATGGCTGAAGAGAACTTCAAACCAGGACCCTTTTATTTGGGTAGAGCAAGCAGGCCAGTTTGCTTGGTGGCCTTCCTGTGGATATGCTATGCCTGTTCAGCCTTCCTATTGCCAACTTTCTACCCTCTTGGATGGAAAACCTTCAATTATGCACCAGTAGCTGTCAGTGTTGTTTTGACAGTGGTAATGCTTTGGTGGGCTTTGGATGCAAGGAATTGGTTCAAGGGACCTGTAAGAAACATTGATGTACGAAACGAAAACTATTAGGTTCTGGGTGGGTAATGCTAGAGGGATCACATTTTTAGATCCTATTAATTGACCGCATGATGTGATACTGGATGTATTAATCAATGATTCGCTAGCCACAATAAGTACATATCAACTAACGCATTATGCGAAGCGATCCCGCTATAATGTCATATCAAGTTTAAGCAGAGTATAGAAGAATTCATACAAAAGACTCTGGAGGTAATACCCTCATTCATTCCCTAATGAATCCCTAGATATTTCAATATATGTCTAGTCTCTTGAAATTTGTAAATTAGCATGAATTTAGTTAATTAGAGAAGTAAATCTTGCTTTATTTTTTGACCTTTTTTTGAGTAAATAAATTAGTGGTGATGTGCGGAGGGTTGTAGGGTCACAATTACTGCACCTTTTTTTTTTTTTTTTTTTTTTTAAAATAAAGTAAACAGTCTGAAACACAACCCCTTCGGTTCTTTGGACCGACCATCCAAAATTCCAAGTTCGGATGCGAATTGGGCTGAGCTAGTAAGATTTAAATAAACTTTGTATTGGGCTTTAGATTTTAAATAATATATTATTATTATTATTATTATTATTTATTTAATTAAGTCTTTATTTTTATTTTATCGAATATAATGAAGTCTTTTTTCTATAGAATTTATAGAATAATTAGCTAGGTAGCTAGATTCATGAACTTTTCATAATGTCAGAGAAAAGGGGAGAAAAGGGGTGTGATATTGTTGGAGAATATTTGCTGTCATTGTCTTAATTGCCATGATAAGAAAGCAAACTCTAATTAAACAAAGTGATTAAGGACGAAATACTTAATGACCCGTTGACTTAGTATGTGTATATGTGTTAATATAGCTTACGACAAACTATGTACCTATATATTATATGGCTGCTATAGCTTGTTTCAGCAAGTAAGATTCGTCACAAATGATGTGCGGTGAAATCAGAAGATTGTTTTTGTCATGAAATAAGGGGGTCATTGGATATATATCACCAAGAAAGTGACATTGTTAGGATCCAATATCAAAACTTAATGAGTTTGACTATTTGCAGGCTTCCAAGTTTCCAACATCTATATTTTTTTCTAAAACTCCAAATAGTCTAACACGCTATGTTGTTATACTCTTTATTTAAATTTTTCATCATGCACATTCTTATATAAATTTGAAGTTTACCGAAACAGTATGACAACAAAATATGTCAAACAATTTAGTTGAAAAAAAAATGCATATACATAATGAAATGTTCTCTGGTCAATTAATCTGGCATGACAAACTATTTAAGAAAATTACTTTGTATAGATATACATCTATCTATGTGTAGTTTTTACAAAATTATATTTATTTTGTAAAAGGATTGAATTTATGAGGAATCATGAGCTTACTTAGGGACGGAAATGGGGCAGGTCTTGGGGTCGAGGATAAAAATTCTATCCTCGCTCCTATCTCCCATCACTATTAAGACATTTCAGGAATTTTCTCTCGTGTCTCCATGTGGGAATGTGTCCCTTGATAACCTGCCTTTTTTACTCATAAATTCTAATTATTCAATTCCACCTTCATACTAGTACATGAATAATCAATCATCGTTAAAATCATTTACCATTCAATTGAACCCTAAAATTCAAAAATCAATACAACTCAATTCATTTATCATTCAATTGAAACATAAAAGGGCTCGTTTGGTACACAGGACTGTCTTGGCATGGACTATGCTTAGGGACTGGCTTGGCTTGGCTTGGCTTGGTCTAAGTTGGATAACACTTATCCTGCGTTTGGTGTATGCTTGGACTAGGACTATAATTTTTTTGTTTTTTCAAAAATATCTATATATATATATGTATATATGTATTTTATAATATATATAATATATATGTATATACATGTATATAAGTATATTATAATAATATTATATATTTTAAATAATATAAACGTACATACATATATATAAGTGTATATAGGTGTATATATGTATATTATAATATACATGGGTATAATACATATATATATATATTTATATATATGTATGTATATTATAATATATAATATATATATATGGGTATGTTATAATAATATACATGTATATATGTGTATATATGTATATTATATATGTATGTATATATACATATATATTATATATATATATATATATTATAAAATACATATGTATATATAATATATGTATATATATTATATATTATAATATACATATATATATACGTATATACATGTATATAATATATGTGTATATAGGTGTATCTATATATTATAATATATACATGGGTATAATACATATACATATACATATGTATATTATAATAGATAATATATATGAGTATGTTATAATAATAATATACATGTATATACGTGTATATATGTATATTATAATATATATACATATAATGTAAATATATAATGTATATGTCTATATACGTGTGTATATGTATATTATAATACATACATGGGTATAATATATACACATATATGTATATATACTTATATATATGTATTATAATAATATATATATATTACATATATACATGTATGCTATTATTATAATATTAATATGCATGTGTATATGGGTATATTATAATAATAATATACGTGTATATATCTATATGTATTTATATATTATATATGTATATATATGTGTTTATATATATACATGTATATACGTGTATATATGTACATTAATATATAATATAATATATATTACATATATACATGTATACATGTATACTATTATTATAATATTAATATGTATGTGTATATGAGTATATTATAATAATAATATATGTGTATATATCTATATGTATTTATATATATTATATATGTATATATGTGTATATATATACTTGTATATGTGTATATACATGTGTATATGTACATTATAGTATATGTGTATGTAATAATAATAATAATAGTAATATATGTTATTAGTATTACAATATAATATATGCATCTCATACATTGGTAAACATAGGACTAGCTAATCCTCCCTTTCTACATGGGATTAGTAGTCCCCTCATAAGGATGTATTTTTGGTGGGCCCGGTATTAGCAATCCCATCTAAGACTAGAATTAAATGAAACAAACATGGTACTAAATTTAGTCCAAGCCAGTCCAAGCCAAGCCTGTGTACCAAACGACCCCTAAATGTATATGCAGGTATTAGTTAAAAAAAACATATATATTATCGAGGTTGGTCGAAAATGGAGATCACAATACCATCTATGTCTCGTATCCAAACGAGAATTTTAAAATGGAGTCTCGATTTTTCCCCGAATTCTAAGAAATTAGCAATTAATTAACTATAACAAGGACCCCTAGGAAGACAGTTGCAAAAGTGTTACGTAACCCTATAATACGGTTATGTAAGGGTAAGGTAGTTATATAACTAATCGTGAAGGGTTTGAAGTTTTCAATGCAAACGTTGAAATAATCAAACTACTCGAATTACTCAATTGGTTATGGTTGACACAAACCATGCTCTTCAACTCTTCCATTTGTGTCATTTTTAATTGTTATTAACAATTATAATTAATCAACAAATAAACCCAACATGTTTCCCAATGATCTCACTGAGCCTAAAGAATCTAAAAATCGAGTGACTGCCGACCACGCCCATGACTTTCTAAGCTCATGAATTATTGCATTAAAAAATAATTGTCTTAATTAATTAAGTAATTATGGTAAATTATTTTATAATCTTTGTGATAGAGGAGGTTTCAGAGGTTGATTAAAAAAGGAGGGAAAAAAAAGACAGAGAGCATTATTAGGCAAATCTATGTAAAAGGGTTCAGGCTCCCTAGACTCATTTTTTTCTTCATCTTTGTCACCCCTCATGGGTGCCTTGTGAGAGACAATTACTCAGCACCATGTGAGAGAGTCGACAGAGCTGATGAGAGGGCCTGGTACTGCTGAGACTTCTTGAAAAGGAAGGCAAAACCACAGAACAAATATTAATTTATTTGTTTAGACCACCATGGATGAATATTAATTACTCAATTCAATTGTCTCGAGGTACTTCTAAGCATAATCTCCGTTAGACAATGTTCTGGGGACATGTATTGAGTCACTTGGGTTATGGAACACCTGACACCCTCTTTCTTAAGGGAACAGTTTGTTTACGGTTAATCGGCATCAACTAATTTGGAAGTTACTTTTGGAGAATAAGTCGTTGTCAATCGTTAATGTATATCTAAGATTCTTTTTCACCATTGATGTATGTAGACTTATAATGAGATTTAGGGCGACTAAAAATCATTTATGCGTAAGTGGGCAATTATCATTAACATATATCCAATTGATTTGTTAATTTTGGGACATCATGAAGCCCCATTGTGGTGTTTACAAATATTTGACATTGCCAATGCAATAGTCGAAAATATTTAGTTGATACTCTCTAATTAAACCGTTGTTAGTTTCAATATGTTTTTTTTTTATACGGTTTCAATATGTTATGATTATGCATTAGATCATCAAGAGTAATTAAGCCAACCTGAGCGGCTAGGCTATAATTAGTAGGGAAATCCAACTTAAGCTAATCCTTGAAGAAGTTTAAGCCTTTAATTAAGTTAAAATGCACAAACTCCAATCCAATCTATCAGCCTTAAGTTGTGAAAAAAAATTAAGTAAATTCCAACTCCTAATTAATTAACATGATAATTTCCTAAATTTAGATCCTTATTAATTCTTGAGCACATTACAATCAAACTAAACTAATGTTCATCTTTTCGGTTTGTCAGTCAGATTTGCCAACTCTAATCATGCTTAGTGAGGGAGCTTAGGGATATTTTCTTGTTCTTTTTCTTTCTTTTAATCCTACTACCTTTCAATTTACACTTAAGCTCTTAATTAAAATTTTCAAGTACAGTTGACCTTTGACCTTCGTGCCCATGTTCTGTTCAACAAAGTTCGCAATATTAGGAGAGGTAGAAGATTGAAATGAATTCGCGTCTCTTCACTCTTCATCCTTATTAGAAGATTGAGATGTTTTAAATAAATCGAGTTCTATTTTTCTAAGGCAAGCATCTCCAATAGTCTGTTCAACAATTTTGGAATGCTAATCAGCACGGCTATATTGTTTTTGACACGTGTGTCGCCTTTTTGGATTGGGTATTTTTCAAAATCGTATAGCCGCTCGGCTATACTTGGGTATTTTTTATTTTTTTAAAAACTAGTATCGCCGGGCGGCTTTACTACAGTAATTTTTTTTAAATAGTATAGCAGCGCGGCTACTTGTTTTCACACGTCCGATCCTTTTTCCCCATATATAGTATATCCGGGCGGCTATACTCGTGCATTTTTTTGAAAAAATTAATATAGCCGCGCGGCTATACTCGGGCAATTTTTTTTTAAATAGTACAACCGAGCAGCCATACTCAAGTTTTTTTATAAATTAGTATAGCAGTACGGCTATACCGGTTTTCATAGGTGGCAACCAGCGCTTGGCGGGTCCTTTTTTATTTATAAATAGTATAGCCACACTATACTCGAGTAATTTTTTTTTCAATATTTGGCACGTGTTATTGGAATAATCGTTGTTAACTCTTTATTTTATATTTATGAAATCATGATTATGCCTATAAATACGTATCAAATATTGAGAACAATGATGAAGGTATACTTTGGGTTAAAATGGTAAAATACAAGTAAAATGAATACTTTTACTGCATATTTGACTTTGCATGACAAAAAAGTTTTCTATATTCAAATGTATCTAGTAGTTTGTTAATGAAGAGAGAAAAAAAAAAAAAAAAAAGGTCTGCCAAAGTTGATTAGGCTACATAGAGTAGGGAGATTACATCCTATGGGAAAGAGTAATATACTATACATCATAATAAACCCTAAAGTTTGGAATACCAATATTTATGTGACCCTTATTTTATTTGTTTTTATACTGATTTTATGTTAAAAGTCATTTGTTTCAAACAATAAAAATACTATCATATCATATGTAACATTACATGATGACCAAAAATTTGATAATATTTTTTAATGTTGGGTAGGTAGACCATATAGTTCGTGTCCATACGTATATAGACGGCCTTGCTGTCACATCTATATTCTGCAATTTTTTAGGGTTTTTCCCCATTAGGGAGGGAGAAACCACTCTCTGATTGGCAATTAATGGCTCCATATTAATTATTTCTCAATCCTAATCAAAATTCTGTGGTGGAGAAGAAAAATGCTACTAACTTTGATTTTCCAGCCCACATAGCACATGATATGGGGTCACACCACGTCATCACATGCTAGCATGCCCCAAGAGGAGACACTAATATTATATGGTCTGGAATACGTCTACGTGATATAATTCGTTCACGTATTATAATATGGGTCAACGAAATAGTTCATATATATTCCACTTTTAGGGTAGATGATCAATATAATGCCCACTTATATAATTATAACACGTGAATAAGTTATATCAAGCGATCGTACTATAGTGTCATGCTATAATTACTCCGCATAATTAACATTATTCAAATCCTTTTATGACCTAATTATAATTAAGCTAAGCTAGGTAGAGGATGGAAGCCCTATACGCAAGCCTCTCAAACCCTACCTAAGTTTTTTTTTTTTTTTTTTTTTTTTGGGATTTTGAAATCCTACTTAAGTTGGTGATGCCTCAATAATATGATATATGTGCATTATACACACACCGAAATGAATAATTAAGGACTCTTTTGATAATCATTTCAATTTTTTTTATTTTTTTTATTTTTTGTGCTAGAGTATAGAGGAAAAAGAGGAAGAATGGAAATGAGAATGAGAGTGAAGATGGAATTAAGGGGGGAGGAGGAAGGAAGGAGTAACAAAAGTGAAAACAAAAATTAAAAACTGAAATCTATTTGAATTTGTTTTCACTTCTGTTACGCTTCCCTCCTATCCTCTCTTTTCATCATCTATTTTGATCTCATCCTCACTCCCATTCTCACTCTCATTTTCCTCTATACTTAAACATAAAAAATGAAAACTAAAAACTAAAATTGAAATGGTTATCAAACCGATCGCTAAGATAAATAATTAATCAAGCTTGTCAACCAATCAAATGCCATACCATTATCCTAATTAAATCTCGACCTGCGTGATTCAACCTTCGGTTCCAGCGCATTTTCATAATTTTCTTAAAAAATAATAACATAAGAGCCAAACCATGCAACGTGGCACACACTACATCCCTGGAACCATCCACAATGCAATAATCAACCGTCCGATCCATGCAAAATTGACGCTGGTTTTGAAGTACTACAAAGTACAGCAATGACTCTATTCGTTTTACAAGATTGAGTTCTTGATCAGACGGCCATGATCATCTCTGTCCTCTGATATGTACCCTCAAATTCGGACAAGTGGAATCAAATCAGACGGTGGATCATATTCATATGTCCAGTGTAACCTACAGCACATAGGGTTTGAATTCCAGATCACTAACCCTACTAAAAAAAGTGTGCATGTTAAGCTTAAATATTTTTCTTTTCTTTTCCTTTCAGGTAAGAAGCATTATGATAATTTATAAATTAATTAAGTAATTAATCAATCCCACATACACACATATATAAATTATAATAATGGAGTTGACAAAGTTTTAATGTAATTAATTAACTATTTGGTGATGTTTGCTTTGTTTATAATGGTCATCGGCCTTGCCTTCCTTAACCCTCAAACTATGCCTGCAAATCAGTGTATTAGTTTAACCATGGAACTAACCACTCGTCATAAAAAAGCATGTACGTGTGAAAGCCAAAGGACCACAAGACATTGCGGGTTACTGTCAACATGATGAACCCTAGTCGGCAGAGATTTATGCTACAAGTAAAATAAGCTTAAAATAATTGTGGGATTAGTAATAATATATGGGGGAAAAAAGAGGGGGAATAATTTTGCACATGAAGGACATGCTATGATGCCACCATGGCTTGAGATTATTTGGAATCTATTATCTGGCAGGTGAATGAACTAGAACCATTTGATTTGAAGAATTCTTCTCTCATAGACATCCCATGCCCCATCACGGTGAAAATCAACTTGATCGACCTTGCTTAGCTTACCCATGATTAAAGAAAAGAAATAAGGGCTCACGTAAAACAAGTGAAATTTAATATGGATTGATAGTCGGAATGTTATATGTACTATATTTTTCACGTAATGAGACATGTATGTAAACAATGATGTGGTCAGTAAATGTAGTATAAATCAATCATATTAGATTGGTAAATTGTCAGTGCACGTTAAGATATCCAAATGGCAGCTAATTGATATGGACATGTCACATGTATATGCTTCATAATAAAAGGGAAATGGAATGAGGTGAATCACCTGAAAGAGTATGCTTATGTTGTGGGTTACCAGTAGGTACCTCACAAAGCATTGACCTTGGATCTAATTTTAAATGTAAAGCGTCACCGTCCCATACCTTACCCTAACGGCCACATTGGAAGAAACAAAGGGGAAATAATAAAATTAATAAAAAAAGGTTGACATATCCAACAGATGGCGGGAAACTTTGCTATAAATAGGCCTAATCACCCTCTCTTCTTCACCACCAGTGCAACTTAAGCTAATTAATTAAGCAAGCATTATACTCACACTACAGAAACCAACTCTCTCTCTCTCTCTCTCTCTCTCTCTCTCTCTCTCAACTACTTGTGCTAGCTTAATCTCTTGCTTTAATCAGATCCATGGCAATCCCAGTTATTGATTTCTCAAAGCTTGATGGTGAAGAAAGGGCCCAAACGTTGGCTCAGCTTGCTAATGGATGTGAGGAATGGGGCTTCTTCCAGGTACTGATTTAATTATTTCATCTTTTCTGCTTCAATATATATTTAGTGGCCAAAAATGTAATTTCAGCTCATTGCTTGTCATTCCATTGTTTTTATGTGTTTTTTTATCTCTATGCCAAGAGTGTTAATTGAGTGTTTTTTGTGTTTGTCACAGCTGGTGAACCATGGAATTTCAGATGAGCTTCTGGAGAGGGTAAAGAAGGTGAGCTCTGAGTGCTTTAAACTGGAAAGAGAGGAGGAATTCAAGAAGTCTGCACTTGTGAAGTCATTGAATGGCCAAAAGTTGGAGAACGTGGACTGGGAGGATGTCTTCACCCTCCTGGATGATAATGAATGGCCCTCGAAAACCCCTGGATTCAAGTAAGCAATGAAAATTATATATAATTAGTAAGCTGCATGCTCCAGAGAAAATGTTCTCTTGCCAGATATCTGACAAATATTATGTTGTTAAATTATCAATCTCAACGATAAGTTCGATATTGATAGCCTGACAACATAAAGTGTTAGACTATCTAGTCTCGTCTCCATAGCAATGTTCAATTTTATGCCCCGCTCCCTAATCTAGAATCTGATCACTACTTCTCTTATTGACAGGGAAACCATGACAGAGTACAGGACAGAACTGAAGAAACTAGCTGAGAGGATCATGGAAGTGATGGATGAGAACTTGGGCTTACCAAAGGGATACATCAAGAGAGCATTCAATGGTGGAGAAGAAGACAATGCCTTCTTTGGCACCAAGGTGAGCCACTACCCACCATGCCCTCAGCCAGAGTTGGTGACTGGTCTCCGAGCTCACACCGATGCCGGGGGTGTCATCTTACTCTTCCAAGATGACCAGGTGGGAGGCCTTCAAATCCTCAAAGATGGGCAATGGATAGATGTGCAGCCATTGCACAACTCTATTGTCATTAACACAGGGGACCAAATTGAGGTCCTGAGCAATGGCCTCTACAAGAGTGTTTGGCACCGGGTTTTAGCCACCACAACTGGAAACAGAAGATCATTGCTTCATTCTACAACCCATCACTCAAGGCCACCATAGCTCTGCACCACAACTGGTGGAGAAACCAAACCAAGAAGTGGATCAAGCATATCCCAAGTTTGTGTTTGGTGACTACCTCTCTATATATGCTGAGCAGAAGTTCCTCCCCAAGGAACCAAGGTTCCAATCTGTGAGGGCCGTGTGAGAAATTATAGGACTCATGTGGACAAAAAGAAAAAAGAATACTTCAGTTTCTCTCTCTTTCTTTTTTTCCTTTTTTTAATTTTATTTTTTTGGGGTGCTTAATTATAATTACTACATACTCGCTCATCTCTCACTCTTAACTAAAACTCTGTATGGGAGGAGAAAGCTGAAGTGGGTGTAAGTCTGTCTGCGCTTCATATTTCTCTATATCTTTCTTGTTATGTAATGCTGCTAATAGTGTGCTCCACTTGGGATGTGCTCTGTAAAATAGTAATATAATGGATTGCAATCTTAAATATTGCTGGTTATGGCATCTCTTTCTTTCCTTTTGTAGTTGGTGGTCACTTTATTACTTTATTGCCACACATAATTTTGTTTGATATTAATGTTGTTGGTTCCCTAACGGTGGTCTGCCCAATGGAAAGGGAGTGAGAAATCCTCCTCTTTGTAGTTTAGACTATCGCTTGTACTAAAAAAAAATTATTGTTGCTTCAATATAAGCAAAGCAACCCACAATACTTTTGTTAAAAAAGACCACCTACAAATTATTATCTTTTTCTCTTCTTATGTTTAGATGGTTCTTTGCAAATATGTTCTTAGCTGGGTCACAGCCTTGTGACAAAATCCACCAAACAAAGAAAAGAAGCAAGTCACCAAATACCAACAAAGTTATTAACCACAAGGCATGATAAATAAAAGCCTACCAGAGAGACCAATGAAATCATGCTAGGGAGGCCTTAAATTTTGATCACCTCAGAAAGGCTTTCCTCCCATAATTCTCGTACGAAAACAAATGTATCAGAAAACAGCAGTAAACAAAGAGAACTATGAAAATAAAGCATGGATCAATCGGATGCATCCATAAAAGAGTTTTAAGTATAATTTTATTGCTCTATACTGACAATCTACAGTTAAATCTTTCGACAAGAAAGGACAGAGTATACGTAAAATTCTACCCTCTTGTGGGAGCTATTGAGAAAGAGTATATTTACTCTCAGTTTGATTTCCTATAATCTACAATATGTACAATATTATACACTTGATCAACAACGAAGAGTGAAACAGGTTCCTTTCCAGTTTCAAATGTTTCAAAGGGCCTTTTGATCTAGCCTTTCGTTCCAATTTAGGCAACGAATCAAGCTTCGAAACCAATCACCTGTTTGGTCACGCTTGTTGACAGTCGGAAGTGGGTGTTGGCTCATAGATATTCTGACAGAGTCTCCTCTTGAGAGTTGCTGCCTTCTCTTTCCATCAAAAGAAACCCAGGCATTGCTTCGAGCATCCTCTGGAATCTGTCCAAACAAATGTGTTTTCTCTTGAATAAGAATTGGTTGCTAAAATTGTAAGAATAATCTCTTTTCCTCCGTGTGTGTGACGTAGAGCATGCGTTGTGTATGTAATAGGATGCATAGCTAACTAAATTAAATGTGGCAAAAAAAAATGCTTTCAATGCTTGACATGCATAGTAGAAAAGCTAACATATTCCAAATTCAGACTTAAATATTAGTTCTAGATGTTATTGGCCCTTGAAAACATGTTTACAATGTTCAGCGCCACATGGAGGAAAGAATGTGACTCCAGGACAAAATAAAACCACGTCCTTGAGGTGAGACCACAAGGACATTATATCTAAAGTGAATGGCATAAATAAATGGTGCACAAGACCAGCCAAACTTTTTTTAAAACAAAGTGACGTGTGGACACACAAAAAATGGGGGAAAGGTCAAAATCAAGGTTTTTAACTGAGAAATATTTATACCGCATAAAAAAAAATCCAAATTTAACTAGATACATGAGGAAAAGAATTCACCTTTAATTCAAGCTTTGCAGAATCTGGAAGTATAACTGGTCTAAATGAGAGGGAGTGTGGACAGATTGGTGTAAATAACATGCAAGGAACATTTGGATGCACCTGCAATTCATATTATCTGATGTTAGATGCACAATCTCCTGTTGACAAAGTCAACCGACAACAACCAGAGACAAAAAAAAGATTTAGAGAAGATGGCTACTTCTCAATGATAATAGACGGCTACCATATGAGTTTCCATTATCTGTATAGTAGGCACTGGTATTTTTGAAAAGATTATGTATATATGGCTGCAAATTACAAAGCATACGGGAAAAAAATCCTTCACTAAGAAACATCACCTCCAACAGAAACGAAAACCCAAGCCCTTGAATTTGCACATTGCTAGGTACTAAATTTTGTATTATGGTGACTTCAAAACTGAAGAGGAATTTCTTACCATGGAACCTCCAGCAGCAGTGGAGTATGCAGTACTTCCTGTAGGTGTGGCTATGATGACCCCATCACCTTGGACCTAAAAGATATGGTATTTGTAAATAGACAGCATGATGACATCATATAAGTTATTGGAACTCTCTCTGTGTTACATATAAGTACAGTCACGTCAGATGTAATCCACATGGTAAGAAAGCAAAGTCTAACTCATTTGCTGGGGTAAAGTTTAGGACATTACTAGAGCCTATTAAAATAATAATTTTATAAGATATGCAATAACTAACAACCTCACCTTCGTTATAAGCCGGTCTTGTTCATAACATTCAATCTTAGAAAGATACGGATTAGACCCTCGATCAACAACTATTTCATTCAAGACATCAAATACTTTCCCAGGCATTGCTCTACCATTTCGAAAAATTTCACACCTGAGCCGCATTCTAAGAGTTATATAAACACCATCACTTGTGTTATTCCCATGGATCACCTGCCTTAAGTCCTGCATATAGTCTTCAAACTGAATTCAAAAGTATAAGATGGGTTAGAGAAATGGAAATCTGTGAGAAAACATAAATCAACTACAAAAGACAAAATCAAAGAACTTACTGTATGCGAAGTCAAAAATCCAAGAGATCCAAGGTTAAATGATACAATTGGGGGAACAGCACCTTTAAATAGATTTGAAGCATGGAGTATAACCCCATCTCCTCCCAGGCATGCCACAAAATCAACCCTCTCATGCAGATCACTGAAGGCACAAGTAAGCAAATTTCCAATAAGGTCGTGAAATATAAACTATGTTGTCGAACTTTAGGTATAACTTCGGTACCTGGTATCTTGACTATAGAAGGTCTGAACAAATCCAAACCCTGGGATTCTAGCAAATATGTCATGCACTTCTGGTTCCACCAGAACATTCATTTTCTCTTGGTAATACATAAACGAGACAACCTACACATTGACACAGCAAAAGCTATCATTTTTCCAGCGAACAAACTCCCAAACAAAATAGTCAGAGATTTACAGTAACTCATGACATTATTAAGATATCTTCCAAAATATATATACGAGGCCCTTCCATTAAGGGGATCCCCATTTTTTGCAAAAATGGGAGTCCCTTGTGGGGCTCATTCCTCATTATAGTTTAATGATTTGAACCGTCTATTCTTTTTTGCTAAAAAGAAAAAAAGGGGATCCCTCTACATATATGTTATTGAATACAAAATTGCTTGAAAATACCTATTCCCCTTAACTTAGCCTTTTGTTTACACAAGTTCAAGTATTAGCATAGCATAAGTAACCCCTAATAATGAGTGAACTAACCCCTAATAATGAGTGAACTAACCCCATTTCCTAAGTTGTTCAAGATTCTCATTGTGGGACTAGCTGTGAAAATTTTGTATCTTTCCAGCTAACACTCTTTCTTATATCTATCCATACTCATTACTCTTTGATACAAACTCATTTATTCTTTTAAAGAAACAAAACTTTATCAAGAAAAGAAAAAAGAGATACAAGAAAAGACAGACAAGATTTCCAACTAAATAACAGAATTTAGAAACTCTGTTACTGACACCAATTCTGTTATCAAATCATATAATCAGTTAATAATATAATTCATAGTATTTCAAAACAAATACTAGATGCTTAAGTACCTCTTTAGCTTGTTCCATGAGTTCTTGCCCCAGCTTCTTCAACACTAGTACAGTCTTTGGTGTGGATTTCCACATTAGCATTTGTTGCTGGGTACTTGGATGAGTGAAGGCCAAGGAGGATTCTGTCACCTTCTCTCGGCTACAAGAGTATCCATCCGTTCGAACTAAAAACATCTCTGCTTTCTTTCTTGATTGTACCCTTACAACACCAGTTGCAGAAGCACACATATTTCCTTCAATTGACCCCAGGTCATCATCACCTGAAAGTAAATTGGCTCTACCATTACTCTTCCTATCCACCTTTACTTCTTTAGGTAAGACACTCTCATCGTAATTACTGCTCAGAGTAGTAGATACATTAGCTGTTGTTTGATCCCTTTCACCAAATCCATTCACAACTGGAAGAACGGAACCAGAACTAACTCTAGTAAAATGCGTCCCATTGCCAGAAGTAGAGGTCTGGACCTCTGGAGATAGATCTCTCCCATAAGGTGGCCCATGTGAATTTCCTACCTCCACAAGCTCTGGTGCTGAATCAGTACCAAGAATCCCACCTCTCCGCATTGTCTTAATATTCATAACTCTGGAAATTGGTAATGTCTCCAACCTTTTCAACTGATAATTAAAATAAGAGTTAGGTGAGATTTTTTTTCCCCCAAGAAACCCAGAGATTTCTTTTCTTGAAAATACATTACAAGGGGGAACCTGAGCATTCAGGGGGTCAACTTCCCTGCAAAAGTTCACCCTAGGTCCTTCCCCATTTTGATCCGGTTCTACTGATGACAAATCTTGGACAGACATAAGGTCATTATATGCCCCATTTAAGCTCTGATTTGTTTCGTCCCTATCCGGAGAAACTTCTCTGGGCAATACCCCATTTGAACCAATAATTGTGTCCAGTCCCTCTTGCAGCGACTCATTCTTTTCCAGTTGAAAACTTTTCTCAGAAGTGGAAAGCTCAAGCACTTTCCCTGCCCCATTTGTATCTCGTAGTACCACATCATTGAGAGCGGTCAACTGCTTGGAGACAAACTGCAAACCATAGCGAGTTGAGTACTGCCTCCATCTGGAGACCATGGCAGAAGTTCTGAGTGCTCCTTCCTTACTATGAAGATAGATAGGCTTTTTGCTGCAATCTGAGACCAAACGTGCAAAGTTCTTAACCTGCTCCATTGAAGGTGCCGTCCCAACTTCAACTGGAATTTTGACCATTTCAACTTTCCCAGATGCAATAGCATCATCTATGGCTGACTGATAAGCATTGTCTTTAACAGTCTCTGCCCTAAGATCAACAATAGTTTTATATCCTTTCTCCAGTAGCCACTTGAGACCTTCTTCTGTTACCTGGCCACCCCTCCAAAAAGCTACTTCTGAATCTACGGACCTACTGTCCTCTTTAGAAGAGGATATGTAAACAGGAGTCCAATTCGCAAAAAGAGTATGGCATGGATAATCCTCCCCGCGAGGAAAACCAGAATCATAACAGACATTCTTCAGTCTCTGAAGTTTCCTCCATACATCCAAGCTTCGATCATCACCAGGTATCAACCAGTTCTCAAGTGCAACATGCAAGCTCTCACAACACCTTTTCATCTCACTCCTGAAAATGGCAAGTGGAGGAAGCGTATCCTCCATTACACTCACATCTGCGAGGCGAAAGGAATTCATAATGGAGGATCTTCCAGAAATCACATCCTCCCTTCCTTTGTTCAACAGGGATATCATGCAACCAATCACAGAGACAATTTTATCCTCCAACAGCGGTTTTTCCTCAGATGGGAAATCATAATAAACACTACATTCACCTGTTACCGGATTGCATAATGTGTCCATTAATGCTGTATGAAGCCGTTCAGCACTTCTAAAGATTCGACAGTAAGCCTCAATTTCTGCAATATCTCCGGGAATAGGGCCAAGCCTAGGTGATTGTGTTGAATCATGAGGCTGAAAGGTCTTCAAGTTCAGTAGCAGTGTCAGTCTACTATATACAACTCATAAGGGTCGCCAATTTATTGAGTTTCCAGTAAAATAAGAGTTTTTCTATTTAAACCCCACACTTTTCTTTGTTCACCCTAATACTTAATCATTAAGCTTTTAAGTTTTATTATTATGTAAAAAGACAAAAAAGTCTTCCAACTTAATATTTAATCCTAATACATCTATACACACACCCCGACCACTCTTCATATTAAGTTCTAGAAAAACACAAAAACATAAACTCCTCTACACCTTATTGCCAAATTACTCTTTTCTTTCAATCCAAGAAACCTACTACACTCTCATCTTTTCTTCACAAACCCTAAATACAGTATGGAAATAGTGGCTTGTAGGTCGTCAATTGAGTTTGAAAACAGTGTTTTTATCTCTTTAAGTAATGTGAGATTGAGGTGAACTTAGAGTGGCGAGGGGCAAGATAGCGGGGTGTGGGGTGTGGGTTGTGAGTTGATGAGTTTTTTAATTCTTTTCCTTCTGTTGGGTGTGTATTTAGGGGTAGTTTGGGAAGCTAGTAGGGTTCTCTTAGAAATTGTGAAAATTTGAATTAGAAGTCGGGTGAACTTAGAATATGGGATGAAAAAAGAGAAGTGTGGGCATTCTAAAATAATTATACGCTTATTTATATGCACAACACCAATAAAAGAAGGTTATATATGCAGCACATAAGGTTCACCAAAAGTCACTGTCCTCAGAAAAATAATGTTCACCAACAGACATGCATGCTCTCTTCTGTCTACATAAACTGAGGGAAAGCTAAAACTGAAAGGGAAGAAAATGACTTTTCTCAAATGACAACAAATATTTCTTACCAATGAACTAAGAATGATACAATAAGTTTGGTTTCTGTAGACTGCAAATTCCAAAACCAAATTTTGACAGATTTCAGCTAGCACATAGCACCAAAAATTGCTAATAGATGCGCAAGCACTGATGATCAAAATAAATGCCCCAGCAGAGCATCCAGAGAAAGTGTGCACGCAAAAGGGTTTCTGGCATCCCATCCAAACTTCGAAAAAAATAATATTGATTCTATACACGAAATCTAACATAATTCTATCAATAAATTATCAAACCAATAGAAAATAATGTGACCATAATAATCAGCCAAACTTTGGTCAGCTCACAAAACACACTACAAAAAAGGAACCCAATTAAACCCATTTCAGTTTTAGCGCAATCTCAGTCTTGAACCAAAGAAAAGATGATGATCATCAAGTCTCTCCGTCACCAAATCAGTAATTCAACAAACACCACCATTCCAAATGACTGAAGAAAAAATAAAAGAGAGAGAATAAAGACTAGAGTAAGTAGGTACGACCTGAGAGTCCAAACCGAAGCTGAGAGCGAATGGCTTCGAAAGCTCCGCACTGAGAACGAACTTAAGCCGCCTTTTGAACCGCTCCTTCCTCTGGAACTCGAACCCGAACCCGAATCCGAAGAGGCTGGTGCTGGTGCCAGAGAACTGGCAAGGCTTAAAGGCGCAGAGATGCGAAGGTGACGAAGTACACCGATTCATGTCGACGACGATGGACAGCTGGCACCTGAGGCAACATGCCACCATATGAATTTTTCACTGCCCTCTCTCCCCCCCCCCTCTCTCTCTTCTTTTTTTTTCTTTTTTGGGTTTGTAAAAGTTGTTTGGATGACGAGAAAATAGAATCTGTTTTGGACAACAATATGTATGGCCGCAAAATGGCGGGTGGTATGTGTTCTTGATTTTTCTTTTCTTTTTTCACTTATTGAGGAATTTATTTATTTTGGTGAACTTATTAATCACTATATTGAGAAATTATCTTTTATTTATTTATTTTTTGGGGCAGTTTGGTGGGGATTGGTTGCGTTTTTGGATGTGCTTTATTTTGGAGCCTTCTTGGGACGGGATGGGATGAATTTATCAAGGAAGCAATCGTGCCCACATAATAATCATCCGCTATTTAATTTGAATATTATATCAACTATACTCAACTTTTTTATTTTTTTATAAATATAATCTCACATCGCTTAAGGTTGCATATGACATTGGACAATCAATTTTCACAATGGAAAATAATTAGTAGCTGTGATAATCTAAGTCCGCCGGTCTATTTTTTCTAAGTATTCTCTCAAATATCTTCTATGCAAAAGCCACTCAATGAAATGATTGTCATTTTGATGTGTTTTTGAAATACCTTGTGGGTTTTAATATTAAAACCGTTTCCAAATTGTCTATTTTTTTTGTTAAGGATGATTTTTGAATGAAAAATAGACGGTTAGAATTATTGAGCCACAATATGTAATAGACCCCGCAAAGAAGGGCACTCTTTTCACCAATTTTTATCTGGAGGTGCTGCTTAACAATAACTATCTGTATAGACAGTATATACAACTTGCATGTTACACATCCAGGCAGGCATGCACAATAGATACAGCTTGCTGTCAAAGCCTTATCTTGAAATCTTGCACCACTGCCCGCCAAGAATTGCTACTCTCGCATTTGCTCAAAGTAGCAGACAGGGTTTAATTATAAACTCTCAAACAAGCAATTGGTCTGTTGCCAAGCCGTAGAATGAAAAAATGTCTCGAAAATGAGATTTACCTTCACCCTTGTTTGAGGAGGGGACTGCACAAGTACTTCAAGCCAGGCTACTACGGGTTCGTACTCTGTCTATAAGCATTTGCCGGCCCGACAAATCTTCCTCATAGCCTACAACCTGCATTTTGTAGTTTGAGCACTATCATGAGGATGTAAAATGGGAAGGAATGGGGTTGAGGTACAGAAGCTTTCAGAATGTGTTAGAAGTGTATCAGCTTCACTAAAGTTGACAAAATTCTATTCCTCATTTAGTAAAGTAATAACACAACGTAGAATATTGATGACTTAGTGAGCATCAGATAAGCATTCATATTTAGACAGAGAAGAACCAACAAATGCAGTTGAGTAAGAGCTGAAACCTGAGACTCGGTCTGTGTTTCACTAAAGCCATCATACAAGCCAGCTTTTTGTTCTTCAGAAGGATAGTGGATGTCATCTTTTTTCCCAGCCCTAAAAGGAAAATAAGTTCAATATTTGAGTCCAAGAAGAGCAGAAAAAATGCAGAATTATCATCTTTGGAAGCAGGAAAATGTCACTAAGCACGTAACCAAGCCAGTATCATAAACCCCCTTCCCAGGACCAACAACAAATTCTTTATTATAGAAGCCCAGTTGCAAATTACTAAAAGGTTAACTAGTATTTTATGATGCAATTTTTTGTATGAATTTCCCACAACATTGAGTGGCTGGTGTCATAAACGCTAGTCAAAAGGAATCTCTATAAATCATTTATATGCTCAAAGCTTTATATGAGCCCTAGTAGCCCAGAGGGAGAGGGAGGGGCAAAGGGAAAGCTCATAATTCATAAGGCAGGAATGGAAATAGAACTTTCCCTTGGTTCCTGTATTTAACAGTCAAACATATGTCACCTGTTTAACCAGTGTCTCGATAATCCAATGACAGAGTGAGCATCAGAGTGGTCTTGACGAAGAGCCGAACACTCCGGTGAAAAAATCTGTTCAGCCATCAAGGAATGTAACTAATGCAAAAGGTTGGTAGTATAAAATAGAACTTATAGTGTCTGAGGGTAAAAGGATACACTGCTATCACACAAACTCCTCCCTGGTGACTTCTGATCATGAATCTAAAAAAACAAAAAGATATAAATGAAAAAACTGGTAAACTTGAAAGGCAACGTGAAAATTAAAGATCTGCGGCATTTTACCTTACTTGTCTGCTCCAACAAGTCCTCAATAGCAGAAGCTACATCAGGAACCACTTGAGAAACTTCACCAGAACTTTTTACTTTTCTGTCTCCAGTGGTACAGGCAGGAATACGTAAATGTACCCCAGACGAAAGTAGACCCTTTTCGCCATCATCTTCTGAAACCCTTGCCTTCTTATTGCAAAAACTTGGTTCGCTGGCCTCTTCCCTGAGGCTGTCATTTCTACTGCCAATGTTTTCTCCTGATGAGGTTCTCAGGTCTTGTGATTGACTTGGACACTCAGATGAATTGCCTGCAGATATCATTTGAACGGCTTGTGTAGGATACTGACTCATAGTACACAGCCCTGCCTCTCGATCTTCAGCAGTGACTTTTTTTGGATAAAATTGGTCAAGAGCAACGACTTTATTCTGCCAGACATTGAAGAGTTAAGACAACGATTTGATATCTTAACAGTAAATGGTCCAAATAAATTCCCACATGTACATGTGTTCATACTCATTTACTCAAGACAATATCAAGGACATACCTTCTTCACACACTCATATACCCACTCAGCTGTAATTGGGTGTATCCCCTTTATACAAGCAGCCTGATACTTTGGTCCATTGGTAAACTTGCATAGTAAATGGGTAACCTTCTTTGTCAGCTTTTCCCCAAATTTAGCTCCAAGTACAAAACACAAATTTCTTAGTAACAGTCTGTCTTTCTCTTCATATTGCGAAACACAAAACCGAAAGTTTTCAAATCCAGGCAAAGGAATCCGGCAGGGAAGTGGAGCATATAGAATGTGACTACTAACATCCAGCAAGCAACCATCCTTCAAAATTGTTTTGATCTCATCAGCATTTGCAAGGAGCAGAGTACATATTTTATTTCACTAAGTCAAGAAATAATCAAATTATGGCATACTGATATCAAATGGAACAGAAAGTGGAGTAAAGCAAGGAAGACCAAAGATGGGTCCAAAATCAATCGACCATGTATGCATATAATTTTTGTTTTTATGATGTGTGTATATATGTACTCAATTTCCAGTCATCTCACTGCATGTGGAAGAATAGTGTTTCATACAATTTCCCAACATATGATCCTGCAACCATAAAGAAAAAACAAAGTAGTCGACACTGAACGAGAAAATGCATTTATGAATTACACAATATACCTCCAAACAAGACCGGATCCAGTGACTTGATACATATGTAGTTTGAGCAACATCCACAGAACTAGTTATCACACCATGACACTCAATAGTGAAGTGTACTTTCTGTTTTAAATCACCATCAACTACATCTCCTCCTCCTTGATTTACCCATTGAATGATATCACCTCTCTGGCAGTTGAAATCCAAATATTACACACACACACCCAAAAAAAAACATAATTGGAAATAATGATGATTGTGCTAGTAAAGTCTGCATTTAAAGAAATTACCCTATCTTCAGGAAAGGAATTTGAAAAGCAAAATAATCTCCCCTTAAAGACAGATGATTCCTTGCCATTTTGAACACTTGAATCATATTGCATCATCAGTCGACCGTCAATTGTATTGTTTAACTGAACCTTACTTTTGCCATTTATGACAGGTAGTTTACTCCATTTAGATGGTCCAACAGCTGCTTCCATGGATTTGTCACCTTTCATGTTAATTTCTGGTTTCTTTTCTCTCTTTTTCTCCAACGATCCCATTCCAGTTGCAGCACTCGTATTCCCATGTAACTGATCAGAAGGTATGCTTAGATGAGTGGTAGAGATTGTACCTTGAATCGTGCTAGTCATACCTATCAGTGCTCCTGGTGAAAAAGAAGGGATCAAAGTCAATTAGGATGTCTGCTTGGGAAGAAGATAAACAGAAACAACTTACATATCTGAAAAGATATGATGACAGCTAAAAGCTACAATTCCAATACAATGGCACGGAGTTTATATATGCTCAGCTTGAACAAATACAACTAATTAAGAACCTTCAGGCAGAACTAGATCATAGGCAATGTGCTTTGGGAGAACAGGGATCTCCTTTTTCTCACGATCACAGTCATCAAGCCAGGTAGTTCTAACAACATGAATTACGCCTAAAGCAGCAAAACCCCTCACTTCTTTCTTTTGGCTGGGAAATTATAAAAGCATGTCAGAGATCAAAACAACAAAGCAATAATTATGTCTTTACCACCCCCGAAAAAGGACTTACATTTCTGAAGGAGTTCCAACTACTATGTGTGTCAATTTATCATTGAATGACATGTATCGGGAACCCCCACCTCTGCGAATCATATTAACCAACCTACGCATTTCAGAAACCTTAAAGCCAACAAGAGATATTCTACATTCTGACAAGTACAGGTCATTGTCTTCAGACTGAGAATCATCAGCAACGCAACCATCAAGGTAAGCTTCACTTTTGGACTCCAAGGGAGGTGCTTTACTATCCTCATTTTTCACAACATGAGGAGCATGAGAAAACATAGTGGTCATGTTTTGTGAGACAGTAGCTTCTAAATCAGAATCCATGGTCCCAGAACAAGGAGCAGCTGTCAAATTTGAATCTGCAACCACCGATGGTGGCACAGATTGCAAGTTCCCACTACTGCTCCTTTGGCTATTCTGCAAAGTAAAGCAACCCCTTACACTTTTATTTGAAGATATAGAACCACCTTGAACAGGATAGGAGTCCTCATTAAGACAAGCTATTCATCCAAAAAAAAAGTGGGGGAGACAGTGAGAGAGATGATTCCAAGGTCAGGCATATAGCAGAAAATCCTTGACAGGAGATGGAAGAAAATATAAAGTGAAATTCTATAAATTCAAAGATGACCATAAGCTATAGCAAAACCTTACCTCTTCTAGAAATAGATTGATCAAACCATTTCCGAGTTACAATACGAATATGGCCCCATCTTTGTGCAACCTTGTATTTGTCACCTTCTGGAACTTAGAAACAGTCAAGAATACCAATGCATATAGACCTTCAATAACACATCAATCTTGAAGTTTAAACCGAATGCAGGCTTAAAAGGAAAGATATTCATCAATGGATTGCAATAAATAAGTGCACACGCATATATAACTAACCACTGACCAGAACCGAAACATCAAAAAGGAACAGCCAAAAAAAACTGTTCATGCAACCGTATTTTCCACATCAAGGGAGTGAAAGCAGAAGCAGCAATGCATCAAGATTTGTTATATTCAACACTTTTGAACCCACCCAGTTAAAGAAGTATGCCAAAAAAATCTTTATAATAGGCTTATTCATAAGGTAAATTAATTTAGAAGGCAAACTTTAGGAATGCGTGGATGATGTTGCTCAAAAACTTCATTTTACAGAAATCACACAAATAAATAGGAAAGAACTGAACACAGAAATGAGAAAAGGTCTCTGTACACTCTTAGAAGCCAAAGGTAGGGTTGGTGTGATCATTCAGGAAAGATTGCAGCTATGATGAGCAAAAGTCTAGATTTATAGGAGACTGAATATATGATCTTATACCGCACACAAAACATAAATATTTCAAGGTTTGCTTCATTAAGTTGAAGTCTGCTTGTGTTATGCAGGTCTGACATAGAAAAGTACACATATGATTCCAATTCCTTGCTTATCTTAAGAATCATAAAAGGATATATCAGAAATTAAATGCGTGCACTTCTTTGTAAGTTCAGCAGAATACTTTCCACCATTTTCTGTGATAAGCTTTTCAATCTCCTTTCGTTCATCTGAAAGAGACAAGCACATTTAGCCAAGTATTTAAGATAAATAAAATAAAACCTTCTTACACAGGACCAATAGATAGCTAACTTCAGAACCTGCTGGAATTCTGGTTACAGAGATCATCAAACCAGAAAAAGGAAGAACCCTAAAGGAGTCTTGAGGAACATTACGATGCTCATTCCAGCACTGAGATAACCAATTAATAGTGACAATCGGCTTCTTTAATGTATTCAAGGCCCACTGCATAAAAAGAACTAATTCAGTAACTATATCTCAAAAACATAAGAAATCTGCCATAACCAACCTTTCCAAAAATTACCTTCCCAGGTATAGTCTGAGTGATCATCACACAAATATGCAAATTCCTCATTTTCATAAGAATTGCTAACTCTAAAGTGATTGCAAGAGAACTCACCATCATTGAGTTCCAGTTAGAAGTGATTCAGTTACAAGAAGAGTTAAATTATATAACATTGTATAGTGCGACTTGGTAAATGTGTTAAGTTTTTTTATTAGCTAAAATATACCAAAATATCAAATTCCGAGATGACTGACATAGAAATAAATCATAAGGCATTGAATTTTGAAAAGAGAGAGAGAAATTAAAGTAACTAGCCTTGTATTTTCCAGCCAAGACATTTTTCACAATAACAAAGTTAACATCCAAAGATGCTTTAGCATGCAAAACTCCCCCCATTGCTGTTACTAACTTCTCTATCTTAGCCTGCAACACAATAATAAGCATTAAAATATCAATAATGAGAGAGAGAACGAGAGAAAGGTCAGTCACTACAAGTAACCAGAAGATTTTTTAGTAAAATTGTTCATGCTGAGTACAAAATAAATAGGACTGAAGATCAACAATATAGAACATAAGAATGCATATTTTAAGATAGTAACAACAGAAGACAATTCAGAAAGGTAAGATGGATAACAAACTTTATCAAATGGAACTAGCAAACACAGATGATTTTGCTGTTGGACTTGGAAACTACAATTGCTGATGTACCTCAATCAAGAAATTTTCAAATAAGTAATCTAGATACATAACATACAGTTAGAGTTTATCAAAGCCAGACTATCAACGATGGAGGTACAATACCTTTTCGTCACCCTCAAAACCAGAGGCAAGTACTTTGAAACCATCCATTGCAAGGCAACAAGTAAACCCTTGTTTAGGCAGAGCCCTGTGCTGGTTTGCACAAGAAAACACGCATTGAGGGCCTGCCCAACATCAGAAACACGTATCCAAGTGAGCAACACTTCACAAGGAAGAAATTGAATTAAAAATTCCAGTGGTCGACCATTCATACCATCAAAATCACAACTTCTTAAGTGAGTAAGTTCAAATGGTTCATGATTTAACTGATACCCTATTGAGGTTCGACTTAATTGTTCACTTTGGCAGGCCAATACCAACTATAGGCTGCTAAACTACAAAATTGTACTATAAAAAAAACATGGAAACATTTCATGATATTTGCCCTCTATATCGCTTTTAATCATTCTTTTAATTACTCATAATCATTATGTTATCAAGCAAATTGCCAAAAACCCAATTTGCCACTTCGCTACAAACAACAACAAAATTATGGAACCCTAGTTCCTGTTTTTTTTTTTTTTTTGGGTCGAAAACCCTAGTTCCTGTTTAACAGAAGTGAAAAGCAAACACAGAATTTCCGAAGCACAACAAACTCAAGAAAATCAGCCAAATTCGGGAGAAACATACCGAGCAAATTACAGCCCTTGGCTCTAAGATCCTCAAACTTTTCCTGAAAACAAATATATAAAAAATCAGAACCAAGAAATGAAAAACGAAGCGAAATATAAAACAAAAATTTCAGGTGGCGGGAGTTGAGACGAGACGTGATCGGAGGAAGCGATGACGTGGTAGTCGTCCGGCCCGGTTCGCGAGGGGTCGCAACAGAGGAAGACATTGGCTCCATTGAGCTTGAGAGCGTCGTGAAGGGCGTCGAAGATCTCGGGCGGGACCAGGTTCCGCGACATGAAGACATTGGCTCCCTTAAACGTCGTCGTCTTCAGCATCTTGGGCGACGCCGGAGACGTTGAAAAATTAATATGGAATTTTAGAGAGAGTGAGAGAATTGAGTAAAATCAGTGAATTTAGGTTTTGAATTTTGAGAGCCTCTGAATTGGGGAGGGGAAAGAGAAGAAGAGGGAAAAGGAAAATAAAAAGGCGGGAAGGGTTTAATGCAGCCGTTGCCGTTGGATGATTGCTAGATACTGACGCAACGTTGTCGTTTTGCTGTACGGCTTACAATCTACAGTTTCTCTTTTTTTTTTTTAACTTTTTTTTTCAGTACAGTAGTGGCCCTGAAGGCCGAAGGCCCAAAGAACACAGGCCTAAACGGGTACGGGTTTGGGCCTAACAACCCGACCCAGATCATCCATCAGTAACCTACAATCAAGCTTTCACAAGAACTGCTCTCTGTTTTCAGATGAAAATTTTAATTAAGGAAAGAAATGAACAGTCAACAATAATTCTATCAAAACAAGGTAAAGCCTTCATATAACTCAAACAGAACTGGATATTAGAAATTTCAAAATGAGCATATTTCCACCATCAAGGGCTGAATTCATAAATTCATTCACTAGCTAGTACTAGCAACAGAAGAAGAATCCCGGCAAAAGTTTAATAACATTGTCTGAAAATAAAATAAAATATAATATAAACATCAATGATGAAAACACATGCTTGGTCACACTGTTCAAAATCAGAAAACATCAACAAAACCAGCAAAAGTTTAATCCCTTGGTGCTTCAAGACCAAAAATTCTCCAAGTTCCAACCCATGCTGCTCCACAAGTTCTTTCCAACCACCACCTTCGAAGTAAAGCAATCCATCCCCATGCTTACGAACTTTAATAGGCCAATATCCCTGACAGCTTTTCAGAAGTGCTTCATTCTTTTCATGGAGACTTCTAGAAAACACTACTGGAATTGACTGTTGCAGAACAAAATAATAATAATTAGGATACATTTCCTAATCTTCAATTTGACATGAAAGCTTAAATAATTGACATTTCTGTTAAAATGGATGGATAAACAGTTAGATTTATCGGAATTCCAAGTGCAACTATCAAATGCAGAACTACAGAAAACATGATGCAAATTCTACTGCATCTGCACTCTATAATCACATACCTATTATACTGATCCACTAAAACTGAAGATGAATTCATAGTTGAACTCAACAATATATTTTCAATCAAAACATTAAAATCTCTGTCAAAACCACCAGAACACAATTTATTTAAGCATTATGTTAAGCTGCAAATCAATTCATACGTAAGAAATCAGTAGTATGCATTATTGATAACTCAACACGAGAAGACATATTTAATGGAACAGCTGCAAATTAACCTTTTACTCCCACTGGTTGATTGAATCAAAAGTCTTGTAGATGCCCATTCGAGATACCAATCTTTTGAACACTCGCACTGGCAAAAAATTTAGTTGGAGATTGATTGTGTGCCAATATTTTCAATATCAATACTGTCTGCATAGTGTTAGTAACTATAGTAGTTTGATTTGCACTTTTCCAAATACAATGTGCCAAACATATGTTTGAAACCAAAAACATATTAACATATTAATAACTGCATGCATCTTTATTCGACTGCAAAACTTAAACACAAATTTAATTTCCTAGACAAATATCCATACTTTGTAAAACAAGATCAGTAGCTAAGAAACTAAATAGCCTGCCATCAAAACAAATGATTGAAATTTTATTGGAAACAAAAGTGAGAAGCATAAAAATAATAATAAGGCCATGAGTGTAAAGCCCAAAATTTATTTCTTACATCACTTCTCCCACTTGGGCAAACACTCACTACTTTGCTGCTTCAAAACAGAGCACCAAAATATTTATGCTGGTTAAATAACTTGTAAACATAATAGCTGGTAAACACTTTGATAAGGTGATATAAAACAATTTTCCAGATATACTACTGATGTAGTTCATAGTAAAAACCATAGGTGCACAACAAAAAACAACAACAAAACTACCAAAGAAAGTTTCCAGCAATGACGTCTACTTACTTGAAAAATTATCGTAATTAATTTATAAGTCTGATTAACACAACTTTACATAGAATCAAACTAGGGACACTAATCTTTACAAAACAAAAATGTGGAGTCGTTTTATCTCCAATTAATAGTCCAAAATGGCCTCCAAAGTCACTCATGAAATCTGCCGGCACATACTTTCTCCTGAACATAGATTACTTAAAAATACACAATAAATAAAATTATTATCCAATCATTTCAGTATATAAGAAGACATCTATATGTTCAACATATCAAAAATTCAAGTCATTTCATGATTTGTAGATGAGTCATTCATCAATATTGAATATAATACAAAATCTGTCAGGAAAATTTCTTTTCAACTGTCTCAACTTTATAAATTTCCATAAATTCAATTATTAACAGGTTTTCATGAAATCAGTGCCTAAAGAAACATGAGAAAGTCTACTTTATCACCTAATTTTATAATGAATTAATTCGAATTACGACAATATCCAAACAGACATCATAGTAGAATAGTTCAAAACTGAAGAAGTGAACATAAAAATTAATGAATACTAACATGTACCTACAATCTAATCTTAGGATGAAGATAATATAGTCCAAATAAGTGCTGCTTATATGATTATCCTTCTCCTTAGAGCATTAAATTGAAAATTAAAACCAATATATACAGTGTCTTAGAAATCCTAGTCTATAAAATTCATGCAAAATAAACATTAGGTGCTAGCCTTGAAGGTTTTAAAGCATAACTATTTGAATTTCTAAAACACTGATCCAGAAATTATTAAAAAAAGAAACGTGTATGCATTACTCTTCCCCAATTTCAACTTTATTTCACTATCATGTAAAATCAAGGGCAAGATAAGAGTTGGACCAAAACAAGGAGTTGAAAGGAATGTGTACCATAAACATGATGCACACAGTGGAAAAGGCAGCAGTACAATCATATGACCAAGGAGATTTTTCTTGTTAACAAAATCAAGTTGTAGGGTTTCATTTATTTAATTATTTATTATCCTATGATAAATAATTTACCAAGACAGCAAAATGATCTAATTGTCTGATGTCAAAAACATAGAACACACACAAGTGCATACATAATTGCATGATCATTGCACAAAACAGAATATCAAAAACAACACCCACACCTTTAGGCAGAAAGCAACATCAAAGACATTGAATCCTTTTACTGTAATACATTAACGATGAGTTGGACCGGATAATGGTAAATTTCTTTTGAGAAACTAATTCATCTATCAATAACTTAAGGTTATAATTTTTGGCTTATGAAACTTATTAAGTTAATCACTTTGATGAGAAACTAACAACCTCCATTCAAATTTAGCCAAATTATCAGGATTATAAAAAGATGTACAGTTGAAATTAAGAGTTCGTTGTATCTGCTGTATCTGAAGGCAGTCACACCCCTGCATGCATTGTTTTGGTCCTACTTTATGGTTCTTACAAACCTCTGAATGTCCCATTAAGAAGCCCTTATGCTAAGTTAAAGAACTAAGCAGTTTTATTTCCTTGTGGTCATTTGCAAGTAGTGACACCTCATAAGAGCTCAACACCACCAAAGAATCATAGACGCTGAAAACAAGAGCTCAATATTCATAATCTGAATTCTGAAATTTAGAACAACAATGCATGAACAATATCATTACTGATTCAAACACGTCAGAAAAACAAAATTCATGGAAGTGATACCGGAAACTGCAGAGTCTGGAGACGGAGAAGTACGATTCACATATATTTACAAGTTTGCTTAATAGGTTTTGACATTCTCCCACTTGAGTATCAAATGAATACAACGTGACAATGAATAGAACTAAAATAACAGTGATCACTGAGTCCAACTTAAACTAGGATGAGCTCCTTGTAACAACTGTCAAAACTGGCCAAATGCAGAACTACAGAAAACATGTTGCAGACCACATGTTGTATACCTATTATACTGATCCACTAAAATTGAAGATGAATTCATAGTTGAACTCAACAATATATTTTCAATCAAAACATTAAGTCACATAGAGAGAGAGAGAGAGAGAGAGAGAGAGAGAGAGAGAGAGAGAGAGGCATACAAGTTTTTCATGGAGCCCAGGAGCCAAAAACTTTATAAACTTTCTGGGAGGTGGAGTTAACCCAGCCATGAACCCTAAATGACCAAATGAGTGAAGAAATGGAATGGAAACGAAAATATGAGTAGATTTTCTTTGTATTCAGTTCAGACCAAACAAAAAAAAAAGAGGAGCTTTAGCATTTAGGGTTTTGTTGCCTTACCAGCTGAGGCTGAGGTTATAAATATATAAGGGTGAAAGGGCCAATAGCAGTGCTCCAACGCAGCACTGGGTCGCAGAGAATTGGTGGCGATGCCATTGATGGCATTGGCTGGAGCTTGTACAGTGAGCTCGGACTGTTCAGACACAACGCGGGAAGCTCTCGCGTCATTCTCTGCTCTGCTGCGTCTCTGTGTCTAACGGATATAATAATAATAATAAATATATGATGGGCTGAACCAGAGAAATTGGGCCTTCTTCGAGATGGGCTTGGTTTCAATGAGAAAAGGCCCTCCCTCCCTTTCTTAATTAATTTCATTCTAATTTCATATTTTTATTCGTTTATATAATTTATCTTCGACTGTTTTGCTCATGTCACTTTATCTTTTTTAGTTGATAGTCTTTTCAAGAAAGCTATAGGTTTTTTTTTTAAGAGTAAATTAGTACTTGTCAGTAATTTGACTTATTCCTCACTTTAGTTTATGTCGTTTCAATTTGGGCAAGTTTAGTAGTTTCAATTTGAGAAATTTTTGTCTCGTATTTTAGTTTGGCTTGCAATCAAACTAAATTTTGTGGGACTTAATTACTAAAACAAAACTAAATGACTACAATTACCAGAATTGAAATGACGAGAACCTAAGGTCCCGTTTGGTTCATTGAATGAATTTGAGGGGAAATCATTTCCCAGGGAATGGGAATGAAAGATTCATTTCCCATGTTTGGTAATATTGGGAAAGTAACCGGAAGATTTCACTTTGTTTCCTTTCCCATGTTTATTTTGAGTAGGAATGGAAAACAAAGTTTGTATAATTTTCCAATTATACTCATATTAAATCAAATAAAAAAAAGAATGCATTTAATGATAAGCTGTAATTATAAATTGTTCATAGAGACAAAATAGTCATGAAAATTGTGCATTAAATGTTGGCTCATTTTCCCAAACTTTCCCATGAGGAGGAAAAACAAAACCCAAGTTAAGAGGAGGGCTTCATTTTCTCCCCCTACTTTCCTATGTGCCAGACAACCATTTCCTATGCCTGGACTTACAGGACCTAAGTGAAAATGAGAAACTTTCAAGACCAAAAATAAAAGTCTATAGCCTGTGGGGTTACATAGTTACGTAAACGTACGTTTAAATAGTGATTTTCTGTTAAATAGAGATTCATCCAGAAAAAAATATTCTAAAACTATGTTTCCTGTTCAGATTATATAAAATCAACCTGAAAGAGAGAGACAACGCAGCAAAATTAACAAAAAAATGTAAATCCAGATTAGAGTTAATTAATAGTCTACCAATTTGGTAAGATATGACCTGAACACGACACAATTCGATTATCAAATTGCCAAAGCAACTAGGCGAGGTGAGCAGAGGGGAAAAGAAGAATAAAAAACTACATTGCACAAGAAAATTACAGCTTTTTGCTATCTATTTAAAGTTAAATCTCTGATCCATAGGGCACCATGCAGTAACATTTGTTGATAATTACAAAAATGGCAACGATCGGTAGATCAGAATGAATGAAGCCCAACCAAAGAAGAAATAACCCAAAAAAACAGAAGAAGAAAAAAAAAAAAGACTTCGTTACACAACAACTCTAATGTTGTAAAACTTTCTAATTAGGCTATATTTATGTCAGCTAGACTGCTCCACACTTGGAAGGACTGTCGACTGGAGGTTTGATTTATGGGGCAGACCAGCAGCCTGCTTTAAGGACTTGTGCCTTTCCTCCCCCTGTTGGGAAGGTAATTTCTCCGGCCGGATACGAGTTTCATCCAACTCCTGTTCTGGCTTCCTCTTCGCCTTCTTCTTTGTCAATGCACCATCACCTACCCTCGCATCGTCTGGGGAACTGCTTGAACTTCCCTTCAGTTTCTCTTGTTTAAGCCTGTCGAAGCTGGGACCATTTATTGGACTGGGTGTCCGCACAGCTGCTGCTGTACCAGATACCGCCTTGTTTGTCAGACTATGACTGCTAGGTTCAGTTGCCAATCTCTCTCGCATATATTGTTGCTGGGCAATTGAACTCGCCTCAACTCGAACGGTCTCCTCTGTTCTTGGTGCCAACATCTTTTTCCTCCTCATTTTCTCCTGATCCTGTAGAAAAAATTCAACAAAGAAATTGTCCAGATGTAAATCAACATAAAGAACTACTACTACCTTCAAATTTATATCAGATCATGCATGGAATTGAAACCCGTATGTTTAGATAGAGCAGAACCCAGCAGACTGACATGTTAACATTGGCTCATCAAATATCCAGACCATAAAATGGTTATATGATCAACTTCATCCCATACAAGTTGGGTAACTTCAATGTCCACAACAATCATGAAAATCACTATGTTTTTGGGTTGAAGGAGTTCGCAACTTTACATACTTTATTTCGGCCGTATCGCTCCCTCCGTCTTTCTTTTGACCGACAAATTGCACGTTTGATCCCATGGTTGTCCATGAAACCATTTGGCCACAATCCTGCTAGCTGAATCATATGAAGACTAAATAAGTCAGGAAAGCTTCATACATTTAGGTGATTACAAAAGCTTCTAAAAGAACACTTTCAGAGATGTACCGTTACTGGTTGAAAGTTGCTATGATGAATTCAGATATTACACCTTCTCTTTGTGAAAGAAAATATTACAGTTGTTCAAAACAATGAATTCGCAAACAAAAAAAAGGGTACAGAGAAGGGAAAGAGAATAGGCACTCGTAGTTCAAATTCAAGCATTTAAGTGAAACAACCAAAAATTGAACTGCAAAACCCCAGTACAGTGGTAAGAAGCATCAAATCCTAGATCTACTGCTGTCATGTTACATTGCAGTTCGTACAGAAACTTTAAACAGAACATGTTGGAAGCTACAAGAGAGCCGTGCAACACAAACCATAAAACAGGGGGAAAACAGTGAAAAAGGTGAAGTACCTCAGCATAGAGCTTTCTTATTTGGGGACCTGCATCTTCATCCAGCCCCTATAACCAAGAAATAAAGACCAGGGAATCAGACAATAATAAAGGAAGTTATCTGCAAAATAAAGGAATAAAATTTTCAATGATGGAATTTGCAAGCTTGAGTCAGTACATCAACAAAAAGGTCATAGAGGTCACAAATCTTATCCTCCAGTGCAGCATCCATGCTAAATTTTCTTTTAGAAAGTTCTTTGGCTCCAGAGGAAATTTCTTGAAAATCATCTGATGCTCCAGATTGTTGTTGCAATGCCTGAAAACATATCATGCACTTTGCATTAGAGCCACATACAAAGGTTATTCTTATTACTCTTTCCATTATGACATGGTGCAAGCATCACGTGGGGGAAATGGAAAAATAAAATAAATGGTTCAGAATCTTCTCGCAACAGAACAAATATGAAATATCTTCCACAGAAGGCAGTACTTAAAACATGAGTTACTGAAAAAACCACTATTCCATTTGCAGCAAAGATAGGGAAGTAACAATGAAGAAAGGATGGTTAAAAAGATATAAAGTAAAATAAATAAATAATCAAATCGAGAGCAAGTAATGTAAGATGACTTGGTCAAAAGTGACAAAGACAAGCGAACAACCAGCAATGGAAAGAAAGCTGGGGAAACCAGGTCAACATAAGGAATGTAAAGAAAGAGGCCCTGTCTCATGAACTAGCATAAGCAAATGCCCCATGAAAACAAAAGATGGTGGTCAAGAGCAACAAAATTATTGACAGAAATATCAAGAGAAAGCAAGCTGGATGATCCATGAGAACAAGGGGAATACTAATTGAACAGATGTAGCAAACTGAAAGACATAATGGCCGCTGATTTACTAGGGAAAATGACAAATAGGATGCCAAATCATGACTTCGTATTATCTGGATACCAATATCTTTTTAACAATGATGATAGTCAATATGATTATTCCAGTTTTGTAAATCACTTCTACAAAACAAAAAAGACATAGCACTTAAAACACCACACCTCACTAAGGCCCTGCTACACATACCTTGGACTCCAAAGATGGTGCCTTTATCTTAATCATATCTATGACTTCCCTCTTTATCTGTTGAAACCTGTCATCTTTCTCCTTTTTTGCTGAAAGACCCATACTAATCATGACCTTCAAGTTTCTCTACAGGAAAAACACATTGCACAACCATAAATAGCCTAGCAATGTTTTTCATAAACAAAAAGTCTAGATACTTAACAGCCAAGAGAAATAACAACCCTCTAGAGCAGTGTTACTGTGTTATATGTCATATCTTATTCATGATAACAACTGCATTTATTCATCCATAGTTAACATAAAAACATCATTTACATTAAAGGAAATCATTCTACCACTTACCGGTTATTAAAAAATTATTCACATCAAAGTAAAGAGCCAGTAATTATAGTAAATTACCGTTTAACTCATAACCCAAACAAAATATACCAACGGTAAGACTGAAATACAATCCAAGTATTGTATAAAAAGTAATTTATACAAACCACATAAATTATCCAAAAGCTTTCCTCAACTGATACAAGAGCCAGTGCTCAAAGATAAAGTGACAGAAAAAGTATGAAGGGTTCATATATTTGTCGAATTGCAGCATTCTTTGTCACTAAGTTCCAGAACAATTAGCAAGCATAATTTTGAGCTTAGGTCCTGCACCTTAAATTATATATAGTTCACAATTTAAAATTTAAGGAGCAGGTATAGAAAGGCTAAAGCTTTTCTTCAAAATGAATTGTGATACCTTTAATGTTCTGAGTTGTATTAAGTGACCAAGGATATTCATAAGCCGGTTGAGTAACTCTTTCGTTATTTTCCCATGGCTAGCCTGCTGCAACAAAAAGAGCATTTATATTTAAACTTATTACAGGTTTCAAGTTGAGATGTGAATATGCATTCAAGTTTGTGAATACGATGATTTAAATAAACCACAACACCAAGAGTTAAACAGTTACAATCAAAATGGCTTTTCAGAATACCGCTAATCTAGCAACTTTAGCAAGTTTCGCCTTTATTTCTCTAGGCAATCTCCTTTTAATTGCTTGGGATAAATTATCTGCGTCTTGATTATCCGCAGCAGGTGGCCTAGCTGTAATTGTAAACAGAAGAACAGATTATTTGCAAGGAGCTTCCTCAAATCATCATCTACAAAGCATAGAGAGGGAACTGGAACAAACCCAAAATATCATTTAAAACAAAAGAAGAAGACAAAAATTCAAAGGATGAATAACTTACATTCTGCAACCATCTTCTCTAAATCCGTAATAGCCTTTTCAAGCATTGAACTTTTTGACCTTACACTAGAACTATCCCTTTTGTGCCCATGTGAAGGTTTCTGCAAAATGTTAATGTTCAAAATCAAAACTACCATCATTGAGAAGAAAAAAAGTAAGTTAGGAAAATATGCAGATGCTGATCCACTGGTGACAAAGACAACCTTAAGGACAACCTCAATCTAATACCCTTGAATAAACAAGACTATAAATGTTCAACATCTGAATACCTGTAAGTTTAAACACCTGTATTTACAGACCCTGGATTCAGGATATATGGATCACAATGAAGCCTTGAATGCAAGCTTGAAGCAAACATGACCAAACACATATCCACCTCTTCCAAATAAACTAAAAACGCAAAGCTCATGCCTCACGTGCCTCACTATATTTTTCGTTTTATCTTGGGATATAAATGCAAATCATGATTAGGATCTTGTTCTTGCCTTTTTAAAGAAACTTGACCTATAAAAAAAAGTCTTTTATGTGCAACCCTCATGGTTAAGGTCTATCAATTGTGAGGAAAAAGGATTCTGCCATTATTTTTCATCTTTTTTATTTCCACAGTCAAAGCAGTCTCTCTTGCACACATCTTGTGTACTTGGGGTGCCCCTTACAAACTGTTTAACATTTTTTTGAAAAATAAAATTAAACAAAAATGAGAGGACACATAATTGGAAGCAAACTCAAATCTTACAGAATGATTAGAGCATGAAGCAGCAAGCAACCTATGTCAACCCTCTCTAGAAATTTAGCAATTGGCAAAAGGCAATAACTGAAATGAACCTTTTTGCTACTTGACCTAATGGAAAATATCACTTCCATCAATATGCACTTCAAAGGAGATCGATAGCAAAACTTCCTCCAGTTTCTTTTATCTCCTCTTTAGATTTCTACTAGTGTACTCATCTTACACCCCTTGACATATTTCTAGCGCATTTTATCAGGTATCTAATAACAATAACAATAAAATGATCAATATATAATATTACTCACTGTTGTTGGAACAGCGTACTTTCCGTCAGTGAGATTAAGGTCTGGAATTTCACAAACCCCATTTTTCTCTCTGGCTCGAACTGTTTCCATCTCATCAGCATTGCTAGATGGTCTCCCAGATTGGGGTTTGGTTTGCGCGTAAGCACTTTTCTCATGGTATTTCTGATATGAACCATCAGAGGATCCACCTGCATCTTTAAATCTGTTACTTGGGTCCTTTGACAGCAGGACTCCTGTCTTCTGCTTATCCATATCCTTCACCTCCGCTTGCAGTGCAGCAGCATCTCCCTCAGAAACTTTCAGAAGAGAAGGATCCAGAATTGTTTTGGAATCAGTAGACTTCTTTGTGGATGAAAGTCCACAAACATTCAACTGGTTCTGAAATTTCACATCTTCAGAGTGTTCAGTGGGTACAGTGACGGTTTGAATGGGAGCAGATGAGTTCTTCACAAGTGTCGATGTAATCTTTGCTGAGGCTGTCTTACCAACTTTTGCGTGTTTATTTGGCACATGACTATCATCATTTTCACCAGGACCCTTTACCTCTTTTCTTCGCCTTTTCTTTGGTTGTTGGTTAGGTAATGCAGCAGGTACGCTACTAAGGACGAAAAATTCAATAAATGAAGTAAATGTCAAAATTTAACTAATAAAACACCACAATGTCGAAAACCTAAGTATGAAACTGAAATTGATTTCAATCATTAGGCAAACTCAATTCCTCCATTGATGTATTACGTAGCAAACACCAAGCATATCTTCTCATGTTCAAATTATTTAAACACAAGCATACGGGTCAAATAGAAACGGCTGATACCACTGATCAACCAGGAAAAGAGACAGAGAAAATTCTAGTGTTTGAAAAAAATCTATGCCTTCAAATCCCTACCAAAACACACAACATACAGTCCATATAAAATTCCACACGTCTATAGCCAGTAATCACAAGTAGATCAAGGAAGAGAACATTTGACATTCCATCTGTTCTGTCAAATAACACCTATGGTTTTATTTTACCATCACTTTTATGTACTCAAAAGATAAACCTTGTTAAGGTCTAGACTTCCAAGGGCCATCCATGAATCATGGTGGCCACTTGAAAGGAAATATTAATATGACCTTGTTGGGTTCCAAATAAATGAAGAAAATTCAGTGAATAAAGTACAAACTCTTGTATGTATAGACTATGCAGTTAAGAAAAAAACAATATACATAACTACAATCAGGTAAATGATTGAAGGAAACTTACATGCGTTCCAGTTTCCCCCTGTTAACAAAGAATCCATCATGTTTTATTGCTGAATTGTCAACTTCAAAATACTCATCCTGCACAACACATAATGAAGGAGCATTTGCAAAGCCATAAATATAAAATAACGTTCGTTCAACAAGAAGAATGCCACCAATTAAATCAGTACAATGGCCAACACAAATATATAACAATAAGATTTATGAATAAAGGCACCTACCAACTCAGCATCATCAATAAAAGAGTCTTCTGTATCATACTGATCGTCATCAGGAATATCATTTAGATCTTCATCATCACTACTATCTTTACCCTGAGACATTCAATGAAACGGAGTTGTAATAAATATAACACATTTTTTATTTAAACAAGAAAATCTGCTTGATAACAAAAACCAAAAAGTGACATATTAATAAATAAGAGCTACCATATAGAGGCGTTCAATCTTCTCAATTACAGCGCTAAAACGATGTGGCGCAGCTTCATCTTTCACTTCATCTCCTGACAGTTGTTGTACCTGAAAAATGTGAAGCACAATTGAACTAAGAAAAATCATCATAGTGCATGGTACAAAAGGGACGTTGAGGGGGACAAATTCATACTGTGCATATCTTTTAGACATAAAATCATGATAAACACTCAACCCTTTTCCATTATAATCTGATAGACAGTCATGATATGGACTTGAGTCCGCTGAAATAATGCCCAATGTAAATGATAATCTTGATTATGAAAAATGCATTGCATTCATCCTTCATTCCCAGCTTAAATTTCTACTCTATTCTGAAAACAAACCATGAGTTTTTGAGTAACCAAAGGACCAACTACGCATCCACAAATAGAAGTTACAACTTACAACTGCAAAGTACATAACTAGAAAGAGCAAGTCATTCTAAAAATAGTCCTGCAAACCATTTTCACAAATGCACTGAAGTTCTACCAAAAAACCAAATTACATAAACTGCAGCTAATGAGCAAATCTTAATTGCATTACAAACAGAAAAAAACAACACAAACCCAAATACGAACCGACATGAAAACAATGAACAATTCACAAAAGTACCAACTTTCTCTTTCTTTCTTTTGAATTGGAGGGTCTCACCGGAGCTATACGAGACTCGAGAGCTGGGTGAGCGTTGGCGGGAGGAGGCTCAGGAGCAGAACTGGTAGACGGCCCATTGACCTTGTTCGTATCTTTCAGGAGCTTCTTCCAGGAGACTATGGTGGTCTCCCCGGGTCGGAGCTCCACTGTGAACATTTGCCGGTCACCGGCTTTCACAAACTTGGACGAAGCCCTCGACGATTCGCCGCCGCCCTTCTCTTCCTCCATTGAACTGACGAACCCGGTCGATAATTCTAGGGTATTCGGATCGACGATTCGATAATTAAGATTGGAGAAACATTGGGGACCAGGTAAGCCCTAGAGGGCAAATTGACTCTAGAGAGAGAAGGAGACGGGAATTTAGAGAGAGAGAGAGACAGGAGAATGGAGATTGGGCGGGACAGAGAGAATCTTTTCGGGGAAGGGATTTTAACTGAAATTTCTCTACTGGGTCATGGAAAAAATTTCTCCTTCTTTCCTTTCCGAGAAAACGAAAGAGGGAGGGAAGAGGATCGGACGGGTAAAAGATGTTGCGGGCCGGATCCGAACCCGGCTCATAATTTTAATACAACGGCATGAACTACTATGAACTCTGATATGTATCTGTGGAGCTGACGGTGGCAGTTTATTTCAAGTTTTTGTTTTTCCATCTGGTCCATTGAATCAGACATCATAGATAAAAATCTCATCCATTGAATCAGAGATGCATCTTATTGGTTTATATTCAGTTCTTTTTTTTTTAATCATTGAATGAATGGGCAGCCAAATTTGTTTACTCTCATAATTTTGACGAGATAATATTACTAAATTATGCTCTCTCATAATTTTGATGAGATAATATTACTAAACTATGAGCAGTCAAATTTGTGTCCTCTCATAATGTTGACGAGATAATATTACTAAACTAAAAACTAATTGATATCTATGAATCGGCGTAATCTAAATTAAATTCAATTTCATCTCAAACCACACATAAATCAATCAATTAAAATAACTTACACTGAATCAATTTTGGCCTCAAACTAAACCAGCCCAATTGGTGATTGGTTTAGTTTATACTCAATGATCAATTTGACCTCCAAAACGGAGTAAAAACCTTAAAACACAAACACACGTGCTTGCATGTAATTCTTGTATCTACAAGCAATCGAGTCATACAAGTTTAATGTGGATCTTGAGTTTTTGGATTTGCAAATTATGCATTTCCATGCATTTCGTTTTATCTAGATTATTATAACAATTTAATTGTCTTGTTGTCGCATTATTTAGCATACACACTTAAAGTGTCATGAGAATTTGAACATAAGACCACTGGTCTACAAGTCAATATCTTTTTTCTACTAAGTTAGACATATTAAGCATGATGTTTGGTCCAACGTTCAAGACCCCAAGTTTGGGTCCTCAATCCCAAGTCCAGGAGACATGGTCGAGGTATTAGGTCACGAATATAAGTCTACTATCCCAATACTAGGTTTGGGTCAAAGGTCCAAATTATAGGATCTCATATATGAACCTCAAGCCTATGTTTAGAGTCAGATTTTGAGTGATGGTATATAGTTCAAGTCCAAAGTCAAGGTACGAGGCTCATTTGGTGGTTCGACTTTAAATGAATTGGAGTTGAGTCAAAGTGAAAATTTATGAGTCACGCCCATTTATATGTGATTTGTAATACAAAATATGTTATATTGTTATCCAATGTAATAAGTTCAGCCCCAACATACCAAACAACAATTGAAATAATCCAATCCAGTTTGACTTACCAAATATGTTAGGGCCACGATTCTAGATACTTGGCGTCCTAGTCAATAACTTTTGTACAACTTTACCCAAATGAGCCACTTATTTACTTTTAAGCTGTCACTCACGTAAATTGTGACTCAAATAAATAAATGAAGATAATGTTTTTCGCAACAATGAAATATTTACCATCAAATGCCTAAATAAATTTTTATTTGAATAAAACAACTCATGAATGAAGAGTTTAAAAATAAAATATTCACTATTCCTGTACCCAAAAAACAAAACTTCGAATATACATAAACTAATTTGCACTATACCCAACTAGCCTCTCTGCATGCGCTTCTGCGCCTGCGAGAGGTTTTTTTTTAAAAATATTTTATTTTATTTTAGAATTCAAAAAGATAATGTATAGTTGTGTTCCATAAAAATAGGATTCATTATCTGAATTTTCTTTTAATTTTAATTTTTTTAATATGAAAAATTGTGAATTTACCATATTATCCTCATTTAATTAATAATTTTAATTCTTAATGTTTGCATTAACCAAGGGCATTTTCTGGTATTTTGAATGTTTCACCATTCTCTGCCTTTTGCTTTATATATATAGATAGATAGATAGATAGTAGATTACTAACTAGTTAGCTCTTCAATTTTTGTTTAACAAAAAAATAATAATGCAATATTATGAATCACATTCAAAACCGGATAAGCTGATACCGCGATAATTAGATACGCAGCGCGCGCTGTTATCTTCAATCTTCATTTCCTCATCCAAAACCTTTGAAAAATCACAAAAGCCATGAGAGCAACCGCTCTCGTCCTCTCTCCACCACCACTCTCCACACGCACCCCTCTCCTCCTCCTCCACTGTCCGCACCCCCTCCTCCCCTTCCGCTCCCTCAAGCCCAAACCCCTCCCCAAACACCGCCTAATCCTATCCCCGTCCCCAAACACCCCATCCTTCCTCGTCCGGGCCGACGACGGCGACGGTGATAGCGCAGGCCCCGATGACTATGACATGGACGACGAAGAGCTCGAGGAAGTCGACAACAAGAAGGACTTCGACATTGAGTACGACACCCTCGCCGCCGCCGCAGCCGCCGTTGCTGCCGCCAACGGCGAAGAGGACATCGCCATGGTGCAGAGCAAGAGCTTTGTGTTTACGCAAGGCTGGGACTCAGAGATGGTCGTCGATTATCGGATTAACGAAGACGAGTTTCACAAGATTAGCTTGCTCGATTGCGATTTCTTCATAAGGAAGCCCCCCGATCCCGATAACGACGTCTATGATTTCAGAGAGGTGCGTAATTTTTGCTTTATTTTTTTCGATTTTAATTTGATTTTCAGTAAGAAAATTAAGTTTCTTATAAATACTTAATGTAGATGTATGTTACTCCTCCGGACACAGATGTTTATGCAATTCCCAGGGTTTTAGCTCCAATGCCTCAGAAGGTACTCTAAATTTGTACACTTAATTATGATTTATTAAGGCCCAATTTGATGTTCATTTTGTTTAATCATTGCTTGCTTTAAATTTGTAGTACATTCGCTGTGCCAAGAGTGATTTTAGCTGCTACAATGTGACAGAGCCACCAATTGATGCTCCTAGAGATCCATTGTATAAGTCTGAGCGGGACGTTTTAAAGGTATTGATTGAATTGAACTATGAATTTGATTTCATTTTGTGCAACTGTGTAATGGGTAGGACGGTAGGACAGTAGAATGGAAACAATTGCAATTTGATTGCGCAAAAATGGTTCTAGTGTAGCAGTTAACATTACAACAACAGGATAGGATAATTGGTGGTCAATGTTGCACTGAACTTCTTTAAGATAGGTGGGTTTTTTTCCCAATGGATGGTGTTCCTGTTTTTAGTCTTCTTTGATAAATGGGTGTCTCTTTTTAGCAGTAGCAATCATTCACCAGGCTACTTTTTTTGTTTCAGGTTTACATGACAAAGCACTACAGGAACCGGAGGTTGCGCGACCCTGATTTTGTTCTGGATTTTGAGGAGATTTATGTGATTGATTCCAAAACAAAATCTATTAGCAGAGCAAAAGTTCTGGTAAGAATTTTACTTTTTCTGTTTTGCATTCCAAGTTGTTATTTGAGATTCTTCTTTTAGTGTATAATTCCTTTGGTATCACAATCTGCTCCTTTCTTTAAATTGTAGATTTTTAGCTTAGATGAATAATATTGCTTACACGTTTCTTTATGTGAGTTTGTTAAGAAATTGACAGCGTCTTTTACTAGTTACAAGTTTTTCTTGTCATTGGAGTTTACTTTTGATCCTTACAAAAGAATACCGGCAAAATTATTAATCAGTAGAGGACATTTTAATTTTTGAGACCCATGTTTCTCACGTCTTATGTCTTGGACCTTGACTAAACCAAGTGGGATTTGTCTTTAAGATAAAATGTATAGTTCTCTTTGAATTTTTCACTACATCTGATACCAAAATGTAGAAAATTCCATTTTCTTTATTTTCTGCCCTAATGCTGTGCATCTTTTTATTTTGTTTTGGTCTGATAATGCTGTGACTGTATATGAGCCTTATAGTTCATATTTGACTCCTCCCGCGTTCCTCCTTTCCCCACATATGGTGTAATACTGTAAGTCTATGACCCTGGCATGGCCTGTGTAGTATGCATCAGTAATTATATCATCGTACAATCTGATTTATTGAACCGTGGTGCTTGCACATAGAGGTCCTTCTATCTCTATGGCAACCCCATGGCATAATTGAATTGCAAAACTTGAGTTTCAAAAGTGTCAGACATGGAGTTCACATCACTTATCCATATATTGTTGTGTTTTTTTCTTTCTTTCTATGTTTGATTCTGTGATCCTGAAATTGTGATATAAATTATTCCATCATTGGTTTTATCTTGAATGTTTCCATGAGAGTCATTATATTCTTACCATTTTCACCTACATATATTTCATAGATGAGTCAAAGTATGAGACTATCAAACCAAAAGTCTCTGTCAAATCAAATGTATCTTATATTATGTATTTTCCCTACTTTCAGGGAGTAGCACCCCCTTGTTTTAAATTGTTTCTTATGCTCTTTCAATGGTTGTTATGCATTCTACAGGTCAGTGTTCCAGGGGGAAGAAGCAGAGATAGAAGGCATGACCTGCTTGTAATACGTGATAATGGCAACTCCTTCAGAATAATTCATGGGGTAACCAACTTCGATCCAAATTGGTTTCTTCAACTTTATTTGTTATTCATCATCTGAATCACTGTTCTCGTCCATCATTTCAGAGTGAAAAGGATGATCCCACCACAGTGATAGAGAGGGAAGAGTGGAAGAAGACCAGACAGGACATGGAGAGGCATCTTAGCAAGCTACGGGACTTCAGCGTTTCAAATTGGTTTTAGTCCATCAGCAAAATTTAGAGATAACATCATGAAGGCACATGAGCAACAAAATGTGGATTCCTAGAGGTGACTCTGCAAATATGTTGATGTTGGACTTTCAAGATATATTAGCTATATCCTGAGCACATAATATTGAGTTTATGATGCTCTCCATATGAGAAGGTCCTTGTTGCTGATATTTTGGCAAGCACTTGTGCTATAAATTTTGTAAAGTAAGTATAAATGTTGAGTTGATGCAGAATATCAAAGTTACTTTGTGGTGTAGGTAAGCATTTATGTAGCTTGACCTTGTTGTAATGTTGAAGTAGTCCAATGTTCTTTTTTTCTTAACTTTGAAAAAAACATTATGAGAATACTAGGGTTGGTTGGCATCCCCAAACAGTATTAAATGAATTTTTGGTTTGCTCATCAGGATGGAATAAAAGCTGCTCGCAGTTAAACGATCTCGTGAGAAGAGACTACCAGCCTAGAAAGAGACAAGGAGACTCTGTTTGTTTGTTTGCTTGAGGAGAGAACCCTTGCAAGTAAGCAATGGCATGGGTAAAAATCTAGCCCATCTGTTTTAACGTGACAGCCGGAACTGGATTTCTTTTTCAAGTCACCCAAACTGGACTCTGCTGCATGCTATTTTAGTCCAATCTCACCTTTTATCCGGTCCAACAAATGGGTCTACAATCTACTTCAAATTCTTTACAAATGAATTTTTTTATAAAGATATTTAAACCAAGGATTGTAATTCAAATTCACAAGCTAGGCCACTTAAAATTTGTTATCAAAAAATTACTAACAATTACAGTTTTTTTGTGCATTATAATTATAGTTATGCTAGCTGCAGTTGCTTACGTGCGTGTGAGTGATTGTCAGTCGTTAATGCATTGTAAGATCCATTTATATTAATGATTGACACCTACCTACACTCATTGTAGCACGTTCGAATTGAGCAATTTGGAAGGTTGAATTTGTATTTTACATGTTCAAACCTATGGTAATTGTGGAAGCAATGGGATTTTACCGATTAGCAAACAGTAAAATACGTACTAACAGAAACCCTAGACAGCATGAGAAAGAAGTGGTTGCCAAACAGGTTAAAATAAAGGGCAAAGTTAAGACCAATTGATTGAGTGGGGCGTGGCCCAACTCTTGCCCGTCAACGCAAGGAAAGCCAAACAGGGGAAAGGATCCTCTCTAGTAGTCTAGTACCATATAGAGGGAATCCAAGATACTCCAAATATATATGGAAATTCTTCTATATGTGGATATTCATATATTATTGTCGTGTATATGTCATGTATTTTCTACGACCTCTTTATGCTTTTCTCTTCGTTTACAATGGCATTCGGATGGCAAAAATTTGCGGACATCCAGATGAGAGCATAACTATATATAGTTATATATTAATTTTTATAATTTTAAAAATGCCCTTTTTATCATTTTGTTGGTACCTACCGCTATATTATTATCATGAATGGTCATAGGTAGCTCACTGTTGCCCGTTGGAAGTTTGAACCTTTCTTACTGTTAACATGGTATGTAGTGAAGGTGATTTTCTCCTAATCCTTGTTTATACTGTATATGTGGATGATGAGTCGTCTTCGTCTTTTCTTTTAATTATCTAATCTAATCCACAATTTATCTTTATAAGATGTCTTAGGTCGTTTGAAATTGGGACATCTCCAAATAAAGTGTCGAGAAATATCACTAAACAAATTAAACCCTAATTTTAAACATAAACACAAATCCACATACTCATGTAGTGAATAGTTAATAGTTTATAACTATTTAAGGCCTTAATTCATATAAGTCATAACTTAATAAGAATTGATTTTTATTTTTCAATGTAGTGACTGTTGTATTGTATCTGCAAATCTCGTTTGCCTGCCGTTGGCTAGAGTGAGCTTTCAATGTGTTTCATTTTTCTCCCCCATGTGTTTTGGTTTGATGCATATTGACTAAAGTTACATATGCATTTCATTTATACAAGGGCTAGAGTCATGCATTCCGACTCTCGTATATATGGGTGCAATGCACTCACCTCATGTGAAGGAGTAAAGATAAAGTTTTAGCTATATGTTTAAAGCTTTTTTCCTTAATTAAACAATTTTCCTTTTTTGGGGGGTAAGTTGCTAATTTGATAAACAATCTAGGTATGATGGTAAAGTAGTTTTACTTTTTCTTTTTGATAAGTGGTAAGAATAGTTCATTCAATTCAAATAAGTTTGAGTTTACTATTTTCGTAATATTAATGATATTTTACTTTAATCTAATCTAAATTACAGGAAGAAGGATTCGAACTTAGGTGTAGAATGGAGAGTAAGCCCGATTTCAATCTATTCAACTTGATAAGCTACAAACGATATTTTACTTTAATCTAATCTAAATTACGGGAAGAAGGATTCGAACTCAACTGTAGAATAAAAACCACATCCAATTTCAATCTATCCAACTTGATAAGCCATGTCTGCAATTCGTAATATTTACTCAAACCACAAATGTAACACTTTTTTACATATCCCAATTCCCAACCTTCCCATAGAACCACTGAGCTAGCTGTGTATATAGGCCATATAAAATAGACCAAATCCCAGATAGATGTCTTGTTTAATGATCTTGACTGTTTTGACTTGGAGGTACCAAAATATATCATATTTTCCTTTCTCCGTATTCAGGGCACATAAAACTTACTTTGTCCCCTTCTCTTTGCTCCATGGCTTTACCACCTAGAAACCCAGTATTACTTGCTGAGGAAAAACACATATTGATTTTGATTTGATGGTTAAGATTTAAGATTTGATTATTATCCTCATTTAGCTCCATCACTAAAACCCTAGACAAGACCATCACAAACTTCAAGACCCAAAATTGCACATTTACGTATCAATTAATACAAACACACATATCGCCTAGTCCTAGAGTCTTCTTTCCCATTTCACACTCTTAATTAAGCCTATATTAAGGAAACCCTAAAAACCTTGGAGTTAAAATCAGTCACTGAAACATCGAGTGAGGCAAAGTCATGGAGAGAGAGAGACCAGTGGTTAACAAGGTGCAACAAAACTAACAAAGCCAATCACATATCAAATATCAATCAAAAATTAACATCACAGATTAAAACAAAAGAAAACATAAAAAAGAAAAGAGAAAGCAGTTGGCTTGGCTTGGCTTTGTCACCAACCCATAAACGAGCCCTTCACTTCTGTGCCACATGAAAGTTGTTTAGCTTCCAACCCCAGAATAGAAATGCCCCTCTATTGCTCTCCTGATCATCTTTACTCTCTTTTGAACCTTCTTTTCTATTATATATCTCCTCTTCTTTCCTCTTGCCCATTTCACAAAGCAAAGAAGAAGAAGAAGAAGAAGAAGAAAAAAAAGGAGAAGAGAGAGAGAGAGAGAGATAAGTCTAAAACGAAAATTGAGAGATATGGGGAGGGGCAAGATTGAGATTAAGAGGATTGAGAACTCAAGCAACAGGCAGGTCACTTACTCTAAGAGAAGGAATGGGATCATTAAGAAGGCCAAGGAAATCACTGTTCTATGTGATGCTAAGGTTTCACTTGTCATCTTTGCTAGCTCTGGAAAGATGGTTGAATACTGCAGCCCTTCAGTCACGTAGGAACCTGCAGCTCATGCTTTTCTGCTCATGGTTTTTTTTTTCTTTTTTGGCTTTTTAGGTTCTTGGTTTTTCGTTTTAATTTACTGGGTTTCCTTCAAATTAAAAAAGAAATAAAGGGTTTTTTTTGTTTATATTTTATGAATATAATTTCTTCTTGGTGTGAAGGGTGACTGATATCTTGGACAAGTACCATGGCCAGGCTGGGAAGAAGTTATGGGATGCAAAGCATGAGGTTTGATACTCTCTCTCTCTCTCTCTCTCTCTCTCTCTCTCTCTCTCTCTCTCTCTCTCTTCATTTTTGTGTTTTTTGCTATCAAAGATCTGTTGGGTTCTTCCTTGGGCCAGATGGAAACTAGCATGATTTTTTCTTTGCTAAAAATATGTCAAGAAACATGAAGTATGATTTCTATGAGCAGATCTACAAATAGGATGTACTACTTGCTCTCTTTCTCCGGCTCTGATAGTTTTTCTATCCTTCTTTATTGACAAAGAAAACTGAAACTATGTGAAATGTAGCATCCATGAACAGATCTGGTAATAAAATGTTTTTCTCTCCCTTCCTTTTCTTTGCAAAAAATTCAAACAACTGAGTGCATGTATAAGCATGTCTCACAATATATAAGAAACGTCTTTTCTTGATATAAATATACATATAAAATCTCTCTCTGTACCCTCTGGTTCCTTGACTGATACAAGCATATAAACCGGCTTATTATACACACTTTTCTGCTAACAGATCTGCATATGAAAATAGACCCTTTTACATGGGTTTTTATATTTCTTTTAATACTAAATTATAATGTTTTTATTTTGTTTTCCTAGTAATTAAACTAATTAACTATAAGGTTTTGCAACAAATTATTAAAATAAACTCCTGACAGAACCTCAGCAATGAAGTGGATAGGGTCAAGAAAGACAACGACAGCATGCAAGTCGAGCTCAGGTAGTTTAATTGCACTCATCAACTCCCTCCCTCTCTCTCTCTCTCTCTCTCTCTCTCTCTCTCTCTCTCTGGGTAAATGTTTAAGTATATATATTGTTGTTGCAGGCATCTGAAGGGGGAAGATATCACATCTTTGACCCACAAAGAGCTGATGGCCTTAGAGAATGCACTTGAAAATGGCCTTGCAAGTAACCGGGACAAGCAGGCAAGTCTTGTGCAATAATATAATTTCTTGTGTGAGAGATTCTACTATATATATATATATAAGGTTCTAACTAGTTATTTTTTGTTGCCTTTTTGTCACAGTCCAAGTTCGTCGACATGCTCAGAGAAAATGTATGATGATTAATACCTTGAGTATATTTAAATTTACTTTTTAAATTGTCACAACAATAGGCATGAAGTAGTAATGCATGATAATATATATGATATCATGTGCTATTTTTGCCTAACTTGTTGCCTTGTTTCTGTGCTGGTCTCAGGAAAGAGCACTGGAAGAGGAGCATAAGCGCCTCACTTATGAGCTGGTAAACTCATCGTTAAAACTATTCAGGATATATACACACACACACACATATATGTACATAGGCACAGCATGCATCAAGCAAAGGGTTTGGTTTATATAATTACACTGTTAATCACATCACAAACAGTTTTAAACAATACAAAACTAGTTTTATCACATCGTATAGATCACATCTCTAATAAAGTTCACCCACTCCAATCTATAGACATGATGCGCATTACTAGAAAAAGGGACAAAACTCACGGATCACCTAGCCACAGTGCACAAACAATGTCCGTTCTTGGTTCAATATATTGAGAAATGTTAACCTGATTCAATTGTTGTTGACCATAGATTAACATGATCATAGATACATATCCATTTTATACATGCATGATACTATATATGGAAGTTTTGGTGTATTTATTCATTTGATTGTGCAAGATATTGAACACATATCATACATGCATGGTTCAACTACTTAGGTTTCACCTGTAATATTTGTTTCCCTGTCAACCACATTGATGGAATTTTCAGAATAGGGGAACGGTTTATTACTAGCATTTGCAGAATTTGCACTTATTTTTATCTTAAATTTGTTTATGCATTGAGGAAAAAAAAAACTAACGAAAATAATACTTGCAGCAAACTCATCAGTTTCATATATAAATGATATGATATTTTGTTTTAATTTTTGTAGCACAAACAGGAGATGAAAATTGAAGAGAATGTGAGAGAGTTGGAAAATGGGTATCGTCAGAGGCTGGGGAACTACAACAACCAGATACCGTTTGCCTTTCGTGTTCAGCCTATTCAGCCAAATCTGCAGGAGAGAATGTAATGCATCTATATCTTCATCTGTCAGGAAGTGCTATCAACTTTCATGGTTTGTAATAGTAGAAGCTTTCGTATTAAGCTAAGTAATTTGTGAAACTTGTAATAATTAAGGTGTGTGCATGAACTTGGTTTGTGGAATAATCACTGTTTTGTTTGCTACAAAATTACCTAATTATATATGTTTGCCTATATATATTTCTGTTCATCTTGCTCCACAGCGACCCTAGCTAGGTCTAAATCATACTAGCCTACACATGTAATGCACGAAGATGGAAGTCATGGCAAAGGGGAGAAAAAAAAGAAGAAAGGATTTGTGGGAGTGAGAAAATGGTACTCCTCCTCCAGCCCTTTTATCAGTTCTCAACTTCTCATGCTAGATGTGATAGAATTGTTTGTGATATGTCCCTTTTTGTTTATATTAATTTGATTACCAAATGAATATTGAGCATATACGGTAATAGAAGGCAAAAAAGAAGAAGAAAAGATACTAGCTATATAGACAGGCCCAAGCCCAGGCCCAAACAAAAATATATGCTGTAGTTTTTATCAAAACCAAAAATAAATAAATTATAAATGGTATAGCGCGGTTGGTTGAGCTCTTCTACCTCCACTCATATAGACAGAGGTTCAAAATCCCTAAGTACCCAATGAATATTTGTGTGTAATCCCCCTTTCCAATCGCTTGTACTCAAAAAAAGAATCAATAACTTGAAAGTTAGGCTCAAAAACAGTCATAATGTACTTTTTTCAAAGTCCCTATAGTGGCCAATAAACGATCCTTATTTTAGTTCGAATGTGCTACCTACTGCGTTTGAGTTCAAATCTCCCTTCTCTTAAATTATATCAAAATATAATATTTCTTGTATAAAAAAAGAAAAGTAAGTGGAACAAGTTTTCAAAATTGATCTCATTCTTATTTTATAATTCTTTTTTAGTCTAGTATGCCTAGAAAATAGTACTAAGTTGGAAACTATTTTTTTTCAACATTAGCAAGTTTCTTTTATCAAATCAAAACTGACCATATGTGTACATGACCAGTACAAACCGAAGTCAACAAACACGTCTGTGCCGTTTTCCAGTTTATTCATGCATTTCAAAGGAGCCCTAGCCACATACTCACTTGCAAGCCCAGATGTCAAAGCGACGTCACCATCGGCATCGGGTACTTCTGTAATTTAAGTCGGTCAAAGTTCCCTTAACATGAACACAAAGAATATGCTTGTGCGCTTCGCATATTTAATAAATTAATATTAAAAACTTTGTTCTTAACTATTGCACAACCACCGGTTATGTTAATCAATAATAAAGGTAATAAATTTGTTCTGTAAAACCCATATATCACTACCGATTAAGCATTAATTGGTTAATAAGTTAATACAATGCTAATCACTTATTTTGATTTGCTCTATAATGCAATTACATAATCATAATAATTAACTCCTCTTTCAAAAATCATCTTTGCAAAAATTCACCTACATCTGAAATCTTTTAGCAACTTTGTTCTTATTGTGAATATTTTTTCATTGTTTATCGCAATAATGTGTTCATTTGTTTAATTTATCATAGTTAAATAACAAAACAATTTTTTTTGTTGATGTGAATTTTTGTAGAAGTGATCTCTAAATAAATATATGAATAATGAACGGTTCATATAATATCATACATTGTAGAGTAAGCCCACACAAGAAATTAGTTTTGTACTAACTTACTAACTAGTTATCCCTTTCTCTCTCTATATGAGTCCCAAAAAAAACTTAAATGGGGAGGAGGAAGAAGCGTCAATGCCCTTCTTCGCTCTTCTGTTTTCTTTCCCTTTATTGTTGGATTAGTGAATAAAGCGTTTTCAACCATCCTAAACAACAATATTAATGTATTAAAAATAATTGTAAGACATCTGTTTTCAATATTAGTTTCGCTTCACAATGACCATCATGTATCCTAGTTGATATAAGATATTTGTTCTTAATGATCGTCCAAAATGCACACAATCTAATCGTTTATAAAGATTAAGTATAACTTGAACACAAAGATTATTCTTGTGTGCTTCACATACTTACAAGTGTATACCAATAATTGATGTAAGAGGATTGTTTAACGATCGTTACTAAACGATTGTTTGAAGTCCAACTTCGACTTAGGGAGTGTAGCAAAGTGGCTCATGTTATTGCCCATTTTGCTTTACATGAATAAGGTCCTTATTATTGGCTAGAAGAAGGTCTTGTGTGACTAATGAATTGTACTATTGATGACCTTATATTGTAACCAATGCTTCCATTTAGTGAAATTTACTTATTTTAGATAAGTAGAAAATGATCGTTGTATCAATAATTAATGACATAGATTTATTTTTAATTGTTAATGTATGAACAACGATTAATGTAAAACCATTTACCAATGATTAACAATCACCCACATACCAATAATTAATTCGTCACGTTGATAATTGTTTTAAGATTCACCTAACATGTTATAATATGAACAAAATAATATTCTTGAATACTTCACATACTAAATGCACCAATCATGTTTGTTTTTAACGATTATTCAAATCAACCATTAATGCATGTAAAATTTACACATATTCATAGTTAACGATCTTATTATAAGCAAATATTTCCAATATTGTTTCCATCTAAACAAAGGAAATTACCCTTTAACAATCACTCAAATGAACTGTAACAATGCTAATATAAGTGAAAACCTATACAAATCCGTGATGAACTATCGCATAAGCAAATTCTTTGCAAGATTCTTTCCCAAGTGGAAGAGGAAACCCTTTTTTAAAAATAAAATAAAAAGGAAAGAGAAAAGGTTTCCGCAACCGATAAATAGTTGGTTTGTGTGAATGGCGAAAGTGCCCTTAACTAGGACACTTGTCCTACAAAAAACCAAGCCCTACCCCACAAAACCGAGGAGGGTGAATTGGTATAAGGCGAAATCGTCCATCAAATTGATAAAAAGCCGTCCCTCTCCCGGTCGGAGCCTTCTGCAGTTTTATTTTATCTAAGTTTCTTTTCCCCCTTTAAACCGTTTTCTTCTTCTCCTCACATTAAACACAACTCCACCAACCGGCCCCCCCCTCTCTCTCCCCTCGTCTTTTTCACAAACACAAAGCAAGCTAAAAAAAAAAAAAATTAAAGAAAATTTAGAAGAGCCAATTTTGTATTAATAAAGATAGGCCTCTTTCGTCTCTCAGTCTCTTCTTCCCTGCGCAGGTATGTGTTTATCTAATCTCTTTTGCTGTTTATATTTTTTGTTTGGGTGATCTTTTGATTAATGTATGCGTGTTGTGTGTATGTATGTATGTGGGTTTGTTTTTGTTTGTTTTTGTGTGGCGTATATTTGTGTATGTGCATTACTTCGCCAATTTTTAGATTTGGGGTTTTGTTTGTGCAGAGGAAGTCAAGGGAATGCAATTTTAGGGTTTTCTCTCTGTGCGCAGACTGCTTTGGATAAGGTGTTATTTAACGGGGAATAGAAAGCAGAGTTAGGGTTTGGTTTGGAGGTGCATTGCATTGGGTTGGGGTTGATTTTCTTTGCAAGGGTCAATTTTTATTTTCTTTGATCATATACACTTATACAGTGTTTGCGTTGAATGGGTAAATTTGCTTAGTTTAGGATGGCTTCTTGTGAAAATTCGGCTTTTGTTGACGGTCTTTTGTGTGAGTCTGTTACAGAGCAGCAGATGGGCTCAGAGATTTTGGTGCAATCTATTTCTGAGCTGCCCTCCTGCTCGGACGATAAGCCTTTACTTGATTCTAATGTGGACCCTACCAGTATATCAGGTAGGTCTCTGGGATTGTCTAGGAATGACAATGCTGATGCTGGTTGTATGAGCTGGGGTGAGATTGTAGATGTTGATATAGATGGTTTGATGGGTGAGCATGAAAATGCTAATGTTTCGGAACCGGGAAATATTTTGACCAGGGAATGGGGGCTGAACAGATGTTGCTTGACTGAGAGTCAGAGTAATGTTGATGACTCAAATAGGGAAGGTGGGCCCCAAGGTGAGGATAGATCTGCTGGTTCATTTGGGGACTGTGAAATCCCTTTGGAAGTCATACCTCAGACTGTTTCACCAGGACATGGTATCCAACAGGATGAGCAAAGGTATGATAAGAGTGTTAGTTATCTGTTTTCTGAAGGGGTTAGGGAAGTTACGGAAGAGATGAAGAATGATATCCATGAACTAGTCTCTCCTTTACAGGGTTGTGAAATTCCTTCAGAATTAGCTGACATGGAAGCTTGTGGAAGCTCCCAACAAGAAGAGAAGGGTTTCAACATCATATCTGGTTCCTCTTTTGAAGCTGCTTGTGAGGAAAGTGTTGTTTTGGCCAGGATAGAAGCAGATTTGTGCAACAGGACATCACCTAAACGGGATGGTGGAATGCCTTCAGAAGTATTATATGCATGTGATTTAGTAAGTAATTGTGTCTGGAAGAATGAAGAGATGGAGGACAATGGTTTTAGTGGTCTGAATAGCCTCTCTACAGAAAGGACTACAGAGGTTGTTGAGACGAGGTGCAACCAAATCTTGCCTTCACAAGGTTTCCGGAGGACCTTGGAAGATTTACATATGCCTGATTCACCCAGTAGTTGCGCTCAACAGAATGATCTGAGGAGTGATAAGGTTAATGGCGGTTCCTTTGTTGAAAGGGCTACAGAATATTTGGAAGAGACAAGTGATGCTCTGCCAGATGAAAGGGCTGTAATTCACACCCAGATATTACCTGTAAAAGTTAATGTTTACTATTCTAAGGAAGGTTCTTCCAAAGTAGCCCCTGACTGCGTTATTGAGAACTCTGTTTCCATGCAGTCATGTCAAACCTTTGGGACTGCCAATAACAGTGTCAATGGGCCCTCTGCTGATAGTGTTACAGAGGTTGTTGAGATGGAAAGCCATATTGATGTGCACAATCAAATAGTGCCTCCAGAGTGTTGCCAGAGGGCCTTTGAAGGTTCGCATGTGTCAGATTCACCGAGTGTTTGCACCCAAGAGAATGGTGAGAAGAGTAATGATTTTCTCTCTGCCAAAAGGGTAACAGAGTTTGAAGAACAGAAAAGTGATGCTACAACCGACATAAAGGTTGAAATTGGCGCCCAGATATTACTACTGGAGGAAAAAGCCTCCAATCTGAAGGAAGTTTCTTCTGAACTAGCCCCCAAAAGTATTCATGAGAAATCTGTTTCTATGCAATCGTCTCAACCTTTTGATATTGTCAACAGTGGTTCTTCTGAGAGGCTGGATGTACCAGATAAGGATTCTCCTGCTCATGTTGATTCTAGCACTTCATTTGACCGTTATGGAGAGATGGATCATGAAGGAAATGATAATGTCAGAGTTGATTGTGTTTCTAACACCAAATGTGTTGCATTGTCTTCTCGAAGGAGCGGCCGAAGCCGCAAGACTCAGACAAAAAGGGCTCCAAGGAAAGGCAGGAACACATCTAAAGTGTTAGACCCGTTTGGAAGTGTTGAAATTGTCTTCAAGGCTGCTGGAAGGAAGAGAAGCTGCCTGTCCAAACCAGCTCGTTCTTCTATCTGGGGATTATTGGGGAATGTTACACAATCTTTTGAAGAGAGTAACAGGCTTGAGGTCAGTCAAGGTCTGATTCAAGGATCCCAGAAAGGAAGGGGTGGCCAAAGAAGTGGAAAACGGAATCCAAGTGGGGCTAGTGGAAACTCACGAGGGTCAAGGGGGAAATGCCGTGCTTCAACTAATCGTGTTCGTTTGAAGGTTAAATTGGGGAAAGAAGTGGGTAAAAGTTCTTTCTATATCACGGTACCTGAGGTTGTTGATAACACAGCATATGAAAATTCTGTTGAAAAAGAGAATGGCATTGAGGGTAATTGGAATAAAGAAGCCACTCTTAGGGAGGATAAAACTTGTCCAGATGCTCCTGTTCTGGATGGAGATCTGGCTAATAAGGACTTGGAGAGTGTTGTTCTTACAGAGAATTCAGCTGAAGATGTGATAGAGAATTTTCCTGGGGGTTCATCTCATACAATTGCTGTATCATCAGGAGGATCTGTTGGGACTAACTATAGAGATCCTGGAACTTCACCTGATTCAGAAGTAACCAATTTAGTTCCGGATGCAGATGTTGAGGCAAGACCACTGGAAGATTCTAATGGTATTGTTTTGACTTCTGACAAGGCTTTTTCTGCTTCTGGAGACTTTATTGGCACTAAGAGAGGAAAGAAGAAACATAAAGTACCTCATGCGGAAAATTGTGTTCGGGAAGATGGTATACCGTGTCCCGCAAGCATAAATAAAGAAAAACCATCAAAACAAGATGGACGCAGACAGAATGTTAGTCAGGATTTTTGCCCCAGTGAGACGTTCACTTCATCCACCTGTGCAAATGCTTCAAGCAATTCATCAAGCGACATGGAATCATCTTTGGAGCCCTTGCGTTTGTCAGGAGAAACTGACCATGGAATTTCTAGAGATGTTCTCAAAGTTGAAATTGGTGCAGAAGCTAAAACACATTGCAATCTAGATGTAGGCTTAGGGTTATCAAAATCACAATCCTCAAAAACTAAGGGACTGAAGCCTCCGAAGGGCAGGTCCAGAGGCTGTGGCTCAGCGAGCAAGAAAGGTAATTCTCATAGAGTGAGGGAAAACCAAAAGAAGTCTGTTAATCAGAAGAATGCTATGGAGAAGGCTGTTGGTGATCAGGTTGCATGCAAAGTGGAAAGTCTTCCAGAATCAGGTACTTGTTTGTTATCAAAATTGTTTATGCATGTCTATGCTATTTATATGTGTGTGTGTGTATATATATTCTTGTCCATCCAAGCACTTCTTATTTTTGTCTCCACTGTTTATTATATGCATGTTTGAGCTGATTTTACATGCTTTAATGTTGCAGATGATCACTTAGTGGATGGAATTAGAAAAGCCAACTCTGTCAAGGATGCTGTATGCATAGGTGTTCCTAACTTGGACACTGTACCTGTTGACTTAGATAAGCAGTATGTACCGCCACGTAATGCTTGGGTGCTCTGTGATGATTGTCATAAATGGAGGCGTATACCAGCTGAGCTTGCAGATGTTATAGATGAAATAAAGTGCACATGGTAAACCATTCATTTCTCATTTAACCATACAGAATTTGTAAAAAGGGACAATTTAAGCATATGTTTTTCTTTTAAATATTGTTTTCTGTATTTTTATAGGATCATTAGAGTTTACCCTATGCCATGGTATTTAGAGCTATGGTTTAATACACTAGGATAAAGGGTGTTCACTTTGACGTTAAAAAAAGGGGTATTTGACCTTTGATTTAATAGATCCTTTGAGTTTTTGGGACTGTTTGGTCCAAAATATTGATGGTTGGTCTGTTATTGTTTCCTTATATTGGAACTTGAACTGGAGCAGCTTTTAAGCCTACAAAAACTAAAGTTATACGAATTGCTCAGATTTGTTTTTCTACTTAGGTTGGTATGATTTGTTGTCTTTCTTGATAGTTTTGTTAATAGCAATAATCGTATCCATTTGTTGTATTTTCTTGCTTGTGTAGACAAATGTGTGGTTTGTTCCTATTATGTGTATTAATCTCTAAATCTATTTTATGGAGGCGTACATGGGAAATATTTCTGTTAAGATTATTCCTTGGAACTTTAATATAATATTGTACGTTTGATTCAATTTTGTAGGACCTGTAGAGATAATAAGGATAAAGCCTTTGCTGATTGTTCAATCCCTCAAGAGAAGTCAAATTCAGAGATTAATGCAGAGTTGGATATATCAGATGCCTCAGGTGACGAAGATGCTTCCGTCACCCGATTAAATTATAAAGAATTGGAACGTCGGCGCCCAACAGGTATATGTTATTGATTTGTGATAGAAGTAAGATAGGGTTCAACTTTTGCTCTCTCTCTCTCTCTCTCTCTCTCTCTCTCTCTCTCTCTCTCTCTCACTCATTGACGCTCATGGACATGCAAGTTTACACATATCTAGGATTTAATTCTAATGCTTATTTCGGTCTCAATGCATTGCAGTTTCCCAACAGAATGTTGCAAGCATCAAAACTAATCAGTTCCTTCATCGTAACCGTAAAACTCAGACTATTGACGAGGTTTATACAGGACTTAAATTTTTTCTGAACCTGATTATTTTAGTATTTTATGTCTGTAGCGTGCACACGCGAGCACACACACACACACACACACACACATATATATCATATCTGTTTGAGTAGATTTGAGAGAAAAAGAGGAACCGCCTAATTGCCCTGGTGACAATAATAAGATTGCACATTCCACAGGGAAATGGCTCAGACTTTGATACGTAAGATGGCTGGTCCAAGCCATGTTTAAAGTTGGAAAATAAACCATTATGTGGAACTGACAGGGGGAAAGAATGGAGATGGGCTCAAACAGGGTGTAAACTTTTATTCTTTGCAGAAAAATGGAGTGGTGTGGGCAGGGGGGCCTACACCCCCCTAAGTATTTTATATCCTGACAGTACCCTAAATTTGAAAGCTTATCTCATCTGTCGTGGAAAAAAAACGCATGAATTTCTACAAGGCTCCTAGTCATAATTTTGCCTTCATCAGTAATGTGTACTGTAAAAATCTGATGAGATTTGTGGCTTTTACGACTAGTGTACATAATTTTCCTAATTCATTTTTTTTCTCAATTTAATCAGATAATGGTTTGTCATTGCAAACCACCCTCAGATGGCCAGTTGGGTTGTGGAGATGATTGTCTTAATCGAATGCTTAACATTGAGTGTATTCGAGGAGCCTGTCCTTGTAGAGACCTTTGTTCAAATCAACAGGTGTTTTAGCTTTTCCTTATAGCAATTTTTGTTTTATCGTGCAAAGGGAATTGTTTTAGTTAATAGATTTGTTTGCAGTTCCAAAAACGCCGATATGCCAAACTGGAGAAGTTTCGATGTGGGAAGAAGGGTTATGGGCTCAGGTTGCTTGATGATATATTTAAAGGGCAATTTCTCATTGAATATGTTGGAGAGGTAAATTGACAAAATTCAATTATTATTATTTTCTCAATTTGTTTGGTTAATGCAATGGTGAATTCAGTGTAGAGAAGTTATTAACTTTTAGTGCTTTGGTTGGAATACTAAGCTAAAATTACTTTTGATGTGTGTTTTTGGTTTTAAATCATAAATGCTAATATATAAAGGCACACCCAGCTTTGGCATGCCCGCACTTGATTCTTTCTTTAAAAAAAAAAAAGTCCAACTAGTCTGATTCACACCAAATTCTGACGCCAGCTTTTATGCACCTATCAACGCTAACTTGCTTATAACATTTAAACCTTGAAGCACTAACATCATGCCAGATAGTTGAAATTCACTTCTTACACCATTAGATTTTCTTTACTAATGCTATCATAGTATCCATATTTGTTTGAACCACTTTACTCTTTTCTCTTCTTTTAGTATCTTTCATTTCTAAGATAGTTCTCCTCAAGTATCTTTCGTTTCTAAAGATGTTTCTTTTGGTATAGTCTTCTCAGATGCATTGCACATGCAGGGCTCTAGAATATAAGAAAATTCACCAATTTATGACATGACTGAGCTTTAGGAAGTATCAGTTGCAGCCTTCCATTTGATTTTTTGTTTTTTTGTTTTTTGTATTCATTTATTATGTGGAACAATGAAGTGTAGGGCTCTCTTTTTGTTGCACGAACCAAGTTCATCACTCATTACAAAGTGATTGGAAAAAAAAATACAAAATGAGGCACACAGCTTATTTCTTCCTTCAGTTCAGCAGATTTTGTTTATCTTGAAGTTATCTATAGGAAGAAAACCTTTCAGAGATAGAAATTTATGTGTGAGCGGATTTGTGGCTTCCTATGATGGCTTATGTCAATTTATAAGAAAAGATAAAAAGAAGTAAAAATCTGTCACAGCTAATGGGTTAAAATATTCAGAGTGGTTTCAACTTCTGTTCTTGTACTCTAATTGTTGGTTTCAGTGTTTGATTGTGTGCACGATGTGTGTGTTATGTATGCTTATATGTATATGCACAGGCAATCAGATAGAATGTTACCCTTTATTTACCTGCTAAGATCTTTTAATACATCTTCCAAACAGGTGCTTGATACACATGCTTATGAGGCACGGCAAAAAGAGTATGCTTTAAAGGCTCACAGACATTTCTACTTCATGACATTGAATGGCAGTGAGGTTTGTATTTTTCTTGATTTATATTTACCTTTTCCTTCTGATGTTTCATCAGTAAACTTGTTATTAGCGTGAAAAGTTCTAGGTTTTCATCTCTAAAACATATTTAGTCATCATGTATCTTTGGGTCCTTTGTAATTTGCATGTCGCTATGTAGCCCCATAAGTATGCTGCATGATGCGATACTCAGATTGGTGTTATTGACTTGATGTGGCCTACTTGCAGATGCATAACAACATTTGGACTATACCTTTTCATTAATTTAATAGTTATTAGGTTATATCAAGTTAAGCTTCTGTTTCCTTTTCTTTTTTTTAAACTTATGTAATTATATTAATTTTTCCGGACATATGTTCTTTGCAAATCTTATGTGAAAATAAGATAATTTGTTTGAATCTGCGTATTGGGTTGTATATAATGTTATACTGCCTTTTCTTTTCTCTTTTTTCCTGATTATCTTGCTTGTCGCATTTTAGTGCTATTGATGAGTTTTCCTTTTATTTCAGGTAATTGATGCATGTGCAAAGGGAAATTTGGGGCGTTTCATTAACCATAGTTGTGATCCTAATTGTCGCACAGAAAAGGTGAATGTTAATATGAGCAGATTAGTTTTATAAAGATTGTTAGATTCTTTTTGTTATATACTTGGGCTGGATGAGCCTTTTTTTACTTTTGGCAATAACGGCTTGTAGCCCAATCAGATTTCCCTCTCCCTGCCTCAATAAGGGATATTGCCCCTTAGTTACAAAGGACTTTGGTGTTGAGTTGTGCCAATTTGGATATACCACTAAGGGAAGTCCATATTTGTAGAATATATTTTATGGATATGTTTATTGAATAGTTTCTCTTGCAGATTGTTTCCTATTTTTTTTCTTCCTTTTCCACATGATTTCCATTTTTTGGACCTTTATTTTGAAAAGAATTGTTGGGCAAGTATAATGTGTAGAATTAATGGTTTATATTTTGTTTGGGAATGGGCTGTATGAAATCCTGCTAAGAGGACTGTTAGGCATGGACGTAGTGATGCATGTTTGTCACGTTTTTATGTTAGTGAGGCATATTCTGCATATGATCAATTTTCTTTCAATCATTCCTTTGTATTAAATGCATGAAAGTTTAAGTCTTGTATAAATTCCTTAGAAAAACTCTATATGAATGGATTTCATGTTCTTTGTTATAATAATTGACCCATTTCCTTTATTCTATATTTTTCTTTGGATCAACCTTATACTAGATTATGCATGTTGCTTACTTGTAATTTGCATATTTTATGGGATATTACATTGATCTAGTGTATGAATCATTGATTCGATAGTGATGTCGCTTCTCAGCAGTTACATTCATTTTGTATCTGTACAAGCTAGAGTAAAGTTTACGGTATAAGGATTGGGACATGAGATTAGGAAGTACTCCTTTTGGGTATCCTATTACCATTGCCATGTATATCTAATATTTGGCCTTTCATTTTTTCTTTTCCTGTTTTTGGGATGCATTCGACATTACATCATTTCCTGTGCTTGTTGCTTAAGGAAGCTCATTTTTTGTTTGACGATTACTCTTCTTTATACTCTAAACTCCTTTTTTCCTGTTCTCAACAGTGGATGGTGAATGGAGAGATTTGCATAGGACTATTTGCATTGAGAGATATAAAGAAGGTATGCTTGCGCCTAGCACAGTTACTTTCATGCTTATTTCTTTGTTAGAGGCATGATCCTGATGTTTGATTGCTTGAATTGCGTCATAAACATAATTTGCATGGCTTCCAACCCTTTATAAGCAGGAAAAAATCAATTTTGAGTTCCACATTTATTTACCTTAAATGCTATTAAAGCTGAACATGACTAAGGGCTTCACTTTGTTGCTTATAAGATAAAGGGTAAACATTTTTTAGGTGGGGTTATTGAATAAATTTAGCTCCTTTTTGGATGAGCCATTTGATGTAGCTGCATTTTATTCAATTATGAAACATACACATCCTCTGACATTTCTGTTTTGGAGTTTGATGATGTGTTATATGAGATAGATGGTTAACCTAGGTCACTGCTGCCCTTTTAGGGACTTTACTATGTCATTTCCACTTATAAGCATGCAATTCAAGAAATCCGTCCACATATGCAAAAAAAAAAAATTGTGGTATTCAATTTTTGGGTTAAACTTTTTTTACTGGTCATCTCTTTGCGAGTTTATCATTTTAGCACCCTTGTCATCAATTGTTCTTATAGAGTTAACGATTGTATTGCTTGTCCCAACTGTAAAGCTTCTTCTCTGGAAAGATTATATTATCGGTTATTTTAATTTGCTTTGTTTTTATCTTCTTCTTTCAATCTACTTTTCCTTGTCATTGCTCTCTGTGTTCGTACTCACCATTTTGTATATATGTCCATATAATTATTTTTCAGGGTGAAGAGGTGACATTTGACTACAACTATGTAAGGGTTTTTGGAGCCGCTGCCAAAAAATGTTATTGTGGCTCAGCTCAATGTCGGGGTTATATAGGTGGTGATCCTCTTGATAGTGAAGTCATCATTCAAGATGATTCAGATGAAGAATATATCGAGCCCGTGATGATTCCAGAAGATGGTATATCTGAAAAGGTGGAGAGTGCATCTACAAATAAAGAAACGGATAAGTCAACAATTGCTGTTGGGGAATTGGAGTTTACCACACAAAGGGAGGAGTCTGTGAACCCATCTGAATCTGTTGTTTTGCATATACATGATTCACTGGAACTGGAGCACTCAAGACAAAAATTACCATCTTCTGTCCAACCAGTTGAAGCTTCCGAACATAAAGAAGAAACTAGTAGACCCATGTCCGTTGTTCAGCAGGAGATTTTAAGGGAAAATGAGACTAAAGAAAAATCCTCAACCTCCTTTGAAAGACTAGAGATTGCTTCTCCAATAAAAGTGCTTAGCAAGTCTTTATCTGATGGCATTGATGCTAACAGGAAGTCCAAGTCTGACACTACTGAAGATAGGCAGGTTTCTTCTCAAGTGCGTCCTAATGTGAAAACTTCCCGTTCATCCAGTTTTGTGAAGAAAGGCAAAGTGAGGATTATCCCAAGTGGTAACAAAATTCAAGTGGCGGCCAACAAATCTCATGTGCTTTCTATCAAACCCAAAAGATTAACAGAAGGTTCAGGTAAGGGATTCTTTGTATACTTGTTTTTTAAGAAAAAAGAGTGATGGATAATTGATTAATTGAGGCTTGATGCTCTTCAATGCTTGCAGTGGAGGAGAAGCTTAATGAGCTGTTGGATGTCGATGGAGGGATAAATAAACGGAAAGTAAGTAGCTATGCCATTTTCTATCTGCTAATGCACTTCATTTTGTGGGTTTCCTTGTCATACTGTTGTTCTATTCTGCATTGGAGCATTATGGACCTGTACATTGTCATAATACACCTTGCATTGTTTGGGTTTGTTTTTGAAACCTGTGTGCTGGTCCATCTCTGCTACTGAGCACACTGCACCATATTTTCTTTTTAGTATTTTCCTTTTGAATGTTACTTCTGAAGCCTATTGCTGGAATTTTCCAAAACCCTTTCTTGTGTCGAATTAATAATGATCATAATATTTTCTTCAAGCAATTAGCCTTGACAACCTCTCTTTTTCTAAATTTTATTCTTATAGGTTGTCTTTGATGTTGGTAGTTCATGTATGCATGGTTTTTTCTTACAGGATTCCACTAAAGGCTACTTGAAGCTTCTGTTCCTAACTGCAGTATCCGGTGATAGTGGCAATGGTGAAGCAATTCAGAGGTTATTTGAAATCTTTTACTTCATTTTCTTGTCATGTGTCGTAATATTGTTCACTTAACGAGTTTCAGTTATTGTCGTTTAGATGAAGTGTTTAGTTGACAGTTCTCCAGTAAAAACCCTTTTTTTTTTCTTTCTTTCTTTCAGCAATCGAGATCTTTCGATGATCCTTGATGCGCTTTTGAAAACAAGGTCACGGGTGGTTTTGATTGATGTAATAAATAAAAACGGTGTGTATCCTTCCTTTTGTTGCCTTTTCTGCTTATCTGTATCCCCTTTTTGGGTTGGGAATGGATGAATTAATTAATTGTGCCCTCATTTGCTTCAAATTGATGAATCAATTTTTTTTTTTTTTGGGTAGGTTTGAGAATGCTACACAACATAATGAAGAAGTACAGAGAAGACTTCAAAAAGATACCAATCCTCCGGAAGCTTCTGAAGGATCTCTCTCTCTCTCTCTCTCTCTCTCTCTCTCTCTCTCTCTCTCTCTCATGTGGAGTGGCTTCAGGAATTTAAGAAAATTGATAGAGAGAACATTGCTTTATTAATATTTTTGCATTCAGCAGACTGCTGACTAATGTTATCCTCGCAGGTCCTAGAGTATTTGGCTGTAAAGCAGATACTTACATTGGAACATATTACTGGAGGTCCTCCTTGCCCTGGAATGGAGAGGTAATTATTTGTTTCTTCATTGAATATCCTTTATTAATTCTCTTTTCTCCTTTTTTTTCTCGTTTATTGGGTGGCTATGTGAGAATGGAAGTTGGTTTCAGATTTAGTGAAAGGAAGTGTTTTGGACAAATTTTTCTAATTGCGTAAAAAAAATATATATATATATATTTAACTTTTAGCTGTGTTGCTTATTTCCTGAAAATTGTGTTTCTCTGCAGCTTTATGGAGTCAATGCTATCACTGACAGAACACAAGGACAAACAGGTCTTGTTTTGATAATCAGTTTAGATTCCTTGATCATTTAGTATGTTCTTCTGTTAATAGAAATAGTTGCTTAGGGGCTTCATTTGATGTTTTCTATAATATGTGTCCTGATGCATCAATGAATGAATATAACCATTCTGAGTTTAAATCGGTTGAGTATTTTACAGGTCCACCAAATAGCACGGAACTTTCGAGATAGGTGGATCCCTAGACATCTCAGAAGACATGGCTTTGTAGACAGGGATGATAGCAAGATGGAATTTAACAGAGGTTCAAACTGCAACAGATTATCCACATCACATGATAATTGGCGTGATCAAAGCGGAAGGTCTACTGACACTATAGATAGTATCAAGCAATCAGTGCTTTCAACGACTTCTGTGAGTACGGGTGTCCAGGACTGTTCTGCACCTTGTACAGGTGGATGCCCAACGAGTGTGACAAAAGTTCGCAAGCGTAAAAGCCGATGGGATCAGCCAGCAGAGACAATCCCTGATTCAAGTTCACTGCAGAACAAAGAACAGAAGACTGAGTCTGGATTGCATAGACCTAGTCCATTGTCTGGGACAGGTGAAGTGGCATTGCATTTAGAGAGGGTGAGTGGCGACGACGGAAATTGCTCAAGCAGTGTGCATGATAACTCTCAGCAAAATGATGGAGCTCAGATCAACCTTGAGGATGTTCCTCCTGGGTTTTCATCTTACATTAGAACCCCAACGGTTTCATCTATTGCTTCGTCATCATTTTGTCCTTTGAAGTGTCCTGCTGCAGTTATAGGGCACCCACAAGAGAAATTTGTTTCTCGCTTATCCGTCTCATATGGATTTCCACTGTCAATGATGCAGCAATATGGGACACCACATGCTGAAATTGTAGGGACTTGGGCTGTTGCACCTGGCATACCTTTTCAGCCTTTTCCACCATTGCCCCCATTTCCCCGACATAAGAAAGACCCTTCTCCTTATCCTACCGTCAATCATGTATCAGGTAATCAACCTGCAGGAGGACAACCGGACTGGTGTGTTCCTGCAACTTCTCAGTCTGAAGAAAGCACTCCAAGCACAACTGGTTCCAATCAGGCAGACTTTGGCAGTCCATGTGCAAACAATCAATATTCATCTAAACGAGTTAGGGAATCCTCGAATGATTTGGGAAGGAGATACTTCAAGCAGCAGAAGTACTGGAATAATACAAAATTGAGACCCCCATCTTTCAGCGACCGAAACGGGTGGGGATGTACTGGAAACAACTCCGGAGGTGGGACAGACGGCATAGGCGTAGGACATGTAGCAAATGAGCTTAGTACTTCATATTGTTCAGAGGATTTAAGCTATAGGGTGGAGAAAGCTGGGAATAATGTCAATCAGCATTCACATCACCATTAATCAACATTCATTCGTAGGATGAGCTACTTTTGCTTTATACCTCAATGTGTTCCCAATTCTTTTGTTTCTGGGTTTATTTAAATGAAATTTTTATTCAATGTTCAAGTCTTGGAATTGAAGTTATAGTACTAAGACCTCATGAAAAAGATGCTCCTGTCTGGTGATGTGCTCTTATAAAATATTGATCCATCGACTAACACCTCAAAGAGGTATGTCATCTTTTATTTACATTATAAGGCTTATGAATGATTTTTTAAAGATATATGAAAAGGCATTTATCAATTTTGAACCCCCTTCATAATGTTCCCCTTGACTTCTTTATTATAATTTTTTTTTAATTATAGGAATGTATGACATGCATTAATCTCGAAAGCATGATTTATATTTTATATTATTAGGTTATCTTCTCATGTAATATGGTAACCATGAGCTGTAATATTAATAGAAAGTTTGCATCTCTCTGGTTGATTTGTAGAGTTAATTGGTTAGTTTATTATGTTATTATTGCCTGTTAGGTTAATTGTGTTCAGATCTGCCTTTTCATCATCTCTGATTAGTTATTGAGGATGAAAATGATTTATGTATTGTTTGGTACTTTTGCAACGTTCAGACTGAATACAAATGGGTGTTTCAACTGTAATAAGATTTTACTGTACCACTTATCCATCCTCGTTATGATTTACTAGTGTGGTTCCTTTTCTTTTCTGCTCTTGTTTACTTGTTTAAAGTTATTAGGGTTAACTGTGTTGCAACATCTGGAATCTTATACTTTAAGGATGGCAATTCTTGTTAGAGTCGTTTATGTGATTTCGTAATTGTGTAGTTTGTGTTAATTACTGATCAGATTATAGTTAATCTGTGTAATTACTCATGTAACATGACTCATTAGTATTTCAACATGTTTATATTTGTGTTGTGTTGGAAAATGGATAGACCGAGAACTCACACTACCCATTAAGAAACAAGAAAGATCAGTCATTTTTTGTCATGTCATATATAACACCAAACTTGAGTTAATCCGTATTCAACACTAACTTGACCCGTGTATTATCCTTGTTAACTAATCATATCATATACAGGTTTACGCCAAGTAATGGCTAATCCGAACTGGTTAACAGGTTCGTGCTGCTGAGTAATGGTTAACCCTAACCCGATCCGGTTAACTTTCGATCCAATTTGAATATTGCTACAAGTTGCCACCCCTTCTTATTCAGTCTACTGGCATCAAAATTAACTTCAATTTTCCATCAACGCTGGCCATCAGAAAGCTTCGCAAGACCTACAATAAATAAAGTATACATATGCTTCTCTATTAATTATTTCAAGTATTTTCTACCCGAGAAGAACAGATCTCCAGATATAGTATCAATTATTGCTCAATCTCCTCTAAAGAAGGATGATTTTTAAAAAAATGTATAAAGAAAAGTACATGCACTATATTCTTCTCTCTTTTTTCTTTCTTTTTCCAATCTAATGCAACTGAGCCATTTACAGCATGGGAAGAATACCATGCATAATTCATCAGAATTTCCTTAGCATGGTTCTGATGTGAACTATGCACCATGTTTTCACGAATGTTTTGTGCTTCCTCCAGCCACAGAAATGCTTCCCAATCACCTTCTTATAACTAGGCCTCTGCTGCACCATGATCCAGTATTTAGCCATGTTCGGCCGGCCACCTATATACTCATCCTCCAAATTCAAGATCACTAACCGTGCGAGCACCGGAATGAGCATCACATCTGCCATGCCAAACTCTTTCCCGGCTAAATATGCCGTTTCATTGAGCTGTGTTTCAACTTCATCAAGAAGTCTTATTAGGTGTTCCTTGTCCTGTTTCAAAACATCCGGGTTTTTCAACTTTTCTTCCGTCTCATATGCTTCTTTTAACTTCTTGTGATAATCAGCTGCCAAATCAGGAGTTTCTGCCATTCGAGCAATGAGCACCTGCCTTAGGAATTTAGAGACGTAACGACGGTGCTTCTCTGGGATGTGACAAAGTGTGAAAAACTTGGGGTTCCATTTTTGTATCTTATGCATCCATTCAATGACTTCACTGCTGCTTAATGGGATGTTCTCATCGCCTGATGAGACTTTCGCAATTTTTTCTAAATATCTGGAAAAACAGATAGATAGCAGTTCAAAATCTTTTACATTGTCATATTAAACATGCTTTGGGAAACAAGAAAACACTGCTTAAACATTGAAATAGAAAATTGGAGGAATTCAGTATGATGCAAATCTAAAGTGACTTCCAAACTCAAAAAGAGTGAAGTATGTAACATACTGAATGATCTCAATCGTGTCGAAAATGACATGGCCGCCGTTCTGGAAAACCGGGAGTTTTGCGGTCGAATTCATCCTGAAGAATGAGGCATCCATGTTCTTGCCTGTTACAGGATTGACATGGAATGATGTATAATCAATGCCTTTTTCCTCCAAAGCAAGTCTCACTCTTTGGCTGTCCAATGAGAATGGGTGGTGATATAACTGCATGGTTTTGTTACCGCAAGCAGTACGAAGAAATTGGGCTCTTTTGTTCTGTCTCTGAATGCTGAGTTTCTGCAAATGGTAAGAAAATGTCAATTAACATCTTCCACAGTAGCTTCAAGCATAAAAGCCCAATACATGATGTAATTAAAAACAAACCAAGCTTCAATTTCTATTGCAAAACTTTGCTTCCCAAAACCCATTAAGAACTGAAAATCCACACCACCAAAGCAAATCACAGAGCACTACTTTGATCAACTCAACAGAAAACATATCAGAGTTTAGCATACCAATCTGACCATGTCCATGACAACTCAAAAGTTACAGATTTGAAAGCTCAAGCTTCCCAAAATTCAAGCTTGAAGCTTCCAAAACTCCCAGTGGAAAACAAATAATTTGCAGACCAAAACTAACTGCAAATTAAGCCCCCATTCAACTTTTTTGAAAAAACACAGTCAAATTAATAGCTGGTTTAACCCCCCCCCCCCCCCCCCCCCCCCCAAAAAAAAGTTTTGCAACAAAAACAAGAAAGAAATTCAATTGACAAGAACTTGACGATAGGAAATAGTGATTGAGAGCTTACCCAGAAGATGACAGAAAAAGAAAATAATAAAAATAAACTGCCTATTTGGGCTAGGGTTTTTGAGAACTCTGCAGGCACGCGAAGAAGCTTTTGACCTCAAAATGGGAAAATAGAAAAAGGTAAAAAGGGAATTTTGGTTATTGAATTTGAAAGCAAGGCAGTGAGGAAGGGAACAAACAATCACAACTGGGTGGGACTGGGAAGGACTGTTTAACTGTAATATGTGCTTCCAAAGTTGAAACTGGAAAGTGCACAGGCAACTATTTGGTACCTTTACTCGCTCAAGTAGGATGGGCTACTGTACTTTCTACCTCTCATTGGACACGTGTCAACCTGTACTTTTTCCAGCTTGACTTTATGACGTCATTCACATGGTCAACTAGATCGCGATCTTTCTGTCGGATTAACCACGTGTGTAGTATATGTACCTATATCCCCTCCTTTTTTCTCTCATTCTTTTCTTCTTTCTCTTTTGTTGCAAAGTTGGGCACGAAATTAAAAAAATTCTAAGAAACTATAACATGCAATTCTTTATGAGTCCAAGAAAAAATGCGCAATTCTATGGAACATGATTTTTCAAGTAACATAGGTCCGAAAGTTACCTGCAAAATTTGATAGACTTTACTGACGGTGAGGGGGTATCGATGTGCTGTCGGTTAATAATGCTTTACGAGTATATTCGTAACTTTGTAAGATTTAACTATAGTAGGTTTATGGTTCATAATATATTGTACATTGGTTAGTAGTGGAGGTATTTATAATAACTTGGGAGGGATATACGTCTAATAGGAATATTATAAACCTACTTGTTTGTAATCTCAAAGATAAAAAAGAAGCTAATGACTATCTTGCTCTTAACTTTTTTAAGCTAGGTTTAGACCTTTCCCTTCTTGTTGAGGAAGGAAATGTTCGAAACCAGTAACTACTTGAGGGGTTGGTGGGGCTTGTTTATTGTCGCTCTTTATTCAAAGCTATTGATCGTCTCTGCGCGAACTTAGTTTTTTATTTCTAATTTGAGTTATTTGGGTTTGTTTTTAGTATTGGGTTGTGTGTAACTTGTTCTAGGGGAACTAGGGTTTTGTAAGGGAGCGTATAAATACATAAGTTTATGGTGTTAGTCTTTGTGTGTGATCAAAGTATTTGAGGGTTTTGTCTCCATGATTTTGAAATACTAAGTGAGAGAGAGAGACTCAATCAAACCACCAAACATGGGTTTGAATATTTGTTTGAGTAAAGAAACTTGGGCTCCATCTAACAACTTATATATATTGTCTGTTGGGCTTGAGCTTTAGGCCCAGGCAATTGCTTTTCTATTTTTTTTTATTTTTTCATTTCTGTTTTGGATTTATAATCACGTGCATGGATGATGGAAAGGGATATATACCAACTCTTGGGTGCCCAACATTAAATTTGAGGATTTATAAAAATTACAAATTGACACTTAACTAACAAAATCATGGCCACACTCACCGTCACCTTGCATGCCTAAATACTTTGATAACGAAAATATATACCTTACTGCTGGTTAGCTATTTAATTAGCCTATGATTAAGACCCAAACCCAAAAAGATCTCAAATCGAAAGTGGAGAGGGATCTACATCTATCATTAATTTTCAATTCAAATAAAGTAGGGTCACATTATATATCATAATCTAGGCGACAAGCAACATGGCTTCTTTTTTATGAGCCCACTATGGGTAGCAAGGTAACATGGCTTCTCATGACTTTGATGGATTTGTTGGAGTTTGGATTTTGGAGAATTGGTCTAATGTAAATTGTAGCTTCATTAACTATTCTTTTTTTCTTTTTCAAGATTATATATGGATAACGGGAGTCCAGGGTCCTCAAACTCTTTAGCATTGATATTGTGTTTATATTTAAAGTTAAGTCGTTTTTAAGTTTCTATATCGTGAGACTTGTTATTCATACTCTAAAAAAGTCATACTATATGCATGATGATTTTTCGAGAATGTGAATAATGACGATAAGTACTAAACCCCAAGACGGTTAATCCTATATAAGAATCGTTTTGGACACTAAGCAAAGAATCAACACCAAAAGTATGAGTAACCTCTTTGAGATAAATAGTATTTTTTGTGTAACGAAATGTGAAAATCCCTAATAGAAAAGAGAAATTATATTAACGACGGAACTTTGCTTATTGAGGATCATACTAAACTTGTAGTATCTTCAATGAAACTCATTTCATTCTTCATTGTGATTGAAATTAAGGCAGGCCACCAACTGCCAAGTTACGTTTCGTTTTCAAGTAGTTAAAAATGTTTTGAGTTAGTTGGATGTATATAGGGCGGGCGGGAAGCTTATTAGTGGGTTTGCCGCTATTGCTTCATTTTCTTTGTTTGGTTAATGTGTCATTTTGGGTAAACTCAACACCCCATTTAATTAATTAAGTAATATTATTAGGAGCATACAACTCTAAGCAATTATTATTACAAGTAACCGCCGAACCAAACCATTTCGTAAACATGAGCTTCTGTCTTTCTTGCTTCTTTTCCTGGTCTTAGGCAGAGCAGATACGAGAACGACAAGCCATTTGGTAATTAATTTCCTAAAAACTAAGTACGGATGTGGAATTTTAAATCCATTTGGGTTTTGTGGGCAATGTGACAGAGTATTTTACAAGCAAGAACGTCTACACTCTACAGCAAGGACCTTGTTTTGAGGCATAAAGCAAGTGCATATTCCAATTTTCATTGTGCCCAACAATTTTTCAGAGCTCCCAAGATTGACTTTTTGGGGGGAAAAGGTAAATAAATAAGTCTGTGTTCTTCACGCAATACAATGTACCTAATTAATCGATCGGGTCAATTTGCCATGAATAGTGAAGTCAAGTGGTAGCGTCAGAGTGAAAATATAGTAATGTGTGAAAAAGAAGAAAAACTTAGTTGCGACGTGATAGTGCTATTTTGGTATTTCGGCAAATAATATTATGTCATGTGGAATTATTAATACGTTTGTTATAATATTATTGATAAGATATAGCAAAATAATATTATTCTCATTTTATATAAGTATTTTTTATAAAAAAAGGATTTGATAAGAAATAAATAGTGACAAGTCAGTTATTAGTTTCGTGATATTATGTTGTATGTATATATGTATGGTGGTGATTTTGCAACCTGTAAGAGTTGTGCTAATATAGCAATGCATGGCTAATGATCATGGTAGGGGCCATAGGGTTTAGGGCGTCATTGCATCTGGCTTCGGGAAAACGAATAAGTTTAGAATAAATTGAGATTTCTAAGTCAAGTAATTCTTTAGTGTCACACAATAGTTCTGTATCGATTTACACTCTAAATTTATAACGTATTAACCAAGTAGTTTGCTACAGGCAACCCCAATTAAGGCCTAATCAGTTGACCCTACCCCTCTTGGCCAATTAATTTCCCTTAGCTCCTTATGCCCATTTTTCCAGCTTTGACTCCCTTGAGATAATTACCCATAACAAGGGGTGGGTGGGTAGGAGGTGTGAAGAATTTTTAGTGACAAAGTAATAAGTTTGACCCTATGAGCCTAGAAGTAGTTGTTTATAGGGTTGGTCGCTGGCATTTTTCTTCCTCTGGTTACTTAGACTAGGAAAAATCTATGGAGATTCTATTATACCAAATATAGGAGTCCAAATTATAAAAATACCTCATATAAAATGGACTTTAGAAACACACCAAAGCCTATTTACAACATAACAAAGAGACTTTTAACTTCTTATAAATTACAAAACTGCCATCAATTTCTTAAAACAAGCCCAACCCCAAAATCTCATAAAAATACCAAAAACACTCAATAGGACATCAAAGTAATTTAATATTCAATATTAAATTCAATAAGGCCAGCTATTATTTTTGGATTTTTTTATTATAGAAATTCAATGGTGTATGGTTTATTTATAACATTAGTGCTAAGAATGGATATATCACTAAATATCTCAAAAATATATTGCACCTGTTATGAATTCATGTTCAAATTATGAAAATTTGGTGTATAAAAGTTTTTGAATTCAATGTATAATAAACTAAACTAATTAAGATTTTGTGTTATTGAATGAACTCACGATATGATTAATCCCTTGAGTTGACTCCTTCACCTAATTTCTGACTATGAATTGATAACATAACGTGATGAAAATATACTTAATTAAAAAAATATATTTAAAAAGAAAACATATCGCATCTCATACATTGTATCATGGTAGGGGCTATAGGGTTTAGAGCATCATTGCATCTGGTTTTGGAAAACGAATAAGTTTAGAATAAATTGAGATTTCTAAGTCAAGTAATTCTTTAGTGTCACACAATAGTTCTGTATCGATTTACACTCTAAATTTGTAACGTATTAACCAAGTAGTCTGCTACAGGCAAACCCAATTAAGGCCTAATCAGTTGACCCTACCCCTCTTGGCCAATTAGTTTCCTTTAGCTCCTTATGCCCATTTTTCCAGCTTTGACTCCCTTGAGATAGTTACCCATAACAAGGGGTGGGTGGGTAGGAGGTGTGAAGAATTTTTAGTGACAAAGTAAAAAGTTTGACCCTATGAGTCTAGAAGTGGTTGTTTATAGGGTTGGTTGCTGGCATTTTTCTTCCTTTGGTTACTTAGACTAGGAAAAATCTATTGCACCTGCTACGAATTCATGTTCAGATTATGAAAATTTGGTGTATAAAAGTTTTTGAATTCAATGTATAATAAACTAAACTAACTAAGATTTTGTGTTATTGAATGAGCTCACGTCATGATTAATCCCTTGAGTTGACTCCTTTACATAATTTATGACTATGAATTAATAACATAACGTGATGAAAATATACTTAATTAAAAAGAAAACATATCGCATCTCATACATTGTATCTCATTCCCATAGACTAATATGTACTTTTGTCACCCATGGGCCACGGGTACAATACAAGTAAACCCCACCATTAAACCATATGCATATCTTAACGTATCCTAGTGATTAGAAATATACATGCTTTGTGTACCCAACTAGCTAGATGCCATGATGGAAATCGGGGTAGCCAGAATTTGCCCTGTCATCAGGCCCGCAAATATATATATATATATATATATATGCGTCGGAGATGTGATTGGTGTAGGACCAATGATCCGCACATCCACTAGAACTATTTAGCTTAAAATATTATATATTATCTCCATGCGTCCATAGTTTTTTTTTCTTACGAAGTTGGGTCCAATTATTGTACCTATTGCGAAAAGTTCGGTCTCGTCTCATAGAGTCCTGCTCTTGGTGAAAAGACTTGTTATCTCTAATATGTTAAGAGTCATTTCATGCAATTGTAGTCTTGTTATATCTAATTTTATTAAAACACATTTAAGTATAAGTAAACGTTATCAGTGTAGCGAATCCGTCTCCTTTTTGATAAAATATCAATATACTTAATAATGCATAGTGGTGGTAAAAAACCACTTAATTATTAATCTCTTGTAATATATTATAAAATATATGACATAGCAATACAATTATTGTAATTAGATTAGTAATGGCCCTTCTAATTGAAAATGAAAAACCTAGTAGAAGTGATTTTGAAATTTTGACCCCTTCATACTAAGAATCCAAACTCCGCCACCGGTGATATTGAATCAATTCTTTTATGATCACTTGATCATAAAAGAAAAAAAATATGATCACTTGGGTTATTGCTTGTCATTTTCATCACGTGAAACAACTCTAACATTAATCCACCGACAGAAGGAGCTGGCCTTAAAAAAATAATTTCTTGTTGCTCCTAAAGCACACATTGGCTACAACTATTAACAATATCCTCTCCAAACAGTGGAGCACAAAAATAGGCATAATTCCAGCACTAAAGACTAAACATGAGGAAGCTGCCTATGGACCCCTTTGAATTATGTTAGGACCCATAATTTTAATCCTGGTCACAATTGGACCTAATTAAAATAAAATTTAAAAAATAAACCCACCCAGTTGTTCTTGTTGTTCCATAATTTTTGGACGTATTATCTTTCAGAATAGTCCCTTTCGTCCTCCACTAGTACCGTTACACAGTGTGACTTCACTTTCTTGCTTCACCTAATTCTATTTATTTATTTTAAATAACATTATTATACTGGTGGAAATTAGGAGGCACGTGGCGGAGAGCCCTCTGGGCCACGTGTTTGGACAGCGCCGTTGGCTTTACCGATAAAAATTAAGCGCCGCTGCCCACGTGTCTGAGGTCTGATTGGATGTCACGTGATAATAGTTATATACACGCATTGAATAGGAGGACCGCAGCGTGGCACCGTAAAAAAGTTGTTTTCTTAGGCTGTCACACGGGCATAGTTATTTTCTGCCACCGACCGTAATTTAATTGAAAAGTGGAACTGTTTTTACCTAACCCTAGATATTTTGATATGTATTCAACGAAATAAGGATTTAAAATAATTGATGTTACGTGAAAAAGGGAAGATTGAGTAGGAGGGGAAGAATATATGGTTTGTCTAGAAGCATGAATGGGAAATTATCATAACTCATGCTTGTTAGTTTAATAGTAAAAGTTGTACTCGGAACAACGATTGTAATACCGTGACGTTGTGCTATCAATTTATTTATATGATTTATTGTATTATAACATGTGAATTAATAATATCATATAAAAATTTATTCGGTTTAACAAAATTTGAACTAAAAAGAATTCATTGTGATAAAATGAGGTATTTTGACTGTTTTTCATGATTGAGTAAAATTCTTAATCAGGGATTATAATTGGTCGTCGTCAAATTATGGCAATCATAAAGACAAGTACTGGAGGTATATAACTCCGGCCTATAGAAGGTTCGTCCCTCATATTAAATGAGAATTGAATTTATCATGTAGTGACCTCCGTCCCTATGTATCATTTCATTTTGTTTGATATGATATTTGTTGTTGATGATAAAAATATAATTATTAAGAAATGATCTATTAGTGTAGTGGTTTTGAGTAAAAAAATTTCCAGGGAAAGATCACGAGTTCGAGTCATAACATTTGTATAGTGTGTGTGAATTTAATTTATATATTATCACTCCTCTTAATAAGAAATGTCCTAAATAAAAAAATTCATTATTGTTAACCGAGCAGTATATAGGTTACTCACTCAGTGATCATCCTTCTCTTTTTACTCATAACCTAGGAAGATAATGCGTTTTTATTGTATTTTAAAAAATTTCGGCAATAGGAACTGAAAAATAATGTCACCCCTTGATTTTTTCTAAAATTTTAAAAACATACAAATATAAAATTGCAACCACAATACTCTAAGAATCCCTCCATTCATGATTTCACTCGCTATATATTGATGAAGGAAAAAAAACAGTGTTAAACCTTTGTCACTCTACTTTATGGCCTCACTTTCAGCAATTACACGGCATTAAACAACCAAAATCCTATTAGAAAAAGAGACCAGCATAAAGTAGAGACTAAGATGCTTTCTTGACTAAATCATTAGCGTCATCTTTTTCGTGATGGTCCATTTCTTTTGGCTAATGGTCAGTATAACATGTTATATATATATTTCATACCTTATACATCAATTTAGCATACGTAGGTATATCAATTTATAAAGTACGCGTGTAGTCAACTTTTTTTATCACAAGTTTATACGTGTGTATTTTTTTTCAAAACTATACAAGTAAGATTGAGAGACGAGAATTGAATACAATACTTCAAGTGCTGGGATAAACAACACTTCTTCTAATCACTTCAGCCGTAAATCTCTTATTCACAAGTTTATATAATTTTTATAAACTCCTAACTAGTTACTCTCTTCTAATTAAATTGGATTGGCTAGTTGATATAAAGTCATATATATTTGGCCAAAAAAATTTAAAAAAGAAGTTGATAGATTCGTCGGTCATACAAATCAATCCAAAAGCTAGGAATATAGAAAAGTGAATAACAATAGTATAAGCACCTCCAATGCTATCACATTCACTGTCGAATAAAAAGTCAATCCATCCCATATGCCCATGCTCTACCCATTTATTAAGACCCATGTCGTTCTCATTTACCTCCCCATGTTCACCCAATTTATATCACATCCAGAGACTAGACCTAATTATTCCTTTTTCTTTCACGTAAGTGTAAGGTTTATCTAAAATTTAGGAATGACATGACATCTTTCACGAGTGTTCAAAACCCATTAAGTAGAGTTTTTGCATGTTTAGGAAAAGAAAAACAGGTTTTGCATTTCCAACTATGAATGTGGGTTTCTTGTTATAGTTATCGTGTTTAAACTTCAATGACACGTGTATTTACATTACAAGTAATAAGAAAGAAGAAAAGAAATAATTTCCATTCATGACTTTTTTGAAAACGAAATCTTGTTGATATTCTTGAATAACATGAAAAAAAATTTGTCAAAATCAATTTAAAATGAGAGAAACTTACTTGTTCAAAATAACAAAAAAATGAATTGAGTCCAATTATAAATAAATCACATAATACCACGTCATTTGTTTTTTAAGCCCATTCCATTCCCGTCTAAGTCCATGTGCGTTGCAGGTGGGCCAGCCCAGATATCCAATCGCCATAAACAAAACCTTAATCACTTGCACAGAAAGCTATTAACCAATAATAATAACTCGCGGTTGAAGCAGCTCGATCAGAGTAAACTAAACGTGAGTTGAATTAGAGGTAAAAGTAGGACCGCCCTGTAGCCTTAAATTGCTACGCTTTCCTTTTCTTCTACTGGTATGACTGCCATTTGCGAGCACCTGAAATTGAAAACCAAACCAACGACGGTTAAAGCCAAGCTAAGCCAAACCAACCCATCTCTCATTCTCTCTCTCTAAGCCTCTTTTTAAGCCTCTTGACATGAATTCACAGCACCGGCAACGGAAACACAGAGCTGCCGGAAACTGACCCAGATACCAAAACGACATCGCTTGGACTCTGACGCATTGTAGCACTTGAAAATGGTACAAGAGAATTATGGTGAACAAGCAGAGATGGAGAGCTCTGGAGGCCGTTCGGTTGTGGTCGGAGTGAAGCTGGACGCCAAGAGCAGAGAGCTGCTTACTTGGGCTCTGGTCAAAGTGGCTCAGCCTGGCGACCGTGTGATTGCTCTGCATGTTCTTGGGAAAAATGGTGAGTGAAATTTAAGTGAAAGATTTTTGCTTTTCTTTGTTTTTTTTAAAACTAACTGGTTTTGATGAATTGGGTATGTGTAGAAATTGTGGATCAAGATGGGAAGTCGTCGCTTCTTTCTCTCGTCAAAGCGTTCGACTCTGTTCTTGCCGTCTATGAAGGTTTCTGCAACTTGAAACAGGTTCATTTCTCGCAAATTTTTGTTCTTTTATTCGTTGGGATTTTGTTGTCCTTTTGTATATTTTGTTATATCCTCTGGTTGTTTGCTTAGAAAAAGAAAGAGTGAAAGCACGAATCATATTTTCTTTTATGTTTTCCACTACTTGAGAAGTTCAAAGTTTCAAAACAATTAAGCCAAGTTTTGCGTCAGTCTCAGTGCATTGGAGAGTTTCATCATTTTTTCAGTGGCCTAACAGAAAGTTAAAAAGTTGGGATTTTGGTTGAACATTTACAGGTGGATCTCAAGCTTAAAATCTGCAGAGGAGCATCAGTCAAAAAATTTTTAGTCAGGGAAGCAAATTCTTATACTGCAAGTAAGGTTATAGTGGGGACTGCTCAGAACCACCATAAAATCCGGTCATCGACCACCGTTGCCGAGTACTGTGCTAAGAAACTGTCCAAGGATTGTGGGGTTCTTGCTGTAAATAATGGGAAAGTTGTGTTTAACAGAGAGGGCTCTCAAACAACTTATTGTGACCCCCAAGGTATTTAGATTTTTTTTCTTCTTCTAATTTTGGGGTGCTTTCTATGGTTTTTATTGTTTAATTTGTTTATAGCTATAGTGGATGGGGTTCTAAGTTGAGTGCTTGTTTTCAGGAAGTGAAGACCGTCGCCGAAATGGTTTGCTCACTGCATTTCACCGATCACTGCATAAGTCTTCCAAAGTACTAAATGAAGGCAGTGACAGTGTGGCCTTGAAGGACACATATGGTCCGGTCGATTGTCAAAAATTGGAGCAGGGATTTGCTAAACTCTTTTTGGAATCTTCTGAGACTGTTGCAAAACAGAAATGCTCAATATGTTCACGGCCCTCTGTGGATAATTCTTGTCACCAGTCTGCAGTGGAGTCTTCTGCGGATGATGGTGAAGATAGATCTATGGCTATAGTGCCAGTACAGAAAGAAGAGGAAGCAGCAGCAAGTTCTATTTCTATGTTGATCAGAGAATTACCTGAAGCGAGACCTGGTTGGCCACTGCTTCGACGGGCTGTATTACCAGACCAGCAAATTTCAGAGAGGTCTCTGGTGCGGAAGATCTCAGTAGTTCAGTGGGCAATGCAGTTGCCCAGTAGGCAGCCTTCAGCCACCTCCAATTTTGATGATAGAAGAAGTAGTTGTGATCCAGGTGAAGATCAACCTTTTTGTTTGAATGGAGAAAGTGGTGCAATTGTTGCGGTGGGTAGTGAGGCAGTGACTGCCCCACCTTCACCAGACCACAGTTCAAAAGGCCTGCCTAAAGAATTGGAGGGTTTGCATGAGAAGTACTCGGCTACTTGCAGATTGTTCACCTACAAGGAACTTCAGTCAGCAACATCATATTTCTTGGCTGGTATGTTGTCCACACAGTTCATATGCCAAATATCCTGCTCATTTTCCCATTTGTATTTATGTGGTTTATTCAAGAAAACTTTTTTTCTTTCTTTTTGTAATCCCAGAAAACTTCATTGGGAGAGGCGGTAGCAGTCAAGTTTATAGAGGCTGCCTTCCTGACGGCAAAGAGCTTGCTGTGAAAATCTTAAAACCATCTGAAGATGTATTGAAGGAGTTTGTTTTGGAAATAGAGATTATTACTACCTTAAACCACAATAACATTATTTCCCTTTTGGGGTTCTGTTTTGAGGATAACAATCTTCTCTTGGTTTATGATTTCTTATCAAGAGGAAGCCTTGAAGAGAATCTCCATGGTACATACTATATATGTCTCTGGCTTTTGACATTCCTTGAAGAGATTTGTGTTTCTGTTCAAATTCTACTTTATTTTACAACTTTTTCGATTTTTATCGTATTAGGAAGTAAGAAGGATCCGCTTACGTTTGGTTGGAATGAGAGATATAAGGTTGCTGTTGGTGTAGCTGAGGCCTTGGATTATCTGCACACCAGCAGTGCTCAACCTGTAATCCACAGGGATGTCAAGTCATCCAATATTCTACTATCTGATGATTTTGAGCCACAGGTACCTGATCATTTTGTTGCTTTCAAATTTGCATTTTTTTTCTTCTTCAAATGGTCAGTGATTTATACTATTTCTACATGGTTTTTTCAGCTCTCTGATTTTGGACTGGCAAAATGGGCATCAACCTCCTCTTCACATATAACATGCACTGATGTTGCAGGCACCTTTGGGTTTGTAACTTCATCTCACAGCTTTTTGGCTTTCATCTTCTATCTGTAGACTTCTGTTTTTCTACAAAGATGAATAAAATTTCAAATTGTAAATACTGCTTAGGAAAACAATGTAAATTATGGCATGCTGATTAGTTAATAACATTATTGCATTTTAATGCAGCTACTTGGCTCCTGAATACTTTATGTATGGCAAAGTAAACGACAAGATTGACGTATATGCATTCGGTGTCGTACTCCTTGAGCTTCTTTCTGGAAGAAAGCCTATAAGCAGTGACTATCCAAAAGGCCATGAGAGCCTGGTCATGTGGGTATGTCCCGCTTTTCCAATAAGGTTTAGCAGTACTCTTTGTACCTCTTGACGTTGTCTTCTGATAGAAAGTTGAATTATTGAAATGTATTGTCCAGGCCAAGCCAATTCTAAGCGGTGGGAAGGTGTCTCAACTATTAGATCCGTGCTTAAGCAATGACTACAACCAGGACCAGATAGAGAGAATGGTTTTAGCAGCCACTCTTTGTATAAGACATGCCCCACGAGCTAGGCCCCAAATGAGCTTTGTAAGTTGGATGTGATGGCTTCATAGCATGCAACTAATATATCTGAATAAACTTTAACAAAATTATATCCGTTCTTTCTGAGCACAGATTGTGAAGCTCCTTCAAGGTGATGCAGATGCGATTAAGTGGGCAAGGCTACAAGTTCATGCTCTGGAGGAATCCGATGTGCTCGAGGACGAAGCATGTCCACGTTCGAATCTGCAGTCTCACCTTAACCTTGCACTGCTAGATGTGGAGGATGACTCACTCTCCATGAGCAGCATTGAGCAAAGTGTCTCTTTAGAGGACTACCTGAAAGGCCGGTGGAGCCGCTCATCAAGCTTTGACTAATCAACAATTTTACTGGCACAATGCTCTAGTAATTTCACTTCCCATTTGCGTGATTCATTTGTATATTAATCCCCCTCAAGAAAAAGAAAAAGAAAAGGAAAACTAAAAACAATGGTTTTCACATCTTCTCCAAGTGGTTGGCTTATAGATGGGTTTAGGATGAGAGGTTGTTTCTGTGTGTGCCCTCCTCCTTCCCTAACAGTCATAAAACTAGTCCTTGTTTATTGGGCTGGTTTTCCTTTTACATGTTTTTTGGTTTTCTTTTTTCGTTTGTCTTAAGAGTGTCAGTTTACTTCTTGGTCTCAATTAGACCACAAGAGTTGGACACTGTTGTAATGTTGAAAGATGTAATTCTGGGTGGTTTTTCATTTTGCTGAGAGTGAGCACAAGCCTGAAATATGAGTGATTCTGCTTACGTTTGTGTACATGTGGCCTGGAAAACCTAGAAGATGTCTCAAATTCGAATATCTTATTTCGATTCTAAAAATACAGTGCTCATAAATGTGAAATAAGAAATGGGATATACAAATGCAAGTCATTATCCTCCCTCCAACTCGGTAAATTTGCTTTCTCCTTCAAAATTACTTTGTTGTCAGATTGCTTTCCACTGGACCACACTATATCCATCAGCATCCTCACATGGTGAAAAGCCCTTTATGCCACTAAAGTCATGAGGGTCTCCCCTACACCTCACAACCTACCAACAGAACCACCATTTCTATGGACCAAGTTTTTGGTCAGAATTCATGGCAAGTCAACCAGTCTTCTTCCCATCCATTAACCTCTCACCGACACTTCAGACCCATTTTGGTCATTTCCACTACAGTACTCATAAATTTCACTAGCATCGCAAGAGTACTTTTATTTTTATTTTTTGTTGTTGGGTCGAAAAGGAAACTTCATTGAAGGGAAAACAATTCCCGTTTGATTTATGGGAATGGAGGCTTGGGAATGAGAATTCAATTGCTTTCTCATGTTTGGTAAGTACATGCATGAGAAATAGTTGCCTGACACATGGGAAAGTAGGGGGGAAAATGAAGCCCTCCTCTCAACTTGGGTTTTGTTTTCCCTCTTCATGGGAAAGTTTGGGAAAATGAGCCAACATTCAATGCATAATTTTCATGACTATTTTGTCTCCATGAACAATTTAGAATTACAATGTATCATTAAATGCATACTTTTTTTATTTGATTTAATATGGGTATAATTGGAAAATTATATATAAATTTGTTTTCCATTCCTACTCAAAACAAACATGGGAAAAGAAAAAAAGTGAAATCTCCTAGTTACTTTCCCGACATTACCAAACGTAGGAAATGAATATTTCATTCCCATTCATTATGAAATGACATGGGAATTGATTTCCCCTCAAATCCATTCCGTGAACCAAACGAGGTAAATAGCCATGAAAAGGAGAGAGATAACCCAAAAAAACAAAGAAAAAAAGCAATTCCAACTCACTCACTATTTACTAGCTAAAATAACTTATTTTATAGGAGTTTTTAAGATGAAGCTCTCTTTAATTTAGCCAGACATTGAAATACTAGAAAATATTTTATAACCAAAACTCACTATCGTTTCCTTCTTTATTGCATAATGGGAAGTTTTGAATTTTGTAATGTATAAGTGAATTTAAGTAGATATGGGCTTAGTTAAGTTGGCTAGAGCGGATGTGCTTCCTACTCTGCACATGAGTTTGAATATTCCTTTTCGTAGTTTAGATTATATTAAAGTAGAATATTACTTGTATAAAAATAAAAAAAATTAAAGACCCTGTGCTATTGCTCCCCACATGGTTTACATTAGGGATGACCGTAGTAAAACATTTTTTTACGTAAGAGTGGGTTGCAATTTGTCAAAGTCAAAGACGATGAAAATCATTTGGGTATTAGTGGATTTTTTGTATCTTAAACGCGTATCTTGTCAAATTATTGACTCATTTATTTTACATAAATGATAATCAAATTATAATTGGAAAATATTTAAAAGATTTGTCAGTCAAGATTCAAAGAATGGGTTTGGTAAAAAAAAAACGAAAAATTTATACACCTCTAACATGTACGTACCATTTGAAAACTGAAACATAAGAACGACATGTCGTCTTATTTCGTAAACTTAAAAAAACCTTTACATCGGTTTCAAAGTGTGAACGCGAGAAAAAACTGCCCACCCAAAAACAAAAAGAAAAAAAGCCGATCCAATTTGGATTGAACCCAAACAAAAGAAACGCAAAGTCGCACAAGAAATTCAAAGAAGAAGAAGAGCAGAGCCAAGAAACCCAAGAAGAAGCCAAAGAAGGAACCCAAGATCTGCCTTCCATGGACCTGCCTCAGTACCTTCACCACCACCCAAGGTACGCTACTTCTAATCCCTACCCAGCCGACCCCCCGAATCTCCCAAACTATCCTCACCGCCACCACAACAACCACCACTACAACCACCACCACCACCAGCAACCACCACCACAAATCCAACCACCGCCGCCTCCACCGCCACCACTACCCCCAACGTCGTCATATCACCCCCTGCCTCCACCTCCACCACCGCCGCCCCATCCCTACAACCCCAGCCAGCCCCAATTGCCCTTTGAATCCGAACATTCTAGAACCTTTCATTCTCTTCACGACTTCCCTGTCTCCTCGCCCCGTGTCTCCAGCCGAGTCACTCTCGATGCCGAGCGCCATCGCCATCATCGATTGCCCCAATTTGATCTTCCCTACCTCGAAAAGAATCCCGATTCTTGGGACCCTTCGAGGGCTTATCTTGATTTTGAGCGTGATCGTGAATTGCTTAAACCCCAGTTTAGGCTTGAATCAGAGGGCAGTGGTAGTGCTAGGTTTAGAGGCGAGTACAATGAACAACTGCTCCGGGATCAGCGGGCGGGCGACGATGAGTATAATAATCGTCGCCGAGCTCGTGTAGAACCCAATTCTGAAATTGCTTATCGCGAATTGGGGTTTGTGTCGAATCAAAATTCGAATAATTTGGATTCGAATAATTTGGATTTTGATTCGAAATCCGGAGGTTACGATGGCAGGTATGATGAGTTGATGAGGAGTGGTGGTGGTAGGAGGGATGAAGTGTATGAGAATACTCAGAGATGGGTTCATCATGACAGACAAGCTAGTAGAGAGTTATATGATCCGTTCGAGGTTGATGAGACTAATGGAGGTCGGAATGTTTCAGGGAATCGGGAGTATTATGGTTCGGAAACAGGAAGAGGTAGTAGTAATAATAGGAGGAAGCAGATTCAGAAGAAGAGTGCTTTGCTCCGGCTGCAAATGGCGAAACCTAGTCACAAGCATTACTCTGCTTATTTTGATAATTCTGGCTCTAGTTCCCACAGAGGGAAAGGACATTATGAGTATTCGGATCGTGAGATGGATGAAGAAGAGAGAGGTGGGAGCCCTTTGGAACTTGATGTATCATTTAAATCGAATTCCCTAGTGGCGAAGACTGTTGGGAATAGGAATTTTAAGAGAGATTCAGTGTTTGACAGGGATTTTTCAAATTCGCAACTTACTAAACTCAGTGAGGATGCTGTACATTTGGATAGGTCTGTAGTTGTTGAGGATATGACATCCAATTCAGACAAGGACCCGCGACTGTTGGAAGAGGAAGTGACTACTTCTGGTGTTGAGAGTAGGTGTGATATCGATTCACAGCCGTGTTCTAATGTGACTGATGATTCGTTTGGAAAGAGTGAAGTGGAAAGGGCTTCAAAAAGCAAGGTTTTACAAAGAGATGGTAAAAGTGCTGGTTCTAGTCAAATGCCCTCTCACAAGGTTTCTAAGAAGAAAAAAGTGGCAAAGAAAGTAGTGAAAAAGATCATAAATCCTCAACCACTGCCAAAACATAAGATTGATGAACCTGGGGTAGCAGATAGCTTTATTTGTAGACCATCTGCAGCCTTTGGGGCTGACAAGGACGAAACCTCTTCTTTTGCTGATCCTTGTTCAAACGATGTGCATGCATTGCCTGTAAATAAAAAAGTAGATGGCTCTTCCCTGAACATGTTATCAGATGAGCATGGCACTGAATCCAACTCTTGTAGTAAGAGTACTGGGAGCAACTCAACTTCAAAATTGGGTTCTTCGAATCATGAAGAATTTAACATTGATCAGGGTCCTCTGACTGTAGATACTTCTGTCCAGGGCTTGCTTAAGATTTCAAATTTTAGCAACAATGTAACTGATTCACTTAGGGTAGCTAGTTGTCCTGAAACTGATGGTGTTATAGATGTCAGCAAACAGATTTGTCACAGTGGTAACAGTTTATCGCTTGATAATGTCATTCGAAAAGAATCATCAGAGGCCATGCTGTCTGTAGAAGGCAATGCCAATTCTGGTTTTTTAAGTTCAGAGAAAATTATGATGCATGACGACATTATGAATGCAAATGGTTCAGGCCATGGTACAGAAACCACCTTGGATATTGAGAGTGGGAGAAATGTGTTGCATCAGGAAATAATTGTTCACGACATTGGCACTGTGGATGCCATCAATGAGAAAGTTTGTAAATATCAGTTCCCCACATCACTTCAAATTGGTTTTGTGGAAGAACTTCCAAAGGGTATATCTTCAGCAGAAAGCAGCATGACTGTTGGTTTGTCAAGTTCGGGGGAGACCTTAGCTGTTTGCTCCAATTCTGGTAGAGGTACCACCTGGGATTCTGACAAAGTTTGTACTAATTATGATGAGAATATTATTGGTAAGCAACCATCTGCAGATGGTGCCTCTAGATCATTTGGAATTTGTGCCACACAAAGATCTCCAGATATTACAAAGTCAGTTGGAGATAGTAAGAGTGTTACTCATAAGAATAAAAAGAAGAGAAAAGTTAGGACTCGGTTAGACTCGTCAAGGGCTTCCAACACTTGTGCAGAGCCTATAAATGTTTCCGTCAACAAAAATTCTGTGGATACAACAGTAAGTTCATCCCTGAAGGATGCTAGTCATGCAGAAGTTTCTGTTTTTGGTGTTGGAAAGTTAGATATTGGCTCACAACCTGTTAATGATGGGGTAAGTGTTATTCATGGGAAAAGCTCAGTAGATGGGTTTTGTGAGGCTAAGTTATCAACTAGAAGTGATGTTAACTGTGATCCCAATGAGACTTCACCGAAGTATATAAAGAAGAGAAAGTTATCTGCCTCTCATTTAGTATTGACTACATCTCAAACCAATGATGGACCTGCAGATAAATCTACATTTTATACAGAATCTACAGATGCACCTTTGAAGTCTAATGGTAATCCAACACAAGAAGAAGACGAAGTTGCTGCTTCCAGCACAGGTCGTCTCCTTGCTACTGCTAATTTAATGCCTTCTCAAGAAGGAAGCACTGTATTTCTCAAGGATAATTTAGCAGGAGTATTATCTGATGCTGTAGCTGCAGCTAGGGATGCCTTTACTAATGATGGTATGAAGTCTGAGCACCAAGGTGTGGACTCCTGTTCAATTTATGAAGAGTCAGTTCCAGATACACTATTCCTTTGTCCATCACAATTGAGAAATGAGCAGAAAGAGGCAGGTACTCAAGTTATGGTCATAAATAATCATCACCTTGACATTATGGACATAGAAAGCAATCGTGAAGAAAATTTTGATATAGTTGCAACAGACGAGCAAGTTATTATACACGGTGAGACTGCTTTATGCAGAGTTTCTTCAGAAGTCGAGCCTCCAGAGTTAGGTTATAAATTTTCCTGCACAGATATGGAATCAGATCACGTCTCTGTGAAAGATTCATTGCCGTTTGCTTCAAATCGTCTGCTGTTGTGCGCCAATGACAATGAAGTATCCACCACTAACTCTAATGAAGGGGTGGAGTCTGTGCCTGATACACTATCAGATACAGGTTCTCCAGAAACTTCAACTGATGTCCCTGGCGTGCAGATGCGAACTTGTAGTCCATCAGTTATTAAAATTTCTGATGGAAAAGATTGTGGGGATGACCAGAAATTAGGTTTGAAGTCTGTGGTTGAAGTTGGTTGCAGTGCATCTGCTCGAAATTCATTATCAGAGTGTACCAAATCTAATTTAACATCACATCCTGTAACTGAAGGTGGTCAATCAGTCATGGGGAAGACAGTAGCTTTGCCATTGCAGGATATCAAAAAGACAGCTCATGGTTTGAATCTCGTAACTGCTGAATCTCGGGTGAAGAATCAGTTGGGTCAAGCTACTCGTAGGATTGTTCCAGGTCATTCATATTCTGTGTTTTCTACCTCAAAGAAGACTGGCTCGTCAACTCATATGGCAAAACCTCGGACTTGGCATCGAAATGGTAATGCATCTGCATCTTCTCTTCCTGCAAGTATGCCTTTCTCGAGTACTGTTCCACCCCAAAGGAATTTACCACAAAAAGATGGAAAACTTCAGAGTAATTCTTATGTGCGTAAAGGCAACAGCCTTGTTAGAAAACCAGTTCCAGTTGCTGCTCTACCTCAAAGCTCTCATGGGTTTAGCTCAGCTGTTTATCGGTTGAACTCTTTAGGTATAGATGGGTTGAAGAAGAATGCAGGATCTGAAAGTAGGGTTGATGTTAAAAACCCTCCAAGTCTCATGAGAACGGGAGAAATGAATGCTCCTTTTGATAGGCCCAGACCCCCGTTGCCCAATGGAGCCAAATTATCTACTTGTGATGCCATCTCTTTGGGGGTTTGTACATCATCCCAATTGGCTGAGCCACTTCTTAGTGGTGAAAATATGTCAGATCCTATGAATTGTTTGGAAACTAAAGATGCAAAAATTGTTGTCAATGACTCACTGGTAACTTCTGAAACTCAGGAAAATCATAGTGGTCCATTCAACAGTTTGGAAAACCAGACGGAACTACATGATGGAAATTCGGCGCCTTCAAATACGAAGAATATTGTCTATGTAAAGCACAAGTTAAATCAGTTGGTTGCATCTTCCAGTCCTTGTGACCTTCCCGTCCACAATACTGATAAGATCCAACACTCATCCTTTGACGGCTACTACAAGAGGCGCAAAAATCAGCTAATTAGGACATCTTCAGAAGGTCATGCTAAACAGGCAGTTATCACGTCCAATGACAATTTAAACTCACAGGTGCAAAAGGTTTCTAAGATTGTCCCCAGCAGAATATATGGCAAGAAGCGATCACAAAAGGGTATGCTATTAGAACTTTTTCAATGAGGTGTTCTCCTTGCAATAATATTCTTTTACACTGATAGGTGGCATCAACCAATATTTTGAAATGCATTTTCTGGATCTGGGCAAAAGTAGCTTTGATCAATTTCATTTATTGATTACTGCCAACTGTTATGCATCTGAATGTTTTTCTCTTTCCTTGATGTTGTCCTCTTCCAACTTTGTTAAATGTATTTAAGCTTCCTTTTTTTTGCAACCTTTTCCAACTTAAGTTCTTTTCATGCTTCACATTTCAGTGATGATATCATTTTACAAATTTGACATTCTCGTATGGTAACCCCTTCCATGTTTTATAATCATATTACCTCTGGCATGATAAAATCAAGTGGGGTTTCTATTTTCAGTTATTGCAAAGACAAGTAAAACTGGAAAACACTCTTTGGTGTGGACGCCACGTGGTACACAGTCATCGAACAATGATGGTGATTCATTTGACCATCAGAAGGTATTGCCTCACCTGTTTCCTTGGAAAAGAGCAAGACACTGGAGGACTTCCATGCAAAGTCAGGCTTCCAACTTCAAATATAGTTCCGCATCAACAATCAGGTATGCTATATATTTTTTTCTTGCTTTGAAGCTGCATTTAGTTTTAATCACATTTGGATATGTTGCTTAAGCAGATCAAATATTAATCTCTTCTTTCAGTAAAAAACTGCTGCTGTCAAGAAGGCGGGATACTGTATACACTAGGTCAACCCATGGATTTTCACTTAGAATGTACAAAGTATTAAGTGTTGGTGGGTCCAGTTTAAAATGGTCAAAATCCATTGAAAATCGCTCAAAGAAAGCTAATGAGGTTAGTTTTGCTATATACGAACAGGCAGGCTATTATTTTTCCCTTCAAAGTTATCCCCTTTCTTTTAAGTCAAGTAATGGTTGCCAAGTCAGAAACCCTTTTTTCCCTCTCCATATTAATTATTTGTATTAACATTGTCTAGGAAGCTACACGTGCTGTTGCTGCAGTAGAGAAGAAGAAAAGAGAACACAGTGGTGCTGCTTGCGTTAGTTCTGGGTCTAAATTTAGAAATAATATATCGGGTAAGTCAGTTCATAGTGTAGTGAGCCTTGTGATAATTCTGATGTCTCAGATGCATGAGCAGTTCTTGCTTTTTGTAATGCATATGGTGTGCACCTTCAATATGTCGTTTCTCAAAGGATGTTTACTTGATTATTAAGTATCTCATGATATGGCAGGAAAACGTATATTCCGCATTGGTTCTGTCCGTTACAAAATGGATCCTTCAAGGCGAACACTTCAGAGAATTTCAGGTGGACTTAATTTAGCTGCATATTGCATGCCCTACTCATCTTTTTGTGCTATATACAAGGAGCTTTGTTTACTTTTTTCTTTTTCTGGACATTGGATCTGGTCACTACATGTTCTTAAGTTTCAACCTTTTTTCCCCTTGCGAGTAGATAGTCACATCTAGTTCCCAAGTGACTGGGAAGTGGGAAGAGAGGGACTTTTTTTCTTTCTTCATATCTTTGTATAACTTTGGGCTGATGATGTGCCCCTGGTTGCTGACTAGTTTGGAACTGCTGATTTCTATTGCGACAAGATTTTGACATTATTTAGCAGGTTAAATGTATAGTTTATCAGCATGTGCCTACACACTGTACTCTGTTTTTTGTTTTCTTGTTTGAATTATATTTAGCTGTATGTCCAGAGTCCGGAGAAATATTTCTAAGCTGATTGACCTTTTAGGTGTTTTCTTTTTCAAAGCCTTCTTTTTTCTCTCAGTTTGGGATATGTACACTCTATTCTGATAATATCTTATCAGCAAATTTGTCATACAGTCTTCACTCATGCTGTGTAGATGACGAATCATCAAGCTCTGCTGTGCTCAATCCAGAAAAGGATGCCAAGAGATCTTATGTTCCAAGGAGATTGGTGATCGGCAATGATGAGTAAGTTGCTTTAGTTTATGCTTTGAAATAGAGTACATAGATTGCTGCAATTAATACGAGCAAATGTGAATGCCAGTTGATTGTGTTGACGTAGAAACCTCCAAGTTATAGTTACTCTCCTCTTAAGCTTTTAAGTTGTCAGATATAAATGCATTCCCATTTTGGCAGATATGTGCGGATTGGCAATGGTAATCAGCTTATCAGAAATCCGAAGAAACGAACTCGCATATTGGCTAGTGAAAGAGTTCGATGGAGTTTGCACACTGCCAGACTGCGGTTGGCAAAAAAGCGGAAGTACTGTCAGTTTTTTACGAGATTTGGGAAGTGCAACAAGGATGATGGAAAATGCCCCTATATTCATGATCCCTCTAAAATTGCAGTCTGCACAAAGTTTCTGAAGGGGTTGTGTTCCAATCCCAACTGCAAGTTGACTCATAAGGTTTACCATGTGATAGGACTTCACGTGATCTACAGCAGATCTTTATATTTCTTTTCCGATATTTTACCTTCTTTTTTTTCTCTATTTATATTTATCTTCATGCAGGTCATTCCAGAAAGAATGCAGGACTGTTCTTACTTTTTGCAAGGTGCATTCTGGTAACATTGTGCTATTTAAGGTATTAATGGAAATGAAAAATTCTAACAGGTTTCCTGGCAGGTTTGTGCTCCAATGAAAATTGTCCTTACAGACATGTAAATGTGAATCCAAAGGCATCTACTTGTGAAGGATTTCTTAAGGGATATTGTGCTGACGGGAATGAGGTAATGTTTTATTATATACAACTTTCTTTTTGTTTGTTTTGATCTTTATATTGGTTTGAATCTGTGACTCATTTCTCTTGTTAGTACGAAGGCTAATCTGTTAGTTTAATTTGTGCATGTGGCATGTGGGGATGCATATTGATTATGTGGGAAAGGAATTTTCAAACATTCCTTTCCCACATTCATTTGGACATGCCATAGGAAAAACTGGTTGGGGTGTATGGGAAGATAGTGGAATGGTTGATGGAAGAGGAGAGTAGAAAGTTAACTGTAGTGGACGCATCAAGCATGCATATTGATTTTGTGGGAAATAAATTTTTGAACACTCATTTGGACGTATGGTTCAATGGGTACATCATCCTTTTTATTAAGGATGTTTTGGTAATAGGATAGGTGGATGTGTTGAGTATAATTTGTTAAATTATAGATATGTGGAAAATAGGTGCATTTCTCGTATATTAGGTTTTCACCCTCTCTCTCTCTCTCTCTCTCTCTGAACAAAAAACATACACTAATGTTGGAATAAGTAAAATAGAATATATATATCTCCCTCACAGTGCCGGAAGAAGCACAGCTATGTCTGCCCGTCTTTTGAAGCAACTGGAACCTGTCCTCAAGGTCCTAAATGCAAGCTTCACCACCCCAGAAACCGAACAAAGGGAAAGAAAAGGAAACGAACAAGAGAACAAAAAAATGCTTGGGGCCGTTACTTTGTATCCAAGGATATCAATTTTTCTGAGCCGAGAGCAGTGTCTGGAAAGCACTGTGCACAAAATGGTGATGACATATTTGATGATGGAAGGGCTGCTGATTTCATTAGCATTGATGCTAGTGATGAGGAGGCCGGAGAAAGCAACGATCCAATAAACGAGCAAGCTGCATCGTGCGACAGTGATTCCTCTGAATTAGAATTAGATGATCTTGATGAGCTAATTAAACCGGTTCGTTTACTGGATAGGAGTCCGAAGACAAACATCTTGTAACAGTGGCAGCTGAAGAGGGACGGCACACAAGCTATATGCCATGGAGTAATTAGTTTGTTGTAAATGTGGTTCGAGTAAATACTGGAAGAAATTAGGAGGCAGATCCGGGAGAATCCTTTGTACACCATAGCCCAGCTGATATTTTAGCCAATTCATCAGTTTCAGATGTATTAGTTATAGATTTTTTTTTTTCTTCACTAAGAAATTGAGATTTTTTTTATAAATTTCCTTGTACATTGTATACTGTAAAATTACAAGTGTTAAAATGAGATTGTTTTCAATGCGAGTTTTCCCCTGAGCCTGAATTTTTTTCTGAATGTTGAAGGAGCTGAGAATTATTGTGGATCTTCTGCGTAATTAGTTAATAATTCATTTTCGATAAAACAAAACTGGAAGTGAATATGTGATATGGCTGCTAATTGCCTGTTCATTTTTACCCCACGCAACTCAATCTTATCCTCATAAATACGCGGAACATCATCATTGCCTATTGGCCTTCCGTATTTCCCAAAAATTTGGTACCCAAAAGCAACATCATTACATAAAAACAAAACTACATAAAAGATTGAGAAATTTGGGCCACAGGGCAATTATAGCTCCCTGCATTCAGCCATGGCAGCAACTTCCTCTTCTATGGCTTTGGCAAAGTTTTCCATGTTGGGTTATGTTGGAGGAGGGAGGAAAGAAGTGGGAAAGAGAAGGGGGTTTTCCATATCAGCAGCTCAGCAGCCAGAAGTCCAAGAACCACAAGAGGTGGAGGTGCAGGAAGGGAAAGGGTTGAAAAAGGAGAAAATAAAGCCAAAGGGAACCACACCAAGGCCAGTGGAAAAACAAGTGAATGTGCAGAGCAAGAACATGGGCAGAGAATATGGAGGGGATTGGCTTAGCAGTGTGACGAGGCATGTGAGGATCTATGCAGCTTACATTGACCCAGAAACCTGTGCTTTTGATCAGACACAGATGGATAAGCTCACCATTATCCTGGACCCCACCAAGGAGTTTGTGTGGACTTCTGAGACCTGCAATAAGGTCTACTCCTACTTCCAAGAGCTTGTAGATCACTATGAGGTAAATTTAAGTCCCATGACTACTTTTTTTATTTTTTATTTTATTTTATACAAAGTAAGTTAGGAGAGGAGCGAATTCAACCTATAATCTCGGATGCAAGAGTAAATATTTTTAATCACTTAAATTATGACCCCCTTCCCCATGACTGCCATCTACATCTTGAAAAGCAAGACTTAAATCTTGAATTGCACACAAAACCCATATTCCTCTTAAATCTTGAATTGTTTCTAGCGTTGAAGGTTCTTTTCCTTGTTGAGGCATTTATATTATTTGGTGTAAAAATCAGGGTGCCCCATTGACAGAATATACTCTGCGTCTGATTGGTTCGGATATAGAGCACTACATAAGGAAGCTGCTATATGATGGAGAAATTAAATACAACATGGATGCAAGAGTCCTCAACTTCAGCATGGGCAAGCCTCGCATTATGTTCAATAACAATGATATCCAACCTCAGGATGTACAATGATAAGATCCAAGCTCACTGGCTGGAGAAAGAAAATGTATATTTTATATTAGACTGTCGTATGAAAACGGCTTCCCTTCTATCTGTTCTTAATCATTGAAGGTTAACTTTTATGGAGAAAAAGAAAAATATACGTCTGACTTCGAGAGTCAAATATGGTTTTAATATACAGTTAGCAGATTGTACTCCATTTGTGAGAACAAAAGTATGCATCATTCACAAAAATTCCTAAACCATAGCATACTTGCATCGCATGATGCAGCTGTAAAATGTGCCACTTTGAATCCCTGACAACTTTCATGCTAACACCTTACCCAGCTGTAGCCTAATCTGTACAACTGCGCTTCCGTCGCAATCTGAAGATAATGCAAGAAGTCCTACATGCGGCTAAACTTCCTTTTTCTATCAGCTTGAGGCAACAGCTTCAAACAAGATGAGTCACTCCAAGGACAGAAGCATCCTTCTTGCGCCACATTCTAACAAAAATTTAAAACAATTAGACAGATCGATGCAACTAGAAGAGAATGCAATAGTCGTCACTGGGCATAACTGATAGAGAAAATGTGCATGATGCAAAGTAACACATGCAAATTCATGCACCAAAGTATAAACAACAATGTAAAGGCATGTCAATCTGTGCATACGCCATGTGCGTGATGAATGCTGCTTTGGTTAGTAGCTGCTGTGATCAAATGCAGATTGGTGATTGTAATGTTCAACACAGAGAGAAGAACTGTGTTGCATATGGCCTGGCTAGTTGGAGCTACAATATGGATTTAGGGGCTTGTGTGTTTGAGGACGCTCCTGTTTGGATTAGTTCCCTGTTAGCTGATGATTTGTTAGGATTTGCTAGATCTCGTTTGATTTGTTCTGATGTAGGTTAGTTGGTTGTTTTCTGGGGCTTTGCCTCCCTTGTTCATAAATGAAAATCCCCCCCAGTACTTTGAAAAAAAAATTCTTATGTCAACATGGGTATTGGAAACTGAACAAAAATTGCAATCAACCCCAACAAAATTTTAGTCAGTGTATCACTGGATTGAATGTCAAGTAGCAACTGCCACATTACAACAAATCCTTTTCCTACCTTTTTCTAATGGATGGTTTGCTCAATAAATAATTCAGCTGACAAGATACCCTTGTACCAAGCACACACATGCAACAAGATATAAAACAAACTAACCTTCAGCCAGTAGAAAAATCCACGCAAAAGATTCAAAATTCTAGGGCGGTCGCTACCAGCAGCATCAATCTTTCTTGCCAGGACTGCAAGATTAGAAAACAAATTGATTAGAAGTTAAATACAATAAAATTGAAATAATGCAAAACTGGTAAGTTGTACACAGAAGCATCTGAAACAATAAGTTTCAAAGAAACCATGGCACATGAAAAAAGAATAATAATAATTTTTAGTCATTAAAGAAGTCATGTTGGAAAACACTCCCACTCCAAAAAAGATGCCCTACACCTCTCTTAAGATAGCAGTCCTCATTAAATGAGCTAAAAGGCAGTACGCAAAGACAACGGGATTACAGAGACAACAAGGCCTTACACCATCAATCAATTTACAATATATGCAAATAAATATATTACTGAACTTTAAGTCATTAAAATTTAAACCTAAACCAGGCAATATAAGTACAAATAGTTAAGGGATAAACGTAGCAGGATAGACCCATAATGGGTCCAATCGAACTCTGGAGACCAAATCTAATAAGGCCCCAGTTCATCCCTCAAAAGGTTGCAAGGAGAGGCATGAGGATTCTACTAGAGAACTTCCCAATCAACAAGAATCAGAGTTCTATATAATCTAAACATGCATAATAGCGTGTGAAGCATCTAAATCTTTGTACTTCTGGTATTAAAATGTAAACAATATAAAATATGAATCTAAAGGAAGGGATCAGACCACATTATATACTCAATGCCCAATTCAGTTCATTTAACATGTATACGCAGTGGAGCATAAAAAATCCTAGACCTCCTAAATAATCAGCAGCCACAAAAATTTTCATATTCAGCATACCCCACATGTAAACCCCAACACCGCCCCCCCCCCCCCAAAAAGGGACAGCTGCAAGCATGGGAAAACAAATGCATTATAAAGAAAACCAACCTATGTGCTGCTCTCGATATGAAGCTCCTAATTTCCCTGCAACTGGGTAGGATTTTGTTCTTCCATTGCGCAGATTTCTGTCGTGATTTATTGGCCTTCGTAGGGTCAGTTCTTTCAAAAGCCTTTTATACTCTTCTTGGTCATAAGGCCGTTTAAGATCCTTCATAAGCCCCTTCCTAAACTGGGCATGACTTGTATCACAAGTTTCAACACACCACCCACTGTCTACGTCCACCTTTTTATTTTCAAAGAATTAAAAGTAGAAACAACCATTAAAAAATAATCAGAAGCCACAAATTAATAAAACTACGCATGCACGTGTGTATATGTGTGCGTGTGTATGCACGTGATAGCATAAACTAGAAAAACAAATGAAAGATGAAACGGGGGAAGATGCATACTGCCGTAAATGAGGTAAAATACTCATTTTTACTCTCTACATCCTCCTCAAGTACAACTGCCACTGGTCCACCAGTTGTAGGTGTATACACCACTTTTCCACCATATTTTCTTAGACCATCTAGAAACTCTTGATAGTCCATGTCCGTGTCTATTTGATCAGACGCAGCTCCATGGTTGTGTCCACTCTCAGCCAAATGAGGTGTTTTAACAGGAAGCCCCTTTGTCCCACCATCTGCACCTTTCTTATTTACATTCTTCTTCTTCACATGATAACTTTTTAAAGTTTCTCGAGTAGTGGGAACCTCTAAACCATGGATTTTATTAGAACGCCCTTTTGTCCTATCAGAAACAGGATCCGGAGCTTCCACATTTACATTCTTCTTCACCCCTGAACTCTTTTTCTTTGACAGACCCTCTGAATCTTCCTGAATTCCCCTTGTTTTTTTACTCATAGCATACCTAACAGATCTTGGGCTCTTAAACTCTTCTTTATTCAAAGGAATAACAGAATCGTTAAAGCAATAAATTTGTTCCCTCTTTATACCACCCCTCAAAGCTTTTTTTATTTCAGTCTTCTTTTTCATCTGAGATTTTTTCAAAGTTTCTGGGGTATCTAAAATGGTCTCATCTAGTTCCCCATCTTCTTGTTCAAACTTTATCAGCTCTAAATTCTCATTCTCTCGAACAACCACCAGTACATAGGAGCTTCCATCTTCCGTCAGATTTTCCAAGAACTTCTTATAGTCAGGATCCACATCATCATCAACCCAATCACCATAAAGATCTAAACCATTCAATGATTTCTCAAAATCCTTATCCGCCATTTCTTCTTCCCCTTGGATACTACTGTCTCTTCTTTTCTTCGTGGCACTGAACCAGGATTTGGGCTCAAAATTCCTATCAGCAATGCACTTTCTCTTCCTCCTCCTGGCCAACCTCTTGTCATCCTCACAATCTCCCTCATAATCCTTCTTTAAACTGTTGAGCTCTCGTATCCCCTTATAAGGCGCCATTTACCAACAATCAGCACACAAAAAACCCTCTTCGCCTCTCCCCACACTACTTCCAAGTCAGTAACTGAGACGTTGCACTACCAAGCTTCTGCTTCAAAACACGTAGAAACAAAATCATATATCGATAATGCAAATATCAGAGCATGCATTGTGACCCACAATTCTGTAATGTTGATGGAACAGAACAACCCCCGTTTGGTTTCTCAGAAAATACAGAAAAATGAAAAACCAGTGACGATCCTGATTCCTACACTTTCTTTAAACAAAATAACAAAACCCACCATCATTAAACCATAATCAAAGCAGTAAAGTTTAACACTTGAAATTCAGCACAGTAAAAAAAAATTCCCGGGTTTTCTCGGGAACCAAAAGTTGGGCTGAGAAAATACAGGAAAAGAAGAAAAAAAAACAACGAAGATCCAAAGTTTTACACTTTCTCTGAACAAAATAACAAAAACCCAAAATCAGTGAGAAACAAAAAACAAACACTAAAAACAGAGACTTTAAAATTAGCGCAATAAAAAAGTAAATAGCTTTCCGGTGTTTTCTCAGGAGGGATCTTGATGTTATTTCTTACCTAAATCCAAGCGACGCGAGAGATCGAGTTTGCACAATGAACCCTAAGATAAAGCCAAAAGCATCACTACACTTCGTCAGGTTTGAGGACTTCAGTCGACTGCACAGTGTTTTTTTAAAAAAAAATTTTAATTTTTTATGAGCAAAGGAAAGATACAAGGAAAAGCAGCGAGGGCAACCCAGAGAAAGAGAATCCCAGTTCGCAGCCCTACCTGCAGCAGACGCAGGAAGATTATCTTTACAAAGATGACGGGAAGAAATTTGGTGCCCAGTACTTGCAAGAGCGGCGACGTTACGGTTTTTAATTTCTCTATAATGTTTCTCTTTTTCTGTTTGTTTTAAACTAGTTAGTTACTAATTGCCAAAAAAAAAAAAAAAAAAAAAAAACACTACTTAATTACAAATCCTATGTTTCTAGGGATTTTTGGAAAAGGTCAAACGAGAGATAAATATTTTTAAGTATTTCTTTTTGCTACAAAAGTCCCGACTTTTTCTTGAACAAAGCTTTTTTAATTACAATTTAATTTTCTGTTATCTGGAAAAACAAGCATTATAATAAATAAATAAAATATGGTAAAACACTAACTTTTTTAATTGATGATTTTCTTAGAGCATCTCCAAGATAGATGTCAAATATCAATTATCAAATTTAAATTTGATAGCTGATGTGACAATTTGACATCTTACACTGCTTTACACTCCGCCTAATATGTCAAATTAAATTATTATTTTTAATTGTTAAATTTCTACGTGGCACTTTTGACACATTGGCTGGAGATACTCTTACAACATCTTTAAGGGAGATGTCAACTACCAAACATCAAATTTAAATTTGATGGCTGATGTGGCAATTTGACATCTTACAAAACTTTACACTCCACCCGAAATGTCAAATTAAATTATTATTTTATTACATTTTAGTGTTGATTCTTTTTTAATTAAAAAGAAAAGAAAAGAAAATTTAATAAAATATTCATTTGACATCTTGCTTTTAAGATGTCAAAAATAACATCTTAACCTCTAACCTTCATTTCACATCAGTTTTGACACATCAGTTGGAGTGATGTGAGATGTTATTTCTAAAATGTTTATGTGGCACGTTTGACACATCGGTTGGAGATGCTCTTAGTAAATATTAATCGTGTGTTTAATAATCAGGAATTGAATTCCACAATTCCTCTGTTTACTTCACACTAAGAAAATAAAAAGTAAGTATGGCCCACACAAAATTAGGAATTCAATTCCTAATTTTGGAGGAATTTAATTTTTGGGTGGGAGGTGGTTTCTAATTCATGGAGAACTAACCCATTAGGAATTCATCTTTTTTACCCATTATATCCTCATATAATTTTTAAATTTACCATATACTTTAACCCAACAACGAGGATATTTTAGTAATTAGAATCACTTCCTCTATTTGTGGTTTTTAAAGGCAAGGTTTTAACGAGGGCACTCTTGTTGCATTACTAATGTCCAATTTTTACTTTTTATACCCTGACATTGTTGTTTCAATACAGTCATCTTTCCTTGATAAAAAAAAAATAATAATAATAATTAGAATCACTCCTACCCCAATTCCATATGATTTAAGAATCCGTAATCTAACTCCTCTCGATTCATATGATTTAGTAAATAACTTTAATAGAAATCCGGAATCTAATTCTCCTAAATCCAACTCCTCCTCAATTCAATTCCTCATAATCAAATTACATATTAGTAAACATGTTGTAAGGTAATATTATTGTTGAAGATTCATGACTTTCCTTATTCTAAGTTAGTAAACATTAATTCAGTAAATAGTTGAAACTATGAGTCTTTTTTGTGTGTGTGTGGATAAATTCAAGGATTGCATTCATAATTGAGCCAAAAAAAGTCATTAGCCACAAAGGGCCAATACAAACTAGCCACAAAGAGGCATTACAATAAAGGCGGGGTCTAACATCAAAATTAAGATAATTTGGTGTGCCTCTACTAACGATCATGCAGGATTGAAGAAACTCTGGCATATGCATCCTAACTAAGATTGCAAACTAAGAATAATCAAAAAGAGATAAAGCTTGAAAAAACTAAGTCATAACAATACAAATAAAACTATCACAAATGAGAGATGAAAAGCTATCACAAATGAGAGATGAAAAGCTTTCACAAATGAGAAGTGAAAAGCTCTCACAAAAGAAGAGGTGAAAACTACACTATGAACCCAAAGAGTTTTTGTAACTTATTCCAAGCATAAAGAAACCGCAAAAAGGATGGTGTTGGAGATCCGACGCCCAAACACAAGTGGAGATCCAACGCTGAATCTTAGCCATCTATGATAGTTGGAGGAAAATCATAACAAACCGAAAATAGATAGGGAAAACCTTTTATCTCTAAAAATGAGTGAAGAAGATAGGGAGGAAGAGAAAAAGGGAGAGGGGAAAGGGGAGGAAGAACAATATTTTCCTCCCCCCCCTCAAAGTGAAAACGACTCTATAAGTGTTTTTTGGGAGATAGGGGCTGGGGTTTAAAGATGACTGCTTTAAAATACTAAAAAATATATATTTAATAAGTATGATTACCAACAGAGTCTAGCCGAGTAGAAAGGGTTAATGACTTGCAGGCTAGTGATTTCATGTTCAAACCACTATGTCACACATTGCAAGGGAGTGTGTGAGAAAATTCCCTCCCCCAATATATATTGCTTTATTATTATTACTCTTTTTATTTTAAAACTGTATGATTAAAAAAAAAAAATTAGTACCGATTGAATTAATGATATTTTTCTTCCTAGTAGTAATAATCACAGTCTTAAATACCGATATTATCGGCGAAATATCGTTTTTTTGAATGGGCGATATTTTAGCCCATATCCACTTAATTATCGTCAATATATCGATATTTTCGTCGATATTATCGCGATAATTTCCTACTCATTCGTGCTTTATTTGGGCAATATATAATATCGATAATATCGCGATTGAAACTGAAAAATACATTAAATGTGTTGAGAAATGGTGCTTTTGCCAACAAGAGGATTCGAACCTCTCTCAATTGCATCCATCTACTGGGCCTTATCCACCAGGCTGCGAATCAATTTGTTAACAATGTTACGACGTGTAATATTTATATGGTCTTAAACGTTTTAGATAAATTTCCATTTAGAAAAAAAAAAAAATCCCTAATATTATTTCATTATGTTTAATTTAGGCATATGTTTAATGTTACGACGTGTAATATTTATATGGCCTTAAAAATTTATGCAAGCTAATATTATCTAGGATAAATTTCTATTTATTAAAAAAAAAAAATCCCTAATGATAAATTTAGGCATATGTTTAATTTTATTTATTATTTTATTATGGAGGGTTTTTTTTTTTTTTTTTTTGGTTATATATTACGGAGTTGTATTATTATTCACTATTGAGTTTTAATATTGTTCATTTTATGTGATACTAAGTTTTAACTTTAATACGAATTCTTTCTATGTGGTAGTAAGTTACTCATATATATATATATATTTTGTCAAGCTCATATATCTTATCATATGCAATATATTGTAGTAAATTAATATAACTAAAAAATTGTGGTGTGTTTAATTTTCTTTCACTAATTACTACATATTTTCTAAAGACACGGTGTTTGTCAGGTCGCTACATAATCAACTTAAATCACTCTAACCCACCATGCCATGCATTTTATTCCAGTTTTTTGTGATAAAATAATAGACAATTGACTAAATAAACATCCTCCAAAGTTTCAATAAAAATTTCCAAGTTTTTCTCACAATTTCCTTGATTTTTATTCAATTTTTATCGATATCGATATTTTGTCGATATTTCCATCGATATATCCGTGTTTTTGGACCACCGATATTTTCAAAACTCTCGATATTTTAGACCTTGGTAATAATGATATTTGGTAAGTTGGGAAAAGAAGAAGGGGATATAATTTTTTCCTTTTATTTATTATTTTATTTTTTATGGGTAACTGAAGATATTATTAGGTGAGGAGGATATGCTTGATAGCATATGCTCTGCTCATCGTAAGTTCAGACAAATGTACCAACAGACAAAGACAAGGATTGACCATCTTCGACCTTTTCATGCTTTGCCTGTTTCTAACTCATCTTCAACCTTCAACGTTTGGTCTCCGAGTTCTTGGTCCACTCATCTGCTTCGCTTGAAAGTGCCCTTCTTTTATTTTTATTTTTTTATTTTTTTTTCCTTTTTACAAGAAAATATAATTGGAAAAAAAAGAAGAAGGTATCATTAAACCAATATTATATATAGCCTATGAAAATAATTTTATACACTCATCATACAACTGTGTTGTAATTTATAAAAACCAATATTATATGGCTCAAATAAGTAAAATTATGTACATTTTAAATAGGATCGTTGGTTTATAAGATATAAGATTTGTCGATCGCTAGATATATTTGTATAAAGGAGAAATTCAAAAATATAAAACAAATTATTAACTAACACTTTGGTCTATGAGGTATTTCTCTTCTTGTTGCAATATATTCCGAGTTCAAATCTTCCTTACTCCGGAAAAAAAAAGTGACTAACAATTTGATAAACATATTTGTCCTATTTGCCTTTATACGGCACCGTATTGTTGCAAGCACCACAACCAATCGGAATTTCCGAATTAATTCGAAGGGCGAGAACGACGGCGTGAAATAAACGCCCACGTCACGGAGATACAAAGAGAGGCACGCAAACAGTGGGCCCAAATAACTAACATTTCGTGACCAGCACCAAGAAAAAAAAAACCACCCATACAATACAAATACACTCCGTTTCTGTGCAAGCCACTCCCTCCACTTCCACCACCACCACAATTCCGCACGCAGCTCATCAGTTTCGCGCTCTATTCGGACTTTCGTCGAACACAACAAGGACTTCCCTTACTGCGTAGTTTCTTCGCTCTTAGCCACAGAAACAATGGCTTCCGCGCTCGATGTCGCCACCGAGAAGCTATCGAACCTCGGCATCGACGCTTCCCCTCCGAATCTTCAGAAGAATCTCCACCTTCTGACCGCCGAACAGGTACGTATGGGATTATTGTTTTTGTGAACAATTTTGATTGCGTTGCGTTTTTTTTTTTGGAGTGGTTTTGAGTGGGATTGTTGTGAGTTGTAGATTGAGTTGGCGAAGATCCTGTTGGAAACGGGACAGAGTCATTTGTTTGAGCATTGGACGGAGCCTGGTGTAGATGATGAGGAAAAGAAAGCTTTTTTCGATCAGGTTTGGTGTTTTTTTTTTTTGGTCTCTATTTGCGTAAAAGATTACCTTTTTTTTTGTTTTTTTCCCCCGGATCTGAAATTGAATTTTGTTTTGCAAAATTGGAGGCGTTGGATCTAAGTTACAGTTCGATACTCTCTGTGTAATCACCGTTTCTTTCATATAGCGTCCATTTCAACTCAATTGAGCAATGAAGATAGAGGAATGAAAAATGTTAAATCATATACATCATATGTTTTTGGAACAAAGTTGGTTTTATAGAAAATTCAAAAACCAGAATTTATTCATGATTTAAACATTGTAATTAAACATGCTAGATAACACCATTGCCTTAAAAGGGCAGTGTTTCTGGAAAAATGTTGTTTTGCTGGTGGGTTCCGATACTCTTTTATTTTATATTTTCAATTGTCTTCTGATTGAAATTCACCACAGGTGACTCGGCTTAATTCAAGCTATCCAGGGGGTTTGGCATCATATATCAAAACTGCTAGAGAACTCTTAGCCGATTCAAAAGCTGGAAAGAACCCATTTGACGGCTACACACCTTCTGTAAGTGTACATAGGTCTCATTTATTTAAATATTATATACATTGGATAAAGTTGATGATTCTGGATAACTGGTATAAAACCATTGATCCATACTATTTCATTTGATGTCACTATGCTATTAATATTGTTTATAGAACATTGGTTATTAAATGAATTCTGATCGACAACATGAAACTTGATAGAGTGATACTTGAGCAATGACATTTCAGGTTCCAACAGGTGAAACATTGACTTTTGGTGATGACAGCTTTATCAGTTTTGAGGAGGCAGGTGTTAAAGAAGCTCGGAAAGCTGCATTCGTTCTCGTTGCCGGTGGGCTTGGGGAACGTCTGGGATACAATGGGATCAAGGTTTCTAATTCACTGTCAATTATGGTCACTCAGTTTTTCTGTCAATTTTAATACTTTCAAGCGCATTGCATCTCTCAAGACAACTTACAATGATTTTTGTACTAATTATTTCTGATGGCTTTATCCGTACTCTCCTTATTGGTTTTTTTTTCCTCCTCTCTGGCCTCAAGTGTCTTCTTCTTGATTTGCATCTTTGCCGTGTAGCATCTTCCTTCTGAACCAAATATCTTCTTAGTCAAGCAGGCTCTAGCCTTCATTGAGCATGGTCAGGGCTCAGATTCGATTTTCAAATCATTTGCTCATATTTTTAAGCTTTTCACTGATGCATTTGCACTTTATTCAGTCCTCAATGTAGTATTTCTGATCTATTGTTGGCATTCTTGAGGTGTACTAAATTAATCTTATGGACATGTTTCTTGACCAAACATTCCCATGACATGAAGCATTGTTGGCCTTGTGGGCAAACTTGAACATCTCCTGTGATTATATCAGGTTTTCATTTAATAAATTAGCTTGCAATTAATCTTACTGGGTTAGATAAATGCAAGTGGCTTGATGTGAAAACACATCTTCTTGTTGATACAAAAAATGCCAAAGTACTAATGGGGCTGATTACTTATTGCCACATATTGATTAAACTAGTGCCAACATGTGTAACTTATTGTTTACATTTTGCAGTTGGCTCTTCCAAGAGAAACCACAACAGGAATGTGCTTTTTACAGTATTATATTGAATCAATTCTGGCTCTTCAAGATGCTAACTCTAAACTTGCACCACCAGGTTTGTCACCAGCTCAGTATCACATAGTCTGTGGTTAAAGTTTGTAGGATGCTAGTGTTACCTTTAATGTTGAGATGCTCTTTCCCCATTTCTACTTTATAGTGTCTTATGAATATGAAAGACAAGATCTTCAAAAGCCAATGTCCACCTTGAGCTGGTATGAGAGCAGCATTCTGGAACCAGTGATACAGGGTTCTAAAGTTAAACTTTAGTCCTTTGCGTTAAACGTTAAACACTCCATTTGTGTGCGTGTGCTTTGTAACACGGGACTGTTACAGTGTTTGACCATGACCCCTAAATACTAGATCATCTAAGAAAAATTAAAAATGAGAAAGAAACAAAGATGAAATATTAGAAAGATAATGATAGGGGAAGTTTCCTCTTGGATTTATCATGCATAGGAGATGATGAGGTGCCAGTCAGCATAGAAAAGAACATGGTACCATTACGTGGAACCCATCCCAGTTTCACATATAACTTTTTCTCTTTTTGTGATGAGAGGAAAGAGCAAAAGTTCCCTCTACAGATTTGTTCTTTTTTTTTTTTTTTTAAAATTTTTAAACACTAGCACTTAATGCTGATGTGGGACCAATCTCAGCATGCTTAGATTATTATTATTTTTTAATTCTGACTCTCTTATTTTGCACCAGAAGCACATAAAACCATGCCAGATACATGGTGAGATTAATTATTTGATGTGGCATAGGTATCTAAGTGGTTGGGTTTTATTTAGGAAAGGCAGTTAATTATTGCGAAGGCAATTGTTGTGTTAAATTTTCTTGTCTTTTCAATCATATCAATGTTTATTTTCAAATCTGTAGGTGAATCCCAAACAAAAATTCCTCTGGTTATAATGACATCAGATGATACACATTCTCATACACTAGAGCTTTTAGAGTCAAATTCTTATTTCGGAATGGAACCTACTCAAGTCAAACTTCTAAAGCAGGTACGTGTGGTCATTACTGAGTTGTTGAAGAAAGCTCATTCTAGATGTTATATGAATTCTCTAGAATGTTACAGGAAAAAGTAGCATGCTTAGATGATAATGATGCCAGGCTTGCAGTGGACCCACGTAACAAGTACAGGATTCAGGTAACAGTTACTCATACATGTAATTAATCATTATATTTCAGTGACTAAGGGTTTGAAGAACTTTGTTATTTCCTTTTCCCTAAGTATTCAGTTTGTCTGTTTCCTCTTCTGTTTCTCTTTTTGGTAGACCAAACCTCACGGGCATGGTGATGTGCATTCACTACTCTACTCTAGCGGCCTTCTAAATATTTGGTATGTCATTATTCATCATTATGGAATGTGCACAACTGCCACCCTATGATTTTACTTAATATTTATTATTGTAATTTCTGATTTTGGTCTCCTAGATTCTAAAAATCAAGAGACAGATGTCAATTGGTCTTCTGTGTGTGCTCAAAGTTTGCTGAATAGTGTGGTTAAATCTCTCACAATTTTTCTGGTCCTTAGTACATTTAAAGCTACTAATTATTCTGTGACTGATGACTGCATAATGAGATAAAGATTAAAGATAATGCTAATTGCATTTACAATCTAGCTTTATTTCTAATTTGCTGCTAAAGTCTGAAGGCTGAAGTTACCTGTTAGAAATTTGCAGCAGTAGATAGGTTCTGCATGTATGACACTAATATGATACCATGATATGTGATTATTTATCATTTTACAGGCGTGAGGCTGGTTTGAGATGGGTTCTGTTCTTCCAAGATACTAATGGACTTCTATTCAATGTAAGTTGCTTTAATGCTTTCCTCTAATTCTTTCTAGCCATTTGAGGGGTTGTGATTGGATGTATAATCAGAACCCTATCTTATTATATTTCCTAATTTGTAGGGAATCCCAGCGGCGTTGGGTGTCAGTTTTACCAGACAATACCATGTTAACTCCCTAGCTGTGCCACGGAAAGCAAAAGATGCAATTGGAGGAATTACCCGACTCACTCATGCTGATGGTATATAACACAATTCCTTTTCCTTATAAGTTATAAGATATATTTTGATAATCTTCACAGTTTTAGGATTTGAATTGCTAACTTGTATGATGGCTGCCATTGTGTGCAAAGTTATTTTCAAGTGACTTTGGTTTAATTCTGATTCAGTCTATTCCAGTTCACTTTTGTTTTACTCCATACTTGGTGATTTAAGCATATGCTTTTGTTTCCCTTGTTGTACAATGTTTAACCAATGTATGAAGGATGCTTCCATATTTCAGATGAATCAACCTATTCTTGCCACTCTTTTTCTTTGTTTTGAAAGTTCATCTGATGTCTGGCTGTGAAAATGAATGCCAATTACATCTTTGGGATTTATATTTGAAACTTCTTAATTTAGTTCTACCTATAGAGAAAACTAGCACTTGGTTTCACTACTCATGAGACAGTTGCTTATTATGGAACTTTTCTTGAACATTTGGATCTTTTAAATTAGGAGGAAAAAGATTACTATAGATTTTAAGGTGTTTGCTTCTTGTACTTAATATTTCCTTCTGTAGAATGTAGATGGAATTTGGCAGATGTATATATGTTTGTCTTTATGGAATTTTTAGATATCTCCAATCTACGCTGCTTTCTAAAACTTTAGTCTCAGTGTCCTCTAAATTTGTGTCTAAACCATGGTATCTAACTATTTTACAATTATGCTTAAATGTGTTTGGTGTAAAAGGTTATGTAGTTATCACATATGTCTTCATCTGCAAAACATATTTCAGGGAGGACGATGGTGATCAATGTGGAGTATAACCAGCTTGATCCACTGCTTAGAGCAACTGGGTATCCAGACGGTGATGCCAATTCTGAGACTGGCTATTCTCCATTCCCTGGGAATATCAACCAAGTAATCTTCTGGCCAGATTTTCATCTCTCTCTCTCTCTCTCTCCACCCCCAGTCCCCCTTCCAGAAAAAAAGTTATGCTTTCTAACCATCACTAGTTTTATCAAAATTCCTGCCACTAGTTCAGAGAGAGGCGTCTATATTTAAATTGTGTTTCTATTAACAGTAAACTGATAATGATAGAAATGTGCATTTATCATAAAACTTCGTGGAATTCGTTGACATATCTTTAGATATCGTCACAATTGATATCATTGATAGTGACCAAATTTATTTTAAAACATTAAAACAGTAACTTTTTTATTTTTTCATTTGCAGTTAATTTTGGAACTTGGTCCATACATTGAGGAGCTCACAAAAACAGGAGGTGCCATAAAGGAGTTTGTTAACCCAAAGTAAATCTCCGCTTGATTTGAACTTCCCATATTTCTGCTGTTGTGCTTCTATTGTATTTTGTTAATTTCGTGCATAAATCAAGTTTTGAAGACATTAGGAGTTGCATTTACATTTGAAAATGGTTCTTTTAGCTGTTTTTTTTTCTTTCTCAAGTCATTAAAATCACGCTACTTCAAATCTTTTCCCTAGGTAATGAAGTAAAATTATTTATTTGCAAGTAGGAGCTCCTACTGATTTTGGATGATAAGGCATTATAAAGAAGTTAGATTCAGCATTATATCAGGATGGAACTGTTGCTCCAGAATTCAGAACGAAATACCTTTTTCCTCCAAATCTTGACATATATGATATATTCTTCATTTCTCTTATTCTGTAATCCTTTGCTTTCCACTATAGATCATCCTATCTAATATTTCTGATCTTGCTGCAGATACAAAGATGCTAGCAAGACTTCATTTAAGTCCTCGACTCGGTTAGAGTGTATGATGCAAGACTATCCAAAAACTTTACCTCCAACTGCTAGGGTGGGATTCACGGTAATGGAACCATGGCTTGCTTATGCACCTGTGAAGAACAACCCTGAGGATGCTGCTCGGGTATGGAAATTAAGTACCCTGTTTCCAAAGATTCTTTTTATGCTGTTTTACATGCTCAGCCAAATTTCTGAGAATCCATGTTAAGAAAGAATTAAAAACTCTGCTGCTGAATCCGCTTTTACCATAGCAGGTTGGTGTTTGGGGTTGCCAGTTTGATTTTATTTCTAATTATATGCTTGAATCTAACTGAAGGTACCAAAGGGAAATCCATATCATAGTGCAACTTCTGGAGAAATGTTAGTTTATCGTGCAAACAGCCTCATTCTCAGAAAGGTAAATAGTAGTAAGAATAGTATTTTGACATCATGATGCTTAGGTTTCTTTTATTGTTACGCCACACCCACATGTTCCCGGAATATTAGCATGCCATACCTTTTCTGGAATAGTTGGAGGATGGTGCATTAGCTCTTTACAAGAATCAATTTGGTCTTCTTACCCACGGCTTCTAGATGAGGAAGCCCGGGGGAGCTGCTATTCTGATTACCAGACTATCATCCTCAGTATATGATTGTAATCACTTTACAGAACATTATCACTATCAAATCAGAAGTTAGGTATCCAACCTGTGCTTCACAACAACCCAACAAGAGAAGAGCCTCCCCAATTGAACCATGACCTAGGGACACTTTAGGGCTGTTTGTGTTTCCATTTATTTGGGTAGTCTTGCATTCTACATGTAGCGATGCATGCACAGTTTTAATAAATGTTGGTCTACATGCATGCATAAGACATGTTCAGTTGCTGTAGAAAACCATCAGTGCCTCAATAGAACTAGTAACATGATCTAAACCACAGATCTACAGTGAATTCAGTGATTCTCTCTCTCAGAGTTTGAATTTGGGTTTCACTTTTATGTCTTTCAGGCCGGAGTCCAAGTTGCTGATCCAGAACAACAGGTGTTCAACGGCCAAGAAGTAGAAGCGTGGCCTCGTATCACATGGAAACCAAAATGCGCTATCACTTTTACAGGCATAAAAAGCAAAGTCAGTGGAAGTTGCTCAATTTCTCAGAGATCCACATTGGTTATTAAGGGCCGCAACGTCTTTATAAACGATCTCTCCTTGGACGGGGCTCTTATTATTGATCCTGCTGATGATGCAGAGGTATGTGAAGAATCTAAAATTTGATTTCAAAGTTACAAATTTGCACGGATTGGTCAATATGACGGACTTTAGTTTTTATTTTTAGGATAAATAAATATTACTTCCTAACTGCAGATAAACATGCACAAGTTCCACGTATGTAATCAGAATAAGCTAAAATATCATCAGCATTAGCAAATCCCCTAGCCTGTGCTAAATTTTCGCATATTGTAAGAGTTACCATGTATTATGCTCTTCACAAATGCTTCCTGCAACTCAAATTTGTGAGGGCCCAAAAACATAAGTGTCAGGCTATCTTTGTTTCCTCTGAATTTCCTTGGTGTCTAAATCAGCTCACATGTTTTCCCGTTTTGCAGCATTACTTATCCCGTGGATTTATGTTTTTAATATAACAGAGGCATTTTAATTAAAAAGAAGGAAGTCTCTCTGTAATTAAAACATATGGTTTTGTATGTTTATAAAATGTCACCTTTTAACAGGTAAAAGTGGAAGGTTCAGTTCAGAACAAGGGCTGGGTCCTCGAACCTGTCGATTACAAAGACACTTCGGTACCTGAGGAACTGAGGATAAGGGGTTTCAGAATCAACAAGATTGAACAGCTGGAGAAGAACTAAACAAGTGTTATTATGATCATGGCATGGAGAGCCTTGAAGGTGATACTTCTTCATAGCCTGAATTTTTTATTTTTGTTTATTTCCTTTCCCCTTTGTAATTGCCATTACCAAATTGAAATGCAATATATTTTTCTACAAATAATTAGTTTGGCTGTCAGATGAAAATTTGGTATGGTTTTTCTAAATTTGATTAGTTTTCTCTTCTTCTTTCTCGGTGAGACAGAATAATATTCTTTTTTTGTACAAGCGGTGGTCTAAATTGAAGGGAAGGAGGAGTTATCACACACGCACACACACACAACTAGATGTCATGGGGGTTTGAACCTGAGATCTCTTGTCTGTAAGTTAAGACCCTTTTCCGTTGGGCTAGACTCCGTTGGCATGAGACAGAATAAATTAAATGATGGCATTTCTTGCAATATTCTTTTATGTCGTTACCAGGACCACATATATTGATTCCTTCTTTCAATATGTGGTTTGCAAGAGTTCAATTATTTTTTGTATTCTTTACGTGATTCTCATTTTTAAATTCCATGCTTCCCTCGTGCCGTTCTAGAAATTGTCTTCTACCTTTTTTTCCCCTTACGAAATGAAATGGAATCATTATAATTAAGATCTATCCTAAACCTTTACTCAACTCATGTTTGCTGATGACTTTTTATTTATTTATCTGGCATTTTATATACAGAATTATTTAAATTAGTCGGTAGTTTCTCATTCAACCTTATTATTTCTTTGGGCGGTTATGGACAGTAGCTCAATTATGTCATGCCACCCCTACATATCAAAGGAGAAAACTTGATGAGAAGGTCTCTCATTCAACCTTATTATTTCTTTGGGCGGTTATGGACGGTAGCTCAATTATGTCATGCCACCCCTACATATCAAAGGAGAAAACTTGATGAGAAGGTCTCTTATGAGATGATTAATTATGTGACGAGAGAGATATGCACAAATTATTCCTCGAGTTTGGAATCTTAGAGGGAGCGGTGTTGGGTTTAAAACGAAGGGTCATTCTCATTCATGACTAGTGCTTGTAAGAAAATGAGTTACAAAGTTAAGTCTCTCTATTAAGTTTTCGAATCCATGATTTCCCCATTCCGAGTAAATGTACATATCATAACCCTACTATCTAGGGGTGGGCATCAATCCGGCCGATCCGGTCAATCCGGCCGAACCGATTATATTGGATTGGTTTGGTTTGGTTTTGACCAAAGAAAAAGTCAACATTTTGAAAAATCGAACCGAACCGGTTTGGTTTGGTTCAGCTGTAGTTTGAGAGTTTTAAAAACTGTCCTAAACCGAACCGGACCGATTATAAATCAATTTATTATTTATTTAATTTAGTTTACATGTGGCAAGGTTTGTGAGTCCGCGTATCTGAATGTTGGTGCACGTTTTGATCTTCTAATTTGCGTATCCCAGTTATTTGTGTGTGCTTGTATTTCCCTCTCTTTCTATCTCTACTATGTGTGTTTGCTCTTTGTGTTGTATGGCTCTTCTTACTCTATCTATCTTAATTAATGGGTCCATTTCATAATTTCATACGCATTCAAACTCCACCTCTGTGATAAAAGTATTTACCTCTCTGTGATAAAAGCTTTTCATTTGTTTGTATTGTGATGAATGCAATGAGTAAATTTAATGCTACTTGGTTAATGCAAATTTTGTATATGTTTGTTTTGATGGAAATTGTGAACTTAGATGCATGCTAGACATTGGACAACCTTTGTATAAATGGAATGATGTTGTATTAGCCTTTGATGGAATGGAATGGAATGATATAATGGCAAAATGTTAGCATTATAATGTAAGAGCAGGTTGAAAAATGCATGGTTTTGTGTTAGGCACAAACCGGCCGAACCAATCCGAACCAAACCGATTACAAGTGGTTTGGATTGGTTCGGTTTCCATTATGATTTTAGGCTAATCCGAATCAAACCGGACCGTTATTTTCTTATTGGTTTAGCTGTGGTTTGAGAGTAAAACCGAACCAATTCGGACCGTGCCCACCCCTACTACTATCAATTGGGTCTAAGAATAAACAACAGAGAAAAAACTTCAATTGGGTCACGTCTCAACGAAAGCAAAAGGAAAAGAAAAAGGGAACTTTGACATTTCTCAAGTGCCAAGCGGATGAACAGAAAGACAGAAATTATTGTCATAAACTTTGTTGACCGACTTTGACATGAAGCGTTTCTCTGACGTAAGTTGAAAATTATTAACGTGTCTGTTTCATGTAGATTTCTTCCTCTTTGTGCATCGACAAGACTAAATAACCAAAAGTTTCAGTGCTTTCGCTTATTGACCTAACCTCACCTCACCTCGCCTCTCGTATCTACCAACAGCCATGTGCCCCCTCAATGACGCCAAAGCGGAAGATAACCCTTGTCCTACTCCAATCTATTATAATTCTTGTATTATTGCGTGGTACTACTTCGACCAAAACAAAGACTACCAAATAATAAATAAAATAATTTTGGAAATTAATGATAATAATTGTGAAGAAAAAGCATGATACACGAGTACAGCCACGAGATAGTTCCAATTTTTATTTATTTATTTGTTCACAAAACAAACAAATACAAAATACATCTCCGGGACCCCCAATGATTTTTTTTAAGCTCTAATGGTAGTGTTTGTGGAATGATATGGTTTTTTTTTTCTTTTTCTTTCTATACAAACGATACTAAGAAGGGGGATTGAATCTAAGACTTCGAGTACAAGAATGCTCTTAACCATTTGAATTATAAACCCCTTGCGTGAAATAAGATGAATTAAAGGCCGATATTTGAGATTTACTCGTTAAATACACACCTCTAGTAACTTCTAATAAATCTTTTTTTTCTGGATTTCTGGGTTTCTGGGTTTTGTTACCGTCTTCTGGAAGCCCAAATATAAAGATGAAAAGAACCTTTCATAGAGATGAGACAATTCCACTTGTTGGAATCATTTAAAGCTAACAAGCAATGGAATATTACCACGAAGCTTCATGCCAAGTTCCTCGACCATTCTCAGCCGCATTACACAAGATAATTTATTTTAGCACTCATTTCTGTAAACACCCGTACAAGCCAAGTACAAACCGACGCAACTTCTAATATTCCAAGTCTACCTTATTTATATAAGACCATGCCAACCCCTCTAATCACTTATAACCTCAACCTAGCTACTATTTTCATACAACATTCACTCATTCTTTCATTTATTTGTTCCTTCATTCTACAACTCTTCTTTTGGAATGACAACAGTGGTCTACATGTGTCCTCTAAGCACCAACGACTTGCTTCGAATTTTCGAGATGCTCGACAGGAATGGTGACGGGCAAGTGAGTCTCGAGGAGCTCAGCTGGCTCCTCGAGAGGATTGGCGTGCAGTTCAGCCTGAACGAGCTCGAGTCCTCGGTGGGGAAACCGAGCCTCGACTTCAATGAATTCTTGTTCTTCTACAAGTCCATATCCATGCAGCAAAATTACAAGAGTGACGACGATCGCCATGAAGATGGTAACATTCATGAGGAGGTTGTCCCTGATGAAGATGAGAGTGACCTTGTGAAGGCATTCAATGTGTTTGATTTGAATGGCGATGGCTTCATTTCCTGTGAGGAGCTGGGGAGCGTGCTGAGGAGATTAGGAGTTTTGGAGGAGAATAGCAGCCGTGACTGCAAGACCATGATTCACGTGTACGACACCAACTTGGATGGCCTGCTTGATTTTCAGGAATTCAAAAACATGATGTTTCAAAATACCATCTCTTAATTAATTATTGCACAATTATTTCAAATTTGCATGCAAGCATTTGCAACTTCAATACTTTTGTGTAGAATATATTTTTGTGTAATGATAAATGTTAGTGTCCTGGATATGAGAGGTAACATATATTATTTATATCGGTTTATATTATCCAACCGGAGATTTGAACTATCAATCAGACTGCTTCTTGATTAAGTGTGTGGTCTAGATTTATAGTCTTAACAACCTAATTTTCTCAGGGTAAGATATGTGTAAGGCGGAGACAGATTTTTGCACTTGTTCTGAGAAAGAATACTTACAACATACGCATTTTTGTGCATTTCACAATATCTGAAGTAATTCAATGTTTGTAGATTGACTACATTAACTATGGACACTTTAGATGTTGTGAAATACCCAAAAATGAAGAGGTTTGGAATCCGCTAGTTAGGTATTACATTAGACATACCATACATAAACATATTAATTTAATTTCTCATAATTGAATAATGTAGGAATCACGTTAGTCTCAACACACTACTACAAAAAGTGAAAAAGACGACCAGAAAACAACGACGGTCTAAGTGAAAACCGTCGTGGTTTATAAAAAGACGACGGTTCTAAAAACACCGTCGTGTAATACAACCTTAGACAACTAAAAAATGGAGTTTCAAATGGCTGTTCAAAAACAACGACGTACATAATTAAACAACCGACGTCTATTTGAAACAGATTTCCTCAGTGTAAAATCAATGCCAACAAAGAACGGCAGAAGTTATGAATCGACCGACGTAGAAAGTAAAGACGACGATTTCAATAAAAACTGCCGTTTTTACTCATAAAATAACACGACGAGGTTTTCGTATAAGACGCCGTATAATTACAAACAAATCCACGGCTTTAAAATACAAAATATCGCCGTATTAAATTAATTTACAACGACGGAAAATATAAATATATCGACGTCATTCTCGTATAGTTCTACTACGTTATCTTTAAATCGTACAATAAAATTTATCGTCGTATTTATTCATTTTATACGTCGTACCTTTAATTTTAACGGTCGTCTTAATAAGAATTTTTGTTAACAATTTTTTTCTTTGATTTTCTTATCCTACGTCGGTAGATCTACTTAATGACAAGAATTGAAATAACCACGACGGTTTATATAGAACACCGCCGACATAATCAGTTTTGTCTGAGATCCCAAGGGTTACGAAATCTTACCAGATGGAACTCTGTTCCACATCATAATCTTAACAGATGACACAGATTTGCAAATATTGCGTCGTGTTAGTTTACAAATTCTAGAACATTAATTTCCCTCATTTTAAATTTCCTCGGGAAAGAAAAATCTATTTATCACGCTTTGGAATTGAAAACTAAAACTGAAAGAATACGGGAAAAAAAACTCCATTTATAATTTAAAATTAAAATCCACGTCGGTTGTAGTACACTTAACGACGTTTAACAAAATAATCTACGTCGGTAATTATAAATCTACCGCCATCGTAACTTAATATAGACGACGAGAAAAGACGACGGTAGAACAGAAAACCGCCGTTGTTTCAGTTTCTTTAACATATCTTTCTGCAGGACTTGTGTAGTTCAAAGCATTGACAATGTCTTCATCATATCTCCCAGAAACTACTGATTCAATTGCTCATGCTTTAGAGGCCATCTGAAGCCATTTCTATTCTTTATCGCATTCTTGAAACCCATCTTCTTCTTCTGAAGCTCTACGGATAAAGGAAGAGGCTATCACAATAAATCCGACGGATCTTCTTAGGCAAGAAAATCAAGCAGAGGATCAGGCACATCTGATCTTCAGATTTCCCTGAGAAGCGAACTTTCCTTCGACAGCGAGTGGAGGCCAGGCTTGCATCTCTTTTGATGGAAAGCAAGGAGTATTCAGAAGCACTAAGTGTCCTATCAGGCTTGATCAAGGAAGTGAGAAGGCTAGTTGACAAGCTTCTTCTTGTGGACATATATTTGATGCGAGTAAGCTCAATTTCTCTTTGAGAAAACATCCAAATTATTATCTTTGAGACATGAGAGACTGAGAGAGGAAGAACTTGGAACCTTAAATGTAAACCGAAAATGAATGAAAGCGACAAATTTATAGAATAAATTTTTAAAACCAACGGCGGTCCTTACAAACAAACCGCCGTTTAAATTGTAAAATCAACGTCGGTATGATCGACGTATATTACAGAAATCCACGTCGGTAAATTAATAAAAACGACGTGTTAAATAATATACCATGACGCGAGTTATTACTTATGTACTTTAATTTTTGAGTTTACTACGACGGTACCTACAAACTACTGTCGTATTTATTTACCACGTCCGAAGTTAAATGTACCGTCGTATTTTGTAATTTATACGTCGTAGTTATATGTAACCGCCATATTATTTTTTTGAAATGGTTTTATATGTAAGCAACTTTTCGTCTACTTGACTTACACATTTGTTGTTTTTATATTCTTATTTTATTTAAATCTGTCATCCAAAAAAGAAACTTTACATATTGCAGAATATTAATTTCCTTCGTTTTAAATTTCCTCCGGAAAAAAAACTCTATTTATAACGCACTGTAATTGAAAAATAAACTGAAAGGTCACGGGAAAAAAAATTCTATTCATAATTTAAAAATTAAAATCCACGTCGGTTATATTAAACCTAACGACGTTAAATGAAATGATTCCACGTCGAATGAAAAATATTGCGTCGTTTTAGTTAAAAACGACGTAGTTAAATGTAACCGCCGTATTATTTTTTTGAAATGGTTTTATATGTAAGCAACTTTTCGACTTACACATGCACTGTTTCCAAACCCGATTAAAAATTTCAATCTCCCAGAGAAACCTTTTCGTCTTTTTTCCTTGTCAGAGCATTGTCAGAGTTTCTCATCGTCTTCCTCTCGTCTT